>NC_140915.1:21585255-22185255 GCF_045865225.1 Trachurus japonicus | reverse complement strand
AATTGGTCATTCATTATTGAGTGAAATATGTTATTTTCTCTTGTGTATTCATAATTGCTCTTTAACCAAGCAAAAATACGTTTTATCCGATTACTCGATTAATCGATGTAATTTTCAGTAGAGTACTCGATTACTAAAATATTCGATAGCTGCAGCCCTAGTGTCGATAGCCTAACAAATTCTCCCTGTGCTTCCACTGTTTGGTTCATTCATTTAAAGTGTTAAGGCTACCCTGTTGGAGCATTTAGCCTATTCTTGGAAATTGTGCTGTTTGTTGTATCAGCAGCTGCTGCAGCATTCAGGTGTCAAACTGTATTTTGTTGGTAACACTTCCTCCATTCTGCACTGGAACAATATGTCTCAGTATTCATTAAGCATTTGTGTTGATCATGAATGGTTGATTGTGTAGCATGCACATTATGTGGAGGTGTGCCTTTGCACAATTTCTGATTACATTTTGTATCTAACCCTATTTTGGGGTTGTGTACACACATGTGCTTTAAGTTTGGGACCTATGCACTGTTCGATGATGGCCCAGATCTGAATCCACCTTCAGGATGTGGAACAATTGCATATTATAACATTTTAAATATGCATTTTCAAAATGACTAACATCATGGGCCACACTCTCAAAAGCAATATTTCCTACATCATGTACTGTATACCCCAAATCACAAAGAATTCAGACCCTGTCAACAAAGTATGTGATGACTGCATATTTATGATAATCCTTCTTGTTTTCTCATACACTCTGTTGTGTTGTTATGCACATAAAGTAAAACCTGTCATAGCAGATCATATTTGGAGCACCTTGTTGATTTGGTAGTCAGTACACAATGTGAGGAAGATGATGTTGGCCTTGACAACCAACAAGGAGTATGTGGTTTGCACTTTATTTCAAGGAGCAACAGCATGTTTGTGCTGTGACCGATGGTTGGATGCTTCTGGTTTATGCACATGCTTTTTTAGATTGTTATGCAATGGATAGTGTCTGTAGTCTGAAGGGAATGCCTTTGGCAGAGGGAGGCAGGAATGGTGGAGTACATGTTCTTTTAGTACCACTATCTCATATCAGTCGAGGACTCCTTCCTTTGCCAGAAGCCTTAGGTGGAAATCCTTAGCATAGTGGCGATAAGCAGTCCCTCTTTCACATTGTGACAACTTTTGTGAGCTCTTTTTTTTTTACCCCCTACAGTAGTTGTACAATTTAATTTCTGAGTTGTAAGGATCCAGCGGGTGCACCGGTCTTTTTGAAAGAAAAAGAGAAAAATCATTCCTCAAGTAAAAACAAAACAAAACAATGATTTTTCTCTCTCCCCTTAACTGTAAGTAAGTAAATTGAATTTATATAGCACTTTTTCATAGATAAAATCACAAAGTGCTTTACAACAAGGATACTGATAATTATTCACCATTGCTGCATTATAGTTTTTGTCTAAGATTGATAGCATCTTGTGTAAGCTATGACAACATTGTTGTATTGTTGTAGAAAATGTATAAGAAAACCACAGAATACTAAGCAGGAAGCAGAAAAACAAAATTTCAAAGGGGTAAAAAAAAATCTCAGTAGTTTTTAACAGGTGTCAGACTAATAGGAGAGCTATTCTTACTCTAGGACAAGCAGGAAGGAGAACAAAAAGTGGTAAAATCAAAGTCAGATGTAACACCTCATCCCCTAGGCTTTGAATGTGTGTGTATTGTGTGTTCAACACAATGTGTATAACTTTTTATATATAAATGCCTTAATTTTCGACAGGAATGTCCAGCAGCAGTAGATGCTAAGGTTGTGCTGACAATCTTGTCAATTCAAATAAAAACATACCTTTTTTCTTTTTGCCATGCAGAAAGGTAAAGTGAAATTTAAGTTTTAAGATACTGCATTGATCCAAAATTCTAGGTACATTACAGTTAATTACGGTTTTAATGGATTAATTATCCTAATTGACCTTGGAAGCTGTTCAGTAAATGTAACCAGCAGTACTATCACCAATGCCAGTGACTGGAATTTCATGAGGCTTGTAAGTCTCTCCCTTCATCTGACTTGGCAGGACATTAATGGGACCTGATGAGGTGTTGTCAGCTACCTGCTTTGCCAACATACAGGCCCGGTGCTGCTGGCACTTGTAATTGGCATCAATTGTGATAGCCATGAAAAGAGCCAGCTTGATCTGCCTTACTTGACTGGTGATGGTAAATGGTACAAATGACACAGGATTGATTCATCATTTTATGTCTAAAGACGGGCATACACTGTACGGTTTTTGAAAATCATGTCATCAGTACCAACACACACTGTACGAGTACTGTAAATCGTCTATGATCTACGGCCAAATATCACGATTGATGTACTCATTCTGTACGGCCCGATCATTGAACACGACTCACTGAAAACCATGTGAAATCGTCCCGTCGGCCCCTGAGATGTCAGATATTCATCCGACCGTCCGGCGGCGGTTCGGGAGCCGACGATTGGCTGTAACTGTTGTAAGACCAAAGTGGTCTTGGTCGAAACGTTGCATTTACCCAATAAACATATGGGAGCCTTAATCCAGTGTGCAGATATTCTCTTTTTCCTTTTTCTCTGATCCTATGACTATCCGGCACCTGGCCTAAAATAGGACTGGATGTGCGCACAACTACTCTGTTTTTCTTTAGATGTAACTGTTTCCCGTGCAGTACTTCACTGAAACCCATAGTTGACACTAGGCCTGCACGATATCAGCAAAATGTCCGATGTATGATGACACTGTTCAGTATTGTGATGATGATATGACTTGCGATTAATAAGCAAATATTAAGGTTAGGGTTAGTTAGGTCCCGATCACATTTTTTTGCCCCTGAGTCCGAGTCATTTGATTTTGGGTATCTGCTGATACCGAGTCCTGAGCCGATACTTTGGCAATGCAGTAAAAAAAAGAAAGAACACAAACAAGTTGTCCCTTATGTTTTTTTTCAATTATTATTATTCATAATACAATTTTTTATCCTGAAATAAACAAGTGCTAAATAGCCAAATGATTTTCATTTATATATGCATCTTTTCTTAAATAAACAAACGATGTCTATAAAACCAAATATCAGACAGGAATACCTTGTCACAATTCTCCGACTACACTGAGGCAACTCAGTTAAAAAAACAAAAACTGTAAACATCAATTTTACAATTGAAAGGCAGAGTGGTTCCATCAAGGAAATTTAGCTCCTATACAGTATGTGCTCTATTTGGAACTGTACTATTTTACTCTTCTTTACTGCCACTCTCCTGATTCCCAATTAAATGGAGGTTTTCTTTAAGGAAAATCAGCATCTCTACCCTGTCAGTGGAGAGCCGATTCCTTTTTTCATCGAGAATGTTGGACACTCCACTAAAGAGTCTCTCACTGTCCACTGAGGTGCAGGGGGCACAGAGAAACTTGGCTGCTACTGCAGCCAGCGAGGGGGAACTGTGCAGCATGAGCTTCAGCAAGAACCATAGTATTAGCAGTAGCAACAAGCCGCAGCGCTCAGAGATGATATCATCCAGGACAGAGGTTAGTAGGTCAACCTACAGACGTCCAGACGTTGATAACAGGTAACCCCAGACTCAGATGGGAATAGCACTAGCGTATATTCTATATCATAACAAAATATTGGTGAAATGAACGAGTTTCGCGGCAGATAATATGATATTTAGAGGCTGCATCCCGCTGCCCTGTAGACTCAGATTATATGGCTATACGTGGCTCTCGGCTGGATCTAATATTTAAAAATAAGGTCCAGATTGTAAAAAACAGCAATAATTCCCATTTAATGACGCGACTAGCACAAGTCAACTGTATATTTCTATGCTTCCACTCTCCTTTTCCCGCAAATGTGTAGTGTTTACAACATGGATGTATAGACAACATAATGTAACATTTTTGATACATCAGTGATCCGGATCTTTTCCACCCAAATCCGGTCCTTTGACACATTTTAATTGCATTTTTTTATTCGGCTCCCCAAAACACACTTGCTACTTGAGTCAATCTGTACCGTAATTCACTCACAATTGGTCATTTTCTGGCACAACTAAAGTTGCCTTCATGCCTTAATCCCCCTTGTAGCTTCTCAGGGATAACCCTGCAAACATGTTTTGGCATCAGTTACATTAAGATTGGTCACCAAAGTTCACTGTTAACTCTTAATTAGTGAAGGTCTGCGTCTTTTGTTAATTTATACTGCTAATGTAATACTTTTAAGCCATATTTCTCTGAAGATATTGTCATAATCCTAGTGGGGAGACTGCCTCTTCCCCTCCTTATTTGCATTGGCTCTGCCCTTCCTCAGTATTTCTCACTGACATAAGATGCTAACTAAACATTAAGTTCAGCCGAGGGCTTCTGCATTTTGCTTTCCTTTTATTTTGAACCAAAGAGAAGTAAAATCATTTTTTATATTACTGAAACTGCAGTAATGTATTTTCCTCTCTTTCATTTATGAAAGATAGGGGGGAAAGAAAAGCACAAGGGAGACAGGGGGAGACAGAATGAAAAGGAGACAAGGGTTAAATGAGGAAAGGAGTAAATGGGTAGAACAGAGTCTAGTTTTTGAGATACCTCCTTACCTTCCTCATTATGTCTCTGTCTGATAGCATCTTTGATGGGGTCAATCTGAGGTGACCGAAGAACATGACTGAACGTAATCACCTGTCTGCCAGTTTCTTCATCCTATCTCTTTCTAACATCTCTGTGGTTCTCCGTCTTTCCTCTCCTTTTCTTCCTGCCAGACTTTGTGATGAAACATGTCTTTTGTTGTGAGGTAGAGAAAACATGAATGACACACACTAGTGGACAGTACATTGTGTTAAACGGATTATTCAAACAGGCATCAAGAAGAGAATATTGTGATCTGGTTGCTGCCCAGCAGTATATGCGTATCTTTTACTTATAATTTACTCAATAAACTGTTAAACATTACATTACATTATAACATTACATTCTCTCACACTTTGTTCTCGGTCTGTCGGTGCTGTAATAAAGACCTAGCACATTTCACTTGAAATCTGTAGGTTGTGCCAGTTTAAAGCAAATTACGGCTAGATGCAACATTTTGCATGTGACCTACTGCATTGAAGTTGTGACATTCTTGACAAAACACAGCTTTAATTTGCTTCTCACAGCTACTGCTATACTACTTTTTTCCTTATGAAGACATTAGATATAATCTACCAGCTCATTCAGTTCTTATTCAGGTCTTGTTCAGTTAAATTATATTTTCATAAGACATTAATGAGCTCTGTTCTTCAAATAAACTCAGTTAAAGTTTTAGTTTTCATTATTTCTTTGGGGGAAAAAATACTTCTTTTTTTTCAGTAATTGAAAACCTCTCTCATGTACTTGTACTTGTACTTACTACTTACTCATGAAATACCCACAAACGTATATACTCACACAGAAAAATGTCATGGTCCTATTTATAAATAAAGCAATGAAACCTAATGGAGCTGCAGAGAAGAAATTAAATTGTATAGAGAATAGAGATAAATAATATGGCTATATTTCAGAGGTTTAATGGATTATTCCAGGTATGTACTGTATGGGGTTTCAGTCAAAGGAAATTGAGCAAGGTGAGCAAGGGAAGTTACCAGAAATGAAACACTGAATGGGACTTGCATATTTTAAAACCTATTTGGATTAAATTATAATAGTCTCTGGAGGGGGCTGTGGCGCAGTGGTTAAGGCGGCCGCCCCATTTAGAGGCTACAGTCCTCAACGCAGGCATCCCCGGTTCGAATCCCGCGTCGGGCAGACCTTTCCTGCATGTCATTCCCCCTCTCTCTGCCTCCCCCTTTCCTGTCTACCTCACTCACTATCAAATAAAGGCAAAAAAGCCAAAAAATATTTAATAAAAAAAAAAGTATCTGGAGATGTTTGTCCTTTCATTCTCCTTGCATTGTTTGTTGACCTGTGGGTGTAAACAGGTTGAGGCCACAGTGGGATCTAAATTGGGAAAATCATCTCAAACCATGGATTCCAATGTAAATATGGGATAATGTAGGCCTATATACTTACATTTTAAGTAACTGTGTTTTCTGACATTTTTGGCCATCAGTGACAGACCAGATTGACTCAGCCGTAAAGGACCAATTTAAATCTTGTTGATTGCTGTGAGAGAGAAAAAAGGAGATGAGAGGATGAGAAAATGAAAGGGAAATGGAGTGGTGGATGTGAGGGGTTTGAAGGCAGGGGAGAGAAATTTGAAGCTAGGAATGAGAAAATGAAAAAGGAAAGTTTAAAAGATCTGAGCAGAACTGAAGGCAATTGGAATGAATAAGTCATTAACAGATTCATATTAAAATGGATGAATTAATTTTAAAGTGATAAGATAGATGAATATATCGTGTCAGTCTAATCTATTATTTCACAAAACAGAAAAAGGACAACTTGGCAGAAGTTTTTCGGAGAAGGAGCAGGTTTGATTAACACAATAAAATAATTTCACAGGGCATTAACTATATGAGTTTAAAAGATTTCCAAGAGGACAGAGGCAATAAGAAGACAAACGATATAATTCAAAAAGAAGAGGCAGCCAGTGACGCAAATGAGTTTTTATTTATTTACTTTAGCTGGATATTAAGAGCAAAAATAACCCCAGAAAGATGCAGTGTCACAGTAAGGATACACCCCAAATCAACCTACAATAAATCATCTAACAGTTCAAACCAAACTAAATAAAGTAAGACTTGTTCCCATACTGCTTTTGACTGTGCTGCTTTGAGAAAAATATCAATATACTGGTCAGGTCTGTTGTTTTATGGGGTTTACATGAAATCACAGGTTGTGAGTCACAATGGAAATGGATATGTTCTGCAAGTTTATTTTAAAAAGGAAAAAAAAGAGAATTATAGACCGATTTTATACCAGGGGTCGACAATATAAATGGCGCGGATGTACTTGGACTTAAAACCGTCAGGGTCACCAGACAGTGTGTAAGCGCTGTGCCCTGGGACGTCAGCACACCACCTGCAAGCAACTGCAGTGTGCACAGCTCACTCACTCCCGCGGAACGCGCACCACTCGCTCACTGCTGCTGATTGAAGGTTGTCACAAGAACCAATTAGAACCTTTTTTTTGGTACCGTGAGTACCGAAAAAATACAACTTTGCGCTCAGCGTGTCGTGTTGAGTCCTGTCGGGACCGACGCGGACGTTATACGCGAGCCAGAGCACGTGCATGGTCTTGGTTCGGCTACAGTCAAGCTCGCGGCGCATTTATGAGAACGCGGCTGAACCTCGAGCTGCGTTTAGACCATCTTGATTTGTTATTTGTTGTTGTTGTCAACCTTGACAGTTACACATGGAGGGCTAACAATGGTGTCAAGTTTTATATGAAAGGAAGTTCACTGCTATGTTTAAAAGAATGTTGATTAATGTGAATTGTCATTACAAATATGAATAGCCTACTTGTCCTCACAGATTCAAACCTCAAACTTATTGAAGCTGAGGACTGTTGGACATGGGTAAAAAAAAAAAGTTTAATGCAAACATGAGTGTTTCAGTGGCAAGGGTTCCAAATATTGGAAATGTCTGTTGCAGTGTGTGGACAAAAATCAATGAAGCAGCAAACTTTAGGAAAACAATCTGGTGATTTTTCAGAAGTTGCTGGACCAAACTAAATAATGAATGTGGCCAGTGAAGAGCAGTGTGGTATTATGAATTTGAGTTCCTGTGCCTCCATTGGGATCCCTTGATGTTCCCAGAGCATATGATATACAGTGTATAGTCTCTTAAGTGTGTTCTGGGTCTCCCCCACTGTCTCCCTCTAGTTGGATGTGTCTGAAAGGTGCCCAGGAGACCTACTGAATAGATGCTGAACCGCTTCAACTTGCTCCTTTCAGTGTAAAGGAGCTCCCCAAGCACCCAACAGAGCTGAGAACTGAATTCAGTGTCTAAGGGTGAGCCAAGCCACTATTTTCAAGCAACACACTGACATGGGCAATCTCACTGTTTGAGTCACTACCTGAAGCTTATGGGTGACTGTTAAATTGAAAGCTTTGGCTTCTGGCTTACCTTCCTCTTTACCACAACTGGCTGCCACAACTGCCTGCGTTGTTGGTGACACTGCGCCAATCCAGCTGTCAATCCCATGCTCCATTTTTACCACTCACTCAGACCTTGATATACAAACTCCTTGACTTACAGGAGCAAATAACTCCCAACCTGGGGGGAGCAATCCACCATTTCCCAGCAAAGAATCATGGCCTCAGACAGGTACTGAATCTCATCTCAGCCCTTCACAGTTGGCTGCAAACTGCTCCACTGCATACTGAAGGGCATGGTCCTGTGAAGCCAACAGACCCACATTATCTGAATAGAACAAGGGTGCACTTCTGAGGCTTTCAGACATTCCCCTTACCCTGGTTGCACCTTAAGGTAATAGCGAAAGCCTTTGCAACGGTCCCACAGGACTCCCTGTAGGATGCACTTCTAAGCCTACTCGAAGTTCATAAACCACATGTAGACAACTTTTGACCTTGCATGTGAAGAGTTCACTTGACTTGTGACCTCAAGAACACCGTTGTAAGATATTACCAGGACAGAATCTGCATTGGCTCCTTACTCCTTACTGTCAATCAGTATAATGTCCTGATGGTGCACTCCCTCTGACCCCGCTTTACTGTAGATGGCAACCACTACCCCAGTTTGTCAGTTCTCAGACCCTGTCCCCAACTTCCATTGAACATGACACCACAATGCCATAATGTCAACAATATCCACAGCCTTCACCATCTATGCCTGGACACATACAAACACACTTAAGAACTTCTTAACCTCTAACCCAGTGAGTAAAAGGAAGCTTTTGTAATTGCCAGCAGAATGGGGGCTGTGAAAATGGCCCACTCAGGTTCCTATCCTCAGGATCCATCAGTATCGTCTGGAGGTGGAAGACCTTTGCAGACAGGGTTCCCAGTCCACCCTCACTACATGTTAGTGTTTATTTCCCCTGACCCTGCTAGCACACAGAACCTCTGCTCCTGTCTTCAACTCATCGTCCTAAACATGGCAGTACTGTAGATGGTGGGATGATACAACCACAAATTCAATGGCCTGCTCTGGTTCCAGTTACTGGTATGAGCTCCTCTGTGCTCAATCACATTTATTTAATTTTTATCTAACCTTACCCTAAACCATAACTAGCAAAGAGATACAGCAACAAAGCACCATTTATGTTCTTTCAAGTCAGCTCTTACTCATTTGAGCATGTTTCTAATGTGGAGACATAACAGTTTGGACAAAAGCTCCTCCTGAGTGTAACATCCAAGTAAAGTTGTACAACACCTCTATGTGATACTTTTTTTTTTCTTGGTTGATAATAGGGTACTGCATTTCAATAAATATTTGTGCCTGTCAATATTGATTACATTGTCAAATCATTAATGGTTTAACATGCCAGTTAGCACACAGCCATTGCCAATGTCTGTCTCTTGTAATAGTGTCTGAATTGTCAGTGTCAAATTTTTGGATTTGCCCATGAGCAGTTCTGCCTACAAGATTGGCCTGAGTTGCTGTTGTAAGCTGGCATTTGTAGATATTTAGAATCACCAAGCACATACCCTGTGGCAGTGCTTGCCCTTTACTGCTCCTACAATTTTTGGACAGCTTAGTGTGGTTAGTTCAGCCTATTTTTAATGCTGTGTTTCTCACCCTCTTGCTCTTACATTGTGTGTGTAAATATTGTTTTTGTGAGTGTTAGTGGACATTTGTATTTTGCTTTTGTGCATATGTGTTCATGGAGGCCGTTTCTGCATTGCAGTAAATAAAACATGAATCCAAGGTGGTTCATGCGTTGAATTGTGAAAGACTTTCAGCAAACTCTTCGGTTTGCCCTTAGAGGGAAATGATGTTTGATGGGAATCTGTCAGGGATTTCAGAGTACATATTGGATTGTGTGAAGATGATGAACTGTTTCAAGTGCATATGACAATTTAGAATTTGACACCAACAAAAGAAGGGATGCAATCTTGGATTCAAAAGTAAATTTACATACCAGAAACTATATTAATATGGAAATTTAATAACACAAAGCAGTATAGCTAGGCTTTTCTTAAAGTCTCTGCATTCTAACAGTGATACAGAATAACAATGAGTGTCAGTATCAGCTGGTTCCACTAAAAAAGACAAGTGGTCTGAAGTTGGATGGCAAGTTTGGGACTGTTAGACTGGAGGTAGTTATGATGATGTGAGCTATTGTGAGTTTGGGTAGCCAACTGAAATTCTGGTCTGAATGCTTAATATACGTATGCAAATTAAATTCTGCTACTATCCAATTGATGGTTGAATTTTCTTATCTCCTCATCTTGTCCCATCTCATTTAACATAATGAAAACAAGAAACATAGTTTTGTTTAGGGGGTAAGGTATTGATATAACTGCATCAGTTATGACATCAATTATAATTGTTTCACCAAAAAGGAAAAAAGTCAAGCATGCACTTCGCGTAGGTTGTATCCCAGTGTCCAATTTTTATTTGTACTGATGTATTTTAACTATTTCGTAATGAATTAGCCACTTTTTTTTTAAAGATCTTGCTGTGATCTATGGTTTAAATATGCACCCTATGGCACACGCCCTGCCAGTTTAAAAAGTCCTGGGCATACCCCAACACAGACTCATCTATTAGTATGCCTGTCCCTGCCAGTGTGCCAGGTCCATGTTTTGCTAGGCTGCTCATCCATGAACCCCAGAGCCCACTCATAGCCATCCAATCTTCACACATCAATCTCTGCTGAGATCATCCCAGCCAGCAACTCTCAGGAGCTAGCAGGCTTGCTACACCTGAGGACGGAGAGAATTCTTTGGCCTCCTGGTCGCCTCTATGCAGCTGTTTCACCTCGCAAGAAGTATCACTCTGATTCAAACTTGGGGGATCTACACGGCCCAAACAGACTGTCAGAGCCTGGCTCACAGGCACAGATAGGATTGAGAGATTGACTCATAGGTTGCCATAAATTGTGGGTATGAATATTACACTGTTTATTGAATTTAGAGAACCTTTGCACTGCACTGTACACTGGAAATTTGACTGGTCTTGCCGAACACCCTATGATTTGACTTTGTTCATGTGTGTAGAAACTATTAATGAGGGTTGGTACGAGGTATCATTTTCTTTGTGACCGACATTCCAAGGTCCCCAGAAAACTGCTACAGACAATTGGCACCCCAGACTTGAAAATTATCTATGTGCGCACCAAAGGAAATAAAGCCCCTCTCTGGCTTTAGTCCTACCCAACTCTAGTGTCACCCCCCCAAAAAATGAAACAAAATAAACAAAAACAAAAAAAACACATTTAACGGCAACATTAAACTGAAAACAATCTTTATTCAGAAACCACACTTAAAATAAAAATGAAAAACTGACACTGCTTATGTTTTGGATTTGTTTGATCTCTGTCTGGAAGCCTTGCCATCTGCTGGCTCAGAGGTCCCATTGCAACCACTCCAACTACCCCAGAAAACCGCAACAGTATAAAGTGATATCATACAACATAGTACTTATACAAAATGTGCCTGCCTTGGTACAAAAATAGTTGTTACATAATGCTACTGTAGTAGTGTAAGTGATTCATCACTGATGCGTTGTGTATATAAACAAGAGTTTTACAGTAATCCGGTTATTGCAGAGTAAAGGGATTCTTCATTTCCATGCTTCAACTTGATGTCTCCCAGTAACCTGGTTTCTTTGTGCATGTAAATGTAGCCCCCATCTCCCTCTATTTTTAATCTGAATATCTCCTCTCTCCTTTTTTCTCCTGTTTTCCCTCACTCGCTGTCCCTGGCAATCCCCCAACTAGCTTCTGTAATTCTCTACTCAATCTATGTACAGGGTTGCCTTCCTTCATAAGATTTAGTTCTACAGTATCTCCTCTGTTTATGCATGTGTGAGAGCAAAAGTGTGTCTAGGTTTAGAACAGAGAGAGTGATATTGACAGCAGAAAGGATTTTTAAAATTTGAGGACCTTTTCAACATTGAGGTGGTGTCTGCTCTTGTCGTTGGTGCGTTTAAGCAGATATACAGTATATGTATGTGAATTCATCTGGAACCGTCATCACCAATTATACAGTATCAACCCTGTGCTGACTGCATATTCAACATGTCCGTTTTTTGTTGTTTTTTTGTTTCCTGAAGCAAAATTCAACAGCCCTGTCATGTCGTAGCATCTGTTCTCTATTCTCTTCCTCTGTAAGTCTCTCTTGTTTACTTTCCAAAGATTTTCAGCTGCATAATTTTCAAAGTGAAGGTCATCAGCTGAGGGCAAACAGCAATAGTAAGCAACATCACCTTTTTACAAACATTTTTTTTCTTCTAGAAATGTGAAAAGGAAAAGGCTTTGACAGGAAGAACTACAAAGCATTAGAGAACAAAGTTAATCATTGTGGGGGAATGCCAAGGGTTGATAAATGGAGAGACAGAAATGTAAGCACAACATCAGCTATTTGTTTTCTTTGTTGTGAGTTTTTTCTCCTTTGTCCTCATTGTTCTGCTTTATTTCCATGCTTTCTCCATCATATCTCTCCCCTTATTCTGTTCTTCAGCCTGCACTGTATTTTCCCTATGCTGTCTTCTTTGCTTTCTTTTTTATCTCTGTGTCTTCCTCCCTCTCTCACCGGCCCAGCTTTCTCAGTAAAATTCTATTTGTGAGGTGTCAGAGGTCTAAGGAAGCTGGGTGTGAGCTAAGAGAAAGTGTCATAACAAACAACAGAAAACAGAAAAGATTGATTTAGCGTTTATCGCGGTAGTGCAGTGGTGGTTGAGAAAATTGGTGTAAGACTGGATAGGCTCCACAAAAAGAGAGACATGTCTGAAGCTTATCCTTGTGAGCATATATATTGCTAAGCCAATGAATTGACACAGTTTTGTTTCCATACAGAATTTCCAACTCGTGAACATCCAAGTGATTGTTTACTTTCCATTGCTATGATAGTTTTACAGTTACAGCAGGACCACTCTTATTTGGAGGATATCAGGTGAAATTATTGATGTTTATGGGTATGTGTGCACGTTAATCTTTGCTGTGTGTGAGCAAATGAAGCGACAAGTGTGACTTGTGTGTGTGTATAGCTGTGTGAGGGATAAAGTGTTTTATATGGTCTTCAGTGTCCATAGAGAATTGTAGTGACAGCAGATAATTCTTTTAGAAGAGTTCATTTAAAATGAAGCACAGAGGAATCAAACCTCATCACAGCTTGGAGGGTGGGGGTGGGGTGGACTAAATATAGATCTCCCTATCACACTCAAACACACACAAAACACTAGCTGGCCTGGCTTGAGCCTACATCGTATCCCATCAATATTCACACTCTGTCACTTCTCTACATTTTTCAATTCATCAGTGTTGAACGATTAAGTTGTGCTTTGGATAGACTTCATTGTATGTGATACTTTGGAAAATGCATTTCTTGGTCATTATTCTGTCTCTTAACAAGTAAGACTTTATGGGATGTAATATGAGCACCTATAGGCTACACTACACTGTCTTGTGATTTTGTCAAACATCAGAGCCGTATGTACAAAGAGCTTTAAAACAGGCAAAATTTGTCTTTCTAATTGTTGTATGTGTCAGAGGCACAACAGTTTGACTTTGAAACTAAATGAGTCATACTTGGCTGGATGTGTCAGTTATGGTAATTAATGGGTTCCCATGGTGTTTGCAGTTGACTGACTGATTCCATTTTTACAAGTTGTGGAAGGACAATGGTATGGAGGCTTATAAAAAGACAACTGTTTTCGTAGAGTGCAGAATTGCTTAGGGCAGCAGTTGTGAAAGCATCCACAGTACAATTTGGGCTTTTGCCTCAGAATGCAGCTCATCATTTAGTGGCCACTACTGTAGCAATCTAAGAACAGGTAGTGACATATTCAGGTCACAGTTGTTAGCGGTGAATATGGTATTGAGTGCAGCAGTTCCAGGTACTTCTCCTTCGGAACGGGTTGTTTCTCTAAAGAGAGATGAGATTATATTCACTTGCACATCCTCATTTTAAAGAAAAAACTGTCTGCTGTAGACCACCACTGACACAGTGGTCTGGACACTAAAGGTTAGAGGAATCAGTCCTCAGACTGGAAGGTTGCTGGTGTGATCCTCAGACCGTTGGGAAAAGAAAAAGAAGCAGCACTATCCAACCCTCATCAGTATCACTCTGCTTGCTTCTCAGTTAAACTACCCAGAATACAAAAAAGGGGGCTTTCTCACCCACCAGGGAAGGATTTGATAGCATCTATCTGTGACAGTGCTGCTATTATGAAGTTATGTCTCTGGGTAGTTATTATGAAGTGTTTGTCTCTAGCCATCCATCCACAATCTGTCCTTGAACAGCACATTGTCTGACAAGTTCAGGTCTATCAAACAGTGATGTTCATTTGTGCTCACCAGGGAACATTGGAGAAAGTCTGAGAGGAGATGGCTGACTTTGTTTTACACATGCACTGCCACTCTGTCTTTAATTCAACCTTATATCCTACAGTATATTCCCATGTCTTTATGTGGCTTCAGGGTCTTTGTGATTTGGGTTTTCTTTATTATTTTAATCCACTCTTTGTATTGCTGTCTTTCAGTGACAGCTTGTCCATCAGCTCTGACAGTTAGAGTTGGGGTTATGTTAGGGAGAGTTGCTGCTTTCATTTTTAAACTGGCAGTCTGTCACTGCATCAGTCTTCCTTGTCCTATTATAGTTTCACAAGTTTAAACCACACTTTAAAGTATGGCTGGGTGATATACTAAAAAAAGTCATATTTATCGATATCGATTGATAATTTTCCTTTAAAGGTATATTGTGTAGGAATTACTGACCATCTAGCGTTGTGGTTGTAGATTGCAAGCAACTCAATCGTATTTTTTTTTTGTTTACCTGACCCACGTTTTACCAGCTTTCTCTCGACTTCTGTGACTAAAATGACATCTGGTTTGTTACTGACGGCCGTCTGCCCGACTGCATGTGAATGCAGCATCAGTGTAACGCTCCATTCCTCCTCACTGCGTTACCGTGGTGACTTTTCACAGACGCCACCTCGACCTGAGCCGACAGCTGCGGTGTCTCCGGTGAGTTTCCGTGGTTTCCTACCGTCACGCTGCCACTGAACATAAAAACATGGCGACACGACATGGCAGCCAGCACCGAGCTTACCCGCTCCATGTATATATGAATTATATGAACGGCAAATTCAGAGCTTACTGGAACACTTAAGTTTGTTGATGGGGGTGATTACTGATTAATGAAAAACATACTTTTGAATGAAATAATCGATTTTCGTGAATAGATAACAGGAGAACTTACACAATGTCCCTTTAAATATTTGTGAGGCATTTTATGCTTAATGACCTACTATAAAAAAACATTGAATTGAAGTTCAACTCTTTATTCAATCAACTATTCAAATTATTATGAGCAAAGGGACATCAACTTCAGTGACATGACGTCAGTAAAGTCTGATAAATAAATATTTCCATTGCTCCTTTATGAACCAGCAACAACAGGTCAAAGGAGCTAACCAACTAACCAGTCACCAATGACTCATTAAATTTGCTTTTGTGAATTCACTGACACATGTTGGTAGAAAGATGAATGATAGTTCACTTGTAGAAGGATTTCGTTGTTGTGCACGATAAGAGCTGCCACTTCAAGGATGTGAGCGTATTTGTTTGTGTTTTTTTAATTGCTTGTTCATGTGGGGTTAGGGTACGCCAAAGTCTTATAATGTTAAGGAAAGCCCTGTGTATGTTTTTGTTGCTCCCTCTGCCACCTTCACTCATGCTGATCTTTAAACACCGCCGGTCACCACACACAAGTTTCCTCATTCACAGTATTGACAGTGAGTGCAGCGGCGGCTTCGGGGCTGGAATCGCGCATGTTCCTGTGTTATGTTAAGATAGCAGGGCAGGGGGCAGGAGCTTGTTGATGGAGCATGCCTTGGGTGGCATTTGTGATTAGAGAATTACAGAATATAAAACATAACAACAACAGTGTAATACTTTAACTTAGATATTTCTTGGTGTTTGCATTTCTGTCTTGTGTGTCTCTGTGTATGCATGCATGCCTGTGTCTGCGCAATTTCCTGGGTGCATGCCTGCCTGTCTCTGTGCTTGTCAGAGCCAGAGGGATGACTGGAGTTGGCAGCATCTCCATCTTATTACAGGGCTTTTGATTTCAACAAAGAAGCCAAATGGGACAGGAGATGGAAGAAAACGTGCAAGTCGATGAAAGAGAGAGCACATGTAATGTGGCTGTCGGCTATCAGCTGTTAAGCTCATGTGTGCTTGTGTGACTTGAGAGGCTGAGAGAACCAAGGCTGTCTGCCTCCTGTGCAGTTCACATCAGATGCACACAACCCCCCACCCTTTGCCTCACACACTTCAGACACCCACACCAGAGCCAGTGTGCCAGAAAATAGTCATTCATGGTTGATGGTGGTGTCAACTCTCCAGAAACAAACACAGGCCATTTGTTATTGAAAGTATTATGCCTGTGATTTATCGATTCAGAGGAAGTGAGTCTCATTTTCTGTACAAAGAAAACAGATGAATCCTTGATTTCATCTGACTGATCCTTGACACACACTGTTTGGCCTTTAGCAGAATGATACTGATGAGTTGTGGAAGAGAAGTCCACTCTTTTTTTCCCAAGTTGTGAAATATCTTTTTTATGGATTTATGTGTTTATAGCTGGTTTTGACCCTTTGGCTAAAGTTTTACTACTTGAATGCCTGTGAGAATGTCACATTGAATGATGTGTGTACATATGTACTGAACATAGATGCATACACAAAAAGGATTTATTTCCTAATCTTTTTCTTCGTTTTTGGACATAATTTGCTTAAAGCAGAAGTAAGCGATCCGGTCATTTTGGCTAACTTCTTGTCAGCCGATGGAGTTAGCAGTCCCCGCCCTCGTCCCTACGTCACCACATTCACGCGCATCTCTTGGCTGCACACACAGAGAGGACTGCCCCTTTATGCCGTTCTCTCTCCTCTAGGGTTGTTCGGTATACCGGTACTAAATTGGTACCGGGGTATTGACGCATTTAAAAAGGTACTATACTGCACTTAGATGGGACCGGTACTTTCATTTTGCACCGCCGGCAGCGGTGACGTCGCTGCGTGAGGTCGCCGCATTGTAATTTGAGCCGAGCCGAGGCGAGCGAGTGAGCGAGTCACAAACGAAGCAAGGTGCTTTTTTTTATTACCGTTACAGCGCCACCTGTCCATGTGCCCGTGTTTATGTGTGTGTCTGTGTGTGTGCGCCAGCGCGCGCGAGAGAGACGGGCCGCCACAGACTCGTTAATTAATGCGAACACTGCTGGTTGATAAGTTTCGTTTTTACCGCGCACCACTGGCATGCTCTCTCTCTCTCTCTCTCTCTCTGTGTGTGTGTGTGTGTGTGTGGGGGGGGGGGGCAGAATCAATTTGGTCTACACATGGGAAACGATAGGTGTGTGTGTTTGAGTAAAATGAACCGATACCGGTACCAAAATGTTGGTATCGTGACAACACTACTCTCCTCATTGGATAAAGGTTGTAGGATACAAGGAAAGTTTTCTACTCGGCTTACAGCAGAGCAGAGTGACAGGCAGACACGTGTTTCTGACCAAACACTCTAAGTGATTGCCATCGGAAGATATAACTATTTAAGACTTGTATAAACACAAACATTCCGCTTACTTCTGCTTTAAGTCTTATAACATTTGTGGTAACTAATATGTGCCGCGTAAAGTAATTATGTATCTTTGCTGGAACATATCACCACAGCAGACTGATGGGAAAGGATAATAAGTCACTTGAAACAAATGTTAAACATTGTACCGAATAATGACTAGAACTGTGAAAATTAGACTCAGGTTGTTATAAACTGCAACAGGAAATTGTTGGGATGAAGAGAAAGATGTTTTAAAAAAAGTAAAAAAAAAAAAAAAAAAAGATTAATGGAAACGGAGAGGCACATAGTTTAAGTACTCTAAAAATGCAGGTTCACACAGTACTGTATCTCTTTGAACGAAACAAACTGATAAGAGCTACTAATGGAACCTAAGAACACGAGAGAATTAAATGGGACTAATCAGAGAACTCACAAAAGTAAAGGAAAAAAGTGAAAAGATTAGAGCAAAAGACAAATCCTAAGCCAACTGCCGATAAGGCATTCGCAGTAGTAAAGGAAAGGTAGAGGGATGGATGTGAAGAATGCAAAAGTACGCAAACGTAAAAGCAGCCAGGATAGACTAAAGACTAAGCTAAAGAACAGGCATATAACATGGATCAGAGAAAGAGAAGTGGATGATAGAGAGAATGAAACAATTGGATTTGCATGGATGTAGGATGAACGGAGGAAATTCAGAAAATGATAGACCGGTGGAAACAGGTGTAAATAGATAAAGATATGAGTAAATACAAAAATGATATATTTCAACAGGGAAGCTGAACAGAAATGTCAAAGAATGTAATTAGACATACGTGAGAGAAGAAAATGATTGTTGAAGTGATAAAGTTGAAAGAGAAAATATCCACTGAAATCTGTAAAATAGAAATTCCCTACACAATTTTCCCAATTTGGGATTACAGTAAATCCTAACTAACGAGAGAAATCCTATTTTATGTAGTATGGTATCTTACCCTATATCTTCTCAAAAAGAAATCCTCAAAGATTAATCCCTCATTGGTTACAAACTTGTATGTCTGTTACCAAGCAAGAGTGCTTCTACTCCCACCACTGTGTTTTTTTTTAACACATCACATTTATTATAAAATTTACAGAGCAAATAGTCATTAAAAAAAAAAACTAATGACATTTGTCAGTTGTGCCACAGCTGGGAGAGTCCCATGCCAGGTCAGCCTTCCCATCGCTGGTTGTTGCTGCTCAGCTAACAAGGGCTCTTAACAATTCAAGTTTTGCCTCTGTGTTTTGTTGTTTGAAATCGTTGGGTTATCCTAAAGTTGGGACTTAATTTTGTTTAAGCTTCCTTTTTTTTTTCTTCCATAAGTTAGGATCGAAACATTGACTTATACATTACAAATTTGTTATGACTTTTTTCTGTTTTTTGTTTTGCCATGGTTACCAAACAGTTCTGAAAGTTACAAAGCTTGTGTAATACAGGTGCCAGTTCATATATCATTCCATAACATTATTTTCCTCTTGTGTAAGATTTTTGGAGTCTTGCCTCACCAAAGAAACCAAATCATGCGTCAAATACTTTGTAAGAAAATATTATGAAGAGAAGCGAGAAGAGAACCGACAGCATTATATTTTACCCGACCTCTTGCACAGTTGCAGCTGCCTTTAATTAGGATCGCATTTCAGCTCCGACAGTTGAATAAGTGGGCTGTCTATTCCCCAGGCAAAAATAGCAGACTAACATGTAATCAACAAGAATGCAGAATCTGTGTAAATGCATCAACATTTCCGTTTAACATCTATTTGTTACCCTGAAGTAATATTGATTCCCTATCAATGTCCAATGTTCTTTCAATCAATGTTATTCACCCATTGATTTAACATCAAATTAACATTGACACAATATAAAATCAACACTGCTTTATATTCAACAGAGTTCTGTGGGAATCTGCCAGTAAAATAGAACATCGGTATCTGTGCTTTTTCATCTAAAAAGAAACTTGAGATTCAATCAAATGTTCAGTTTACAACTATCAAGTCAAACAGTTTTCTAAAATTAAGTCTTTATCACAATGCTGTAGCGTACAATGTGTAATCTAATCCTAAGGGGAAAATGTTGAAGGAACAGACTTTGTGACAGCATCTTTTCTGTGACTTAGGTTGTTGGAAAAATGTGTATCCTCAGTTAGTTAGATGACCTCGAGTGAAGGGTTAGGGTCAATGATCAATTTTGAATCTACATAAATTAGACAATAACATGCATTACTTAGTTAATTTGAATTTCTTTGTGTTATGACATGAAAATGGACAGGGGAACATTGAATATTTTCCCCTGGATGCTTCTTCAGGGCAATCTGGATGCTTTACTGACTCGGTATCAGAAAATTATGAGTCTGAATGGATAAGGGTAGTAGAACCCCCCCCAAAAAAGTAATTACCATTGGTGTTATTTACCCTCGCTGTAGACATTCTTGAGGTACAAAGATTGATGCTGAACTCAAATACTTCTTCTAGATTGGTAAGTACCGTAAGTAGACAGTCAGTAACAGTAGCATTGGCAATGTAGCAATAGCAATGCTTACAAATGGCTATTTTAAATGCACAAGACCAACAACCTACACTGCTGTGAGTAAAACAGAATTCAAAAGTAATGTTCAAGGCATCTTTGAGTTCTCCTAGCCAGTGTTGTTAGTATTGTATTTCAACAACAACAGCACTGGCAGCTTTATCATGCACATCCACAGAGAGAAACATGAGGACTGCTGAACAGCAACATATCTACACCAAAGTGAAAGCCAGAAGAGAGATGGAGTGCAGGGGAAAAGCCCTTTATGTGGCCATTACTTCCTGCTCTGTTAAGAGCAACAAATTGAAACCAAGACAGATTGGCTCCAACTATTACATGCAGCCAGTGGACAAACAGCCACAATATAATTTCTTCTCCTTTCATCTTCCAGAGCACATTAAAAGCAATACAATATGTCAACAATGGATTTCCTATTCATTATGATTGATATCACCAATCCTTAAAAAGAAATTCCATCCTGGAAACTTATAGACAGCGTCATCCTGGTTACAGACAGACTCATCAAATGTGTCAGTCTTAAATGCAACTGGGGAAATCACGTGCTAAGATCAGTAGGGCTGGGTATTGTTGAGAATCTCACGATTCGATTCGATTTCGATTCATTAGGTCACGATTCGATTCGATATCGATTCGATTCGATATTGATTGAAATGCTTCGATATCGATTCAGTATCAAGCAGAAATACACAAATAAGAGTACTAGATTTTTTTTTTTTTAATAATTATTTGTTTAGTTTCATGCCTTATGAACAGCCATAGTATAACTCATAGCATAACAAAATATGACACTGCTTTAACACTGAACTACAGTGCAGCTAAATTTAAATTAGGCTATGTGATACTTTCCTCTTGGAAAATAACTCATAACATTTTGAGTAATAAAACAATACAAAACAATATTATTAATAATAGTTGACTGCACAACTGAAAATATTGTAGCGACCCCGCAGTAATGTTCTTGTTATGATGTTTAAATTCTGTGATTTCTGACTGACTGTCAATGTGTATGGTACGGGCAGGTGGGATGAGAAACTGAGGGGCTGGGGTGAGTGTGAGGAAGACAGAGTCCTGTCTGTGTGTAGGTGAGTGCGTGAGGAGGAGCAGAGGAAGAAGTGAGAGCAGCTGTCAGATAAGTTTGTGTTATGTTGTTGACTTGTCGTCGGGTCTGACGCTACAATATCAATAACAACGTGTGCTTATCACAAGGGGGCAGTTGTCGGTCTGAGAAGTGAAACTCACTTCCGCGTTCAAAAAACTGCTATCCCCTCGGCTGTCGCTGGTGGCTGGTACCAGAAAGCAGCATTCTTCATAGACCCCCATGTTAAAATCGCCGACTTTACGTCCTCAATAAACATGATCAAAGCCTGGTACCATTACGTTTTTTGGTCTCAACCGATAGTTTCTACCCCCGCACACAATTGCAATTGCAATTGCGTCAGCTTTAGCTTTTTCGCGGCACGGAGAAATGCGCATCTGGTGGCTCAACCTGGTCAGTGGGTGCTTGAGCACCGGAGCACCCACGGAATCGGCGCCTATAAATACAAAATGAATCCACACATCTGCTTTCAGGTTTGAAGGTGCTGGCTTAACGCTGCTGCTGCTACTCACTCCCATATTGTTATGGTTTGGTCTAGTGCGGCCCCCGTCCGTACAGCGCGAATCACACGAGGGTGTTGCTCGCAGCGCCCCCACTGGCCAGGGGCTTGAATCGATTCAGAAGATTGCTGAATCGATATTGAATTGCAGAGAAAAGAATTGCAATGCATTGCTGAATCGATATTTTTACCCAGCCCTAAAGATCAGGCTGCAATGCATGTCATAAGAATTCAGTTGTCAGTACTACATTGTGACAAAAGGGTCCCAAAATAGACCAAACCACCTTTGTGGTAATTCCCTCAGTAGCAAACGCACACTCTCTCTCTCTCTCTCTATAACACACATGCAGACACTTGTGGGCGCGAACACACACACACACACACACAGGTAATGAAACACCATAAATAGTAGCCAAAGTGTTGTGTTACCCATATGCTGAGGGAAAAAATATGGTCTGCCTGGTAATCTATGGACCCCAAATTGAAAACCAGGCGAATCGGGATATATTACTTTTCAGTTATTACTTCTAAAAGAGCTGCACAGAAATTGGAAGCCAGTACAGATATAGAATACCTAATCTTAGCAACCGTTTCTTACCATTTCCCTTATTAAAGTGGCACAACAGTATCTTAAGCAAAACAACAAATTCACTGATTTGTAAGTCTACATTAGATATGACAGTAGTTTCCACTTGCATATCTATACTGTAGATCAGATCAAATGTTAACTCAGAGATTACTGGACAAGCTCATTTCACAGCACCCTTTAATACTTGTGAAAACTTATGGTTACACAAGACAGATAACTGATAAAACTCTGCTCTCTGCTTCAAGCTTTTAACAGACTTTATAGTTCTCATCAAGTCATTTATAGATGAAGATATGTAGAACACAACCAGGCTCACAGTTAAATGATAATTACTTTGTAGCAATATGAAATAACAGAGTTACATTTTAAACTGATGGATCTCCTCTTCATCCAGGAAGAAATATGTACAGTAGAAAAATAGATGTATTATATCTTTGGTATAAAGAGTATTACAGTACAATAGTGTTTTCAATTAAAGCAGAAGTAAGTGGTCAGGTCGTTTTGGCTAATGCTGCGTTCCAGGCAGGCTTTTGAAACCGTAAATTACAGCTTCAAGTCACGACTTACGACTTTGTAGCGTTCCAGGCAACCCACTCGTGTTTGTCCGAGCTGTTTTACCTGTGAAAGTGCACTATAACGGCCACTCGTAACTTCCGACCCGTGAACTCGTACCAGATTGAACTGGTACGACTTCACAGGTTGGAAAAACACGAGTTACGGGTTGCCTTGAGCACACCATAACGTCTTGTCAGCCGATGGAGTTAGCAGCCCCCACCCTCGTCATGGATCTATTGGTCCTCGTCCCTACGTCACCACATTCAGGCGCATCCCTTGGCTGCACACACAGCCCTTCATGCCGTTCTCTCTCCTCATTGGATAAAACTTGTAGGATACGAGAAAAGTTTTCTCCTCGGCTCAGAGCAGAGCAGAGGGACTGAGAGACCCGTGTTTCAGTCCAAACACTCTATGTAAGTGATTGCTGTCGGAAGATATAACTATTTAAGACTTATATTAACACAAAAATATCGCTTACTTCTGCTTTAAGTTCCAAGATGATAAAATTGTCATTTTGAAGACTTAAAGGGACATTGTGTAACTTCTCCTGTTATCTATTCGCAAAAATCGATTATTTCGTTCAAAAGTATGTTTTTCATTAATCAGTAATCACCCCCATCAACGAACCGAAGTGTTCCGGTAAGCTCTGATTCTGAATTTGCCGTTCATATCATATACATCAAGCGGTATAAGCTCGGTGCTGGCTGCCATGTCGTGTCGCCATGTTTTTACGTTCAGTGGCAGCGTGATGGTAGGAAATCACGGAAACTCAGCGGAGACACCGGAGCTGTCGGCTCGGGTCGAGGTGGCGTCTGTGAAAAGTCACCGCGGTAACGCAGTGAGGAGGAATGGAGCGTTACACTGATGCTGCATTCACATGCAGTCGGGCAGACGGCCGTCGGTAACAAACCAGATGTCATTTTAGTCACAGAAGTCGCGAGAAAGCTGGTAAAACGTGGGTCAGGTAAACAATACAACATCGCCATGACAACATATTGTCATGTGTATTGTTTTGCCTCGTGCTGACGGACCACTTGTTTACATAGAGGCTTCTTTATGCTATTATGATATTGTTTGAAACTATGACTTTTTCTAGAGTTGTACAAGCATATTGGCAGCACTCCATCAGTGGCTTTCACTCTGACTAATATTACATCCTGCTCGCAGCATTTAGAGGACTCCAGTGCACGAGGAACGAAAGTAACTGGTCTGATGAGACAATAGTTTCATTCTTTTTTTAAGGATAGTTTTTGGCTTATCATGCCTTTTATTCAATAGTACAGTTGAGAGAGACAGGAAATGGGGAGGCAGAGAGAGGGGGAATGACACGCAGAAAAGGGCTGCCCGATGTGGGATTCGAACTGGGGCCGCCTGCAGTTAGGACTGTAGCCTCTACACATGGGGTGCCGCCTGCTCAACCTCCTGTGCCACTCGGCGCCCCAATAGTTTAATTCTTTGGGCAAAACTCCAAACACGAATTGGTGAGCACTGCTCATCACTTGGTTTACACCCTCCAAACTGTGAAGCCTGGTGGTGGAAACATCATGCTGTGGGGGGGCCTCTCGGCGAGAGGGACAGATACACTGGGCAGAATTTAGGAAAAAAGGATCTTGAGGAAAACCAGGTTTCTGTCCTTGACCGGCCGAGCATGTAATTGCTATCAAAGGGACTTCTACAAGGCATCAAAAATAAGGCTCTAAAAAGTTTTGTAAATGGAAGATTTCAGTTTTTAATTGAATCTGAATCATATTTTCACCACGTCATCGTAGGGTACTGAGTGTAGACTGATGGCCAAATAGGGTAATTTGATCCATTTAATATTAATTGAAAGGGTCTGAAGCTGGTTGTTGTAGTTAGACCTGTTGTTCAAGCCAGATAAACCAGTCTATTAAATACTGTGTTTGTGTGTGTGCTTGTCTGTCATAGGCAACCTTTGGGAACACAGACTATAGATCAGGTTAATTGGGGGGAGCTTGTCCAATTGGGGGCATTGCTGTTTGGAAAAAGCTGATTAAGGATTATGGTAGTGAGGTTAAGATGAGTGTTAAGGAATTAATGTAAGTAGGGGTCGGTTGTCAAAATGAAAAGTGTGTGTGTTTGTGTATGTGGCTCTCTCTCAAGGATAAGAGGTACCATCAGAAACAAAGCACAGTAAATCTCTATTGATTGTCAGCAAATTGTTTTGCACTTTTGCACTGATGACAATGCATGCATGTAATTGCAGTAAACTTAAACACCAAAGAACAATATCTCCCTTGCTCTATCTTCCTCTCTATCACACACACACACAAAAAAAATCAAACATACACAGACAAACACTCCTACTCCAGAAATGAAGCTTAAACCAAGGAGATGACAAACTCAATAAACATGGTAAAAGCCTTTTATGCTGAAGATTTTCTGTAGCCAGTGCCTAGTCCAATAAAGCAAGTGTATCAAGTGAGTATTCAAGCAAACAAAATGCCTTCTTTGAATTAGTGTTACAATGAGAGGTGTTAGGAAAATGGAAAGTACTTATTTCCTTAGAACATGGCTACAGTGTATTCCCTTAACTAATTAGGTATAATCATCTAACCTCCAAATGCACCTTCATTTGAAATTGTGAAAGGGTTTAATACCTTTAAATCTGTCATTGTAGCCGTGTGCTCATTGACACTTAGATTATTGTGTAATAAACCTCTTTAACAAGTCAAGTGCATCGTGAAATAATTAAAATTGCATGGGTTTGAATATCTGGTAGTCTTTTCTTTTCATTATTATCACAATTGGTGCCTTTGCATAAACTTACTGTAGCTTATAGGACATGCAAAAAGCAGTAGACATTACATAGTACCAGTTAAAATCAAGAGACTCTAGGATGTGCATCTTTCTGTGTAGTTCAGCTACAAATTCAGTCCCAGGCAATATGCTGCTACACAAATCTTCAAAATTACCTTCAGCATGAAATAAGCAAGAATATCATATTGCCCATTAGATTTTGCTCTTGTGAAAAAAATATCATTTTTTTCAATTTTTCTTCTGCACCGTTGCAGTAAAAGGATGAAATGCTGCATCAACAAGAAATATGAGGCAGATTTTTATTGGCTTCAGGTAGTCAGGAAGAGTGCATGCATATAAAGGTACCTTAAAACAAAATTGACATTGGTTAGCAAGTGCATTAAGAGTGGAAGCTACTCATTGAGAAGACATGGGACTTATTCCTCAGACAAAGGGAGAATAGTTTTTCAGTGAAAGAATCGGCACCAAACTAAGCAATCAAAAGTATCCGCAGCTATCAAGTCAAGAGGAGTTCATTTCTGCATAAACAAGTCATTTAAAAGAATTATGAGGCAAGTCACCAAATCCTCCTCTTCAAAGAGATGTGATAAATGCTTCAACAGCTGAGAATCTCCCATCTCTGTGTGCCAGTCCCAGATTACACATTTGGGGAGTCGAAACATAAGTGACTGAAATCCAAAAACTAAGGAGACAGCAGGCCCCTTTTCTCTGCCCTTTGAAATTTGTTTAGAGGATTCAGAACCCAGTTTCCATTTGGTCTCCACATCCTATTTGAATACACAGAAAGCCAGAGCAAAATATGCACAATTGTTGCAAATCCAAATATATCAAATTTTGTATTCCCTTTAATCTAATTCAATAAGACTTGGGGCTCTCTTAGAGCCGCTTGCTGTTCAGAGCAGAGCAGAGTTGAGGTGTGTGTGTGTGTTGTGTTTATGCATGGCTGTGTGTGTGCATTGTTAGCCACACATTGTCAGGCTGGTAGGCAGGTTCAGGAGTGCAACCTTCCATATTTAGAAGGTGATGACTTGAGTGATGTGATGCTGAAAGAGACTCAAATTCACACAGGCATCTCACTGACAAGTAGCTGCAGCATGTTTCTTTTTTTTATTATCCTTGTTTAATTAATGCCCCGGTCCTGATGGGGAACTCATTCACCCACTTGCCCCAGCTGTGTCCATTAAATTAAATTTATATACAACCAAACTGCAACAGTAAATATGTTTTGTTGGCAAAATAATTGTGGCTGGGTTATTTATTTATTCTATATAAGTTTTTAATGCATTATTGCAACAACAGTATGTTGGCACGGAACGTATCAGTGACCAATTCTCAGAGACAACCTGTTTGTGTTCTGCCCAAATACATGATCTTGCAGTGCAACGTCCACTTGAAGTGATGGTATATTCACAGTCTTGGGGTAAGGTTGGGGAAAGACCATGGTCTAGTTCAATGCAGAATATGTGTAACATTTACAGCAATAAGACCAGCAGTCTTTCCCAAACCTTAACTACATTTCGCTTTGTTGCCTAAACCTGAGTCATAGATGGGACTCACCACTCCTCTGCTGTTAATGAATGTACTACTTCATTAATTCAAAAGATTACTTTGCCCCTGAACCCAACACCAGCAATTATATATACTACAAAATGCATTGGGGGTTACAGTTAATTTGTATAGAAATGTAATTTCTAGAAGACAGGGATGCTTGCACACTCCCTTTGACTTTCTGTTTCAAAAGAGAACAGTGCTACCATTCCTCCTTTTGTGATGCTAATGCGTTGCAATTTTTCCCCCCTTTTTTTAGACATTGAAATGTGTGCAGTTTTTAGTGTCCTTCAGGGCTTTTCTCTTAGCAATGAGGCATGTTTTATAAAACACAAAGGCATAGACACACAGACACAGGGAAGAGACCTACAACCTTGGTTTGTGAGGCATCAGAAGAACAAGAGTCTTCCACAAACAACATCATATTATACAGTATATTGTGGAGTTATTGAAGAACATAGTGTACTTTGAATCTAAAATTAGCTCCTGTATGTACACAACAAGAATAATACAGTGCATTGCAGTACTTTTCATAGCATTTCACAGTATGTGTTAAACTAACAAAAACAGGAGAGGAGTAGGTTTTTAAATTTATTTAATACCAGTTAACAACACTGACAAAATTCCACAGGATATCCCTAAACAGACATGCCACAGCTCTGTATGTTTAATCAGACTGTGACATTTCTTGACATTTGCTTTCTTCTTCTGTCAACACAGGACTTGGTGGGCTTTGATCACAGGCTCATTTGATGAGAGCTCTGAGACCTGAATGTTATTTTTATTTGTGTTGGAATTGGATTCACTGAAATATGAATAGACTTACTGAAGATGTTTGTCTTAATATTTACAGCATCTCTTAGTATTGTTTCCTTTGTGACTGTGGCTTGATTACAGTCTTGATTTGGTTCAGTTAGCACATCGTAGCTAATGACGGTTTTATTGCGCACCACCCTCAACACTGCCCACATTCTTCTCCACTGGTAGTTTTTCAGTTTTAATCCACAGAAGTTGTAAAAGTGCAATCAGGTTTCCTTCTCTCCGTGAGTCCATAAATCTAATATTAATAAAGCCATGCCCATTGTGACATAAATTTAATATAGCACTTCCTGTCAACTTAATGACAGCAAAGTATTCTTACTGGTTTGCAGTGCTGGCATTTTAATTTGCCAGACGTAAGCCCCTAATCACAGGGTAACATTTCATTGTAATTGCTGTGAAAAAGAGGGACTGGAAATAAAAAAGGCTTGTGTTCATTGTATGTTATACAATGTGGCAGAAGCCTGATGGTTTTAGAAAGTAGCTGCAGTTAAACATTACAATTCTTGAGGCACAATTATAACTCCACATCAAGGCCAGTTACAGTGCATGCACGTTTGTGTGCAACTATAGAACATCAGTCAATTTTATTTAGCTCAAGATCACAGGTTCTTCCCCGAGAGCTTTCCATTTGTAAGGCTGCAATCTTTATTTATCAGAATGACTTAACGTCTTTACGTTCAGCAGCACAACGCAATATGGCTTATAGCAGTCAAAATATTGGCTAGAGGCTGTGGATGAAAGCAATCATCCTGGACGGGCCGGCAGGATATTATGGCAGTGTTTAATTCACAGCTTTTGGGATTTCTGTTCACACACAATGGTATGCTTTTTTAGCCTTTCACACCAGCTAAACCAAATAGCCTATCTGTGATCTCATGATGCAGCCTCCCCTCCTCCTTCTCCTGTCTTCCAACTTGTGGTCCATATCCATATGGACAGACTCCATATATATCTCAGACATAGTTAAACACCATAGGCGGTACCCATAAAGTTTAATGTTAGCTCTAACAAGATGTCAAGGTCACGCTGCTCTAATGTTATAGGAAGCCTGGCTCTATCACAATGGGAAGTAATGAAGTTCTATTGGTCATAGTTGAGGAGGCCCATTGTTGGGCTCAGAGAGAGAGCGTTAATGGAATGGATTATTCACGGCAGCCTGTTGAGAGGTTTATCACTCAGTCAAACTGGGATATATATTGTCTGTACATCTCCCCTGTTGGTGTACCATCTCTTTATAGTGCAATACAAATCTGTATCTACACACACGAACACAGTGTGCACAGATGCGCAGAGGGGGTTGACATTGTCGGTATTTCTTGGACATTCAATAAAGTTTGATTACTGCAGGTGTCAATTAGCTACATGTCTCTTTGCAGTTATTCATTGCTTTATTGCATGCCCCATGAAAGATTAGCATCAGCAGCAGTGAAATTACCTTTGCAATGTGTCCGTATTAAGTATTTCCTGTTGTAGCTGGGTCTTCATCACTCAAAGATGTTGGATAAAATACTCTCCTCATTCTCCTAAGTTCAAGACTCCAGACAAGCACTTAGTGGAGAAGGTTGTCTGCATATCTCCGGCAGATTAGTAGGCTCAGTTAACAAGCTTCAATTCTTTCTCTCCTTCTCCTTTTCTCTTGTTCCCACTGTTGCTCTCTGATTGTTTTGATCAATAATCTTAATGGATGAATCACTCTTTAATGTGAGAGGAGGGAAAAAGAGATGGAGAAAGGATGAGTAAGTAAAAGAGAGACCGTGCGAGAGCCCTGAACACGTGTTATTTGACACGGGGTGAGCATGCCCCTTGGGTGCTTTTGAGAGTGTTGGTGGTTGTGCGTTGAGTCCTCACCTCAGAGCTCCCTGTCATTAACTACATCTCCTTCGTCTCCTCCTCACATCCGTGCTTCTCTGTTTCCCGCTCGTGTTCCCTCCCTCTGTTTCTCTACTCTTCACCATCAACCTCCTATTCTTCATTTACATATGTCATTCCCAGACATTTCTCCTTATAGAGAGCACATAAAGAAGATGTACAGCCCTGTTGTAAATCACACCAACCCAATCTTCTCTGAAATGAGATGAGACAAAGAGGAGCCTGACTGATTCAGGGGTTCACGTATATGCAAAAGGGCCGATCTTCTTTAAGCGAGGCTCTCCAAACCTCGTTGTTCTGAAATATAGGGATGTTGGGACTACTGTTGAAGAAACTGAAGAGCATGATTACCTCAAGGCCTTCTGTTTAAATTTGATTAAAGGATTAAAGGAAATGAAAGAGATATAAAGTACTGTAGACATGAGGATACTGTCCTCCATCCATCCATACACAACAAATATTCCGATTTTCTTATATTGACATAATGTATTAAAATATAGATCATATATGATCTATATTGAGATGGGTTGTATAACATTACTTTGTTAATGTAAGTGATTCCCTTTTGCTATAGCTTGTGTTTGTTGCCTGCTGTGAAGGTGGTCTCATTGGCCACTATAACGTCACTGTTTCAAGGCGTTTTGATTTGCCTTCATTGCAAGACTCAGATATTTAATGGTTGAAAGATAGTTTGAAGTTTGTACAAGGAGGTCGTGCAGCCTTTGTGTCTATGGTTAATACATGACAAATTGAGTTCTCGATCGACAGGTAGTCTAAATACAAAAAGAAGGAGATGTCTCCCAGTTCACTTGTTGGATCATAGAGGTTACTGGTTTTGTATGTCTATACATTCTTATATAAAAATGAAATCATTTGTATATTTCTTTAGCTGGTCCAGATGAGCCTGTCTAGTGCTAAACCTCACTTTTAATTTAAATGAATTCTCAGGCATTTATAATTTACTTTCATCTGGTCAAGAAACATGAATGTATTTAACTCATTTGCTCATGCTTATAAACACTTATTATAGTAATCTGCACTGCAAAACATTGTACGGCGCCAAGCAATCAATATTTCAATTTCTTTTTTGCTCTATTTAGACGTTTTATCCTCACTGGCTCAGTTTGGCAATTTAAAGTAAGCCAAGTTTAGCCATTTTCCCTCGGTGCACATGTTAACCACCCGAAGGCTTGAGCAATATTGTCAGTTTGATACAAATCACGTAATTGCGTGCCACAGCACATATAAGTTATCACAAACTGACACCATCAATGCCTCTCCAGTGCGAATGGATTTTTCCATGATTGCCCAGAGGACAGCTGAAGATAACCTCAGTCTCAACCTCATTTCAACCTAAAGATGATGAGCTCTATTTTGGTTGGCCTGATTAGCAGTTTGCGTTTATCTTGGGCTCCCATGTCCCAATCTGAAATCTGGGGCTGTGTCTGCACGCACGTGTGTGTGCGTGAATGTGTGTGCATGTGTCTGAGCTCAGGTCTGTTTAGACTCCCCAGTGAAGGCTTTATATAATGTGTTTTAAACCAACTACAATATGTGAATGTGTATGTGTTGAAACACGTGCACAGGGATGTTTATGCATATGTGTGCCTCTGCATAGAAATTATTCATGCCACTTGTGTATACACGTTGTATGTACGCTGAGAAGAAGGGCAAAGTCCGGTATCAGATGGAGGGAAAATATCTAATGTGTCACATGTTACTCTCTCAGTCTTCCTCTATCTCTCACTGTCTCCCTCACCCCTAGGTCAGTTGAGGCCAGTGTAATTACTGCTTTTCATAACAGTACTTATGTCATGACAGGATGTAAAAATTGGAGGAGTGACAGTGGGGTGCACAGTAACTGCTGCCTTAAATACAGTATTAACAACAGCGATACTATTCTATGTCTTTTGGAAAAGTTTTTTTTTCTCCTCAAAACTATCTCACAGTTACAGTATATGTCCTTTTTTCTTCAATGCAAATTGTGGCCTTTATTCTACTTACTGCAGATTATTAGTCTAAAGTAAAAAAAAAAAAAAAAAATCTAAATCCCCTACTCCTCGAGTATTTCTTTTATTTGCTAACATACAGACGTAATGGCTGCATCTTGTCTGATGGCTACTGTGGTTGTTATGCACACACATAACGACATACATTTTCAAATGTATGTACAGGTTTTTAAGGTCATATTTACAGTAGATCTCACGACTATCATATTTCTACCTGCAGAAACATCTAACAGAGCCAGCAAACCACATGCTCCATTTGAAATCTTACCACAAAAGGGAAATTTTCTGCCCAACATTCATATCTGTTTCTTGACGTGAACACAACACATTTTTTAGATGACGCAGAATTTCATTAATTTGCACACTTTTTCATAGGCTTAAGTCTTGATAACATAGCAAACAGCATTAAATTATTTCCTGTTGTGTATGTAAACTCGAGAAACTTGGTGTTTGTAAGGATATTTCAGAAGAGACAGAAGGTCACCAAGGGTCCAGCAATTGTAGCATTGCTGTTCAAGCTGAGTGTAATCCAAAAGGCTGCAGGGGTTGTTATCTCCAACTGACATTTCTCACATTGTGTTGCGGGTGCAATAGTTTCAGTTGGTCTGGAGATGAAAATGAACAAATGAGGATGCTCAATCAGAAAGAGATTCATGATCTGAGGGGGAGATCAACAAAGAGAACCAAAGAGAGAAAATGGAATTGCAGATCAAGCACAGAGGGTGGTCTAGATCTGTGCTGGCAGCTTTTCATGATGCAGCAGTATCGAGAGTCAAACTTTTCACCTCTAGCTGTGGGAAGAAAGTAAAGTAGGAAGGTAATTTCTGGAGGGAGCAGGTTTTCAATGAGAGAAATTGTAAAAGAGGGTAAGGGGCAAAGAAACTGAAGGGGTTTAAGTCATAAGGTCTTTGGGAGGAAGACGAAAGAAAGCAAAGAGCAGAAAGGAGGGGGATTTGAGAGCTACACCACTAGCTGCACTGCATAATGCATGTGGTGTGATTTGGTGCATGTAAACGGTCTGTGAATCTTTTATAAGATCAGGTTGACCAAGTGATATCATGTGGGAGAAACAAAAACCGTTCAAAGTGGACAGAGCAGAAGACGGGCATGGTTTTGTTGTGTTTAGTTTGGTTTTTAAATGTGCATGCTGGTGCATTTGTTTGTGTGTTTGTGGTGGTGGAGGAAGATGGAGAGAAAGAGACAGAAAGAGAGAAAGAGAGAGGTCTGAGATGGTGTGGTTAAGCTCTTCGTGTGGATGGAGGCACTCGCTATCTCCAGCGAAAAACAGGCCTTTTCACAGCACAGCAAGCAAGTGAATTGGGGGATTATACAAAGCCATCTACAGAGCAAGTTTCCACTTCAAAGAAATTAGAGCTTTTAAAAGTTTTATAAAGATGCTTCAGTAGATTGTATGAAGGACAGGCAGATAGGGTCCACAGCTCAGGGATTGTAGCTAACACAGCATGTGTTTATGTGCTTTTCACTTTTCATAAAACCACTATAGAGACAAACCAAGTCAATGAGCCATGGGCAAATTGAGATGGAAACCAGGAATCACCCAAATTTTGGTCTAAGGTTTAATCTCTCACTTTTGTTGCTTCTCCTTCTATCCATCACTCTTTAATCACAGCAAAGCTTGAAGACTTAGCTCCCTCATCTGCTTTCAAGGTGTGAAAGCAATCGACTAACTCAATAGCATAATTCTGGATCTTCAAACCTCTTCAAGTATTCACACCCTGCCTTTCATGGACAGGTTTGCCTGAAAACAAACTTAGCACAGCAGTGGATTGTCACCTGTGTTCAAAGACCATTATAGGCCTTGGCCTTTAAGTCAAATTCCTGCAAAAGTTTGAAAGAGCTTGATCACTTTTTGAGTTAGAGACATAAAAAAAGAGAGAATAAAAGGCTGAGCAAAGAAGTCGTGACAAAAAGAAACCACTGCATTCTTCTTTGCTTTATGAAGAATTTATATACCTTTTAGTATTGTGACATCATAACCAGTGAGTTTGGAAATTGTCTCACTTAAAAATTGCAGTGTACCTTTTTTAAAAACTGCTACCAGCATGAAGGCACTTCAACTTTTGACAAGCAAAGACATCAGCTTTGGTTTTCTTTCATCACTATTTCAAACCTCATTACTCATCAGCTGCAGAGAACTAGAGCTCAGCAGTATTTCCTCAAAGCCGCCCAAGTATGTGGTTCAATGAATTCTCACAGAATTCCCCACTAAAAGAAGAGAGTTGACCTGTGATATCAGTTATTAAATTGTTGGTTTGGTTAATTATTAAGCATTTGGATCATATCTCTCAACTAAGATGCCAACACTCGAATACTAACTGATTCTTAACTGTGCAAGACTTCTCCCTGCTTGATACAGCGTGTAATACTACTGTAGACACATAACTTAATAGGGCAGGAGATTACAGTGTGTTGACACAAGGACTTACATGAAATGATGCAGTTAAAAATGTGCTCAAGCCTCGAAGGTACTGTATATTTGCCAGATGAGATTCTCAGAATCCTATTTTAATAAAGGATATTATTTAGTCTAAAGAATTGACTCACTGGTAATAGTCAAAATTCATGCAGCTCCCATTCTGCCATTACTAACTGTGTTTTGACGAGGATTTAATGATATTTATGATATCAGAGAGAGCTTCAGATAATGTTCATGCCGCCTCTGTCTTATCCTAAACTGTTTGCATCAAGCATGCTTGTAATTCTAAAGGTTTTCATATCAAAGCCTTGGAACTCTTAGGGAAGTATCTTGGGTGGGGAAACTGAATGAATCATGCTCTCTTTGCCGCAGTGGTGCCCCTGAGTAAGTAAGGCACTTAACCCTCTGCAGCTCCAGTGGAGCAGCTCAGTGGGTCACAGTAGAGGATTGTGGGTTTATTCCCAAGTTTGAATGTGTGTAACTGTAACTGACCCTGAAGAAGACGTGGCTGCAGAAGATCAGTTTGCTAAACAGAACAAAGAGAAGAAGAAATAAAGTTTTAGCAGCTGGAAAAAAAAATAATGATAATACTTTGCAGTTCCCCCTGGGTCAGGTACAGTAGTAACAGTACAGTATACCACTCCATGGAGCCTTTATGCATAATTGTTAATTGTTAATTTATAAAACTGCTCCACAACTACTGGGACTGAGACAGTCAAAATCATTAGAGGAGCTCTCCAACAGCGTGAATTAACGCTGACATGGAGGAAGTATTCATTAATACACAAAGGACATACCATATGAAGCAGGTCTTTCTCGACTTACTGTAACTCTGCCTCAGACATTATGCACTGTAGCCTTGTGGTGGACAATGTTTTAATTAATCAAGAAAAACACAAGCAAATGCTCAAACACTGCTCCTGTCTAATCCCTGAACTGCTGGGTGGAAGAGGAGGCGTAGAGCAAGGAAGGAATAAGAAAACACAGCTCAGCGCGGCAATCATACTTTGCATGATTTTAGCAGAAATAGGTCAGGTAGGAATAGGATGGTAAAGAATGCATGATCATTCTACGACGAAGTCAACGCACCATCCTCCACTGCGCTTATTCCATCTCTAATCACCTCAGGTGAAGCAGCTGTAGCGAGCTGTGGGGAGCTTTTCTCACCATCTTTTCACTAGAGAGACTATTGGACATGAACTAACTACTGTAATATGCCTCTACCTTAGGAACCAATCAGTTTGCTGTGACTGACATGTTATGCACCAGGCATTTTAACATCATACTTATTTAATCCTGTCACAGACATAAAGGTGAGAGAGGTTTATTTTTATTTAGTTTTTGGGTATTCCAGACTGAGACAAAAAATAGTAACAGAGTATTTGCTTTTTATTGATTTGACAAATAATCTTATTTAGTTTCCAAGGGAAGAAAGCAGAAATAGAGTCAGTATCTTTTACTAATGGTACAATTTGCAAACACAATAATGACAATAAGTCCTGAATCCCTTTAAATAAGTTATGCATGCTAGGAAAACCATTGTGCACTTTGTGAAATGATGCATATGGACTGCTCAGTTGCTTTTTCTGTTGCAGTAAATAATGCAATATGAGTGATACATCCAGTAAGTTTCTGCAAACACATTTTTTCCATGCCCTTTTTTGCATTGGGATATTATTCATGATATTCCTTAATCTTGTAGTTTTATATATGACTGGCTTCCTCCACTTTGCTCACAGATGACCCATGGTTGCTACTGCACACAAATCCATCTGTTTAATATGCTAAAAATGTGAACCGCTGTCCTGCTTGTAGCTATGGTAATAATGTCACATGCAGCAAATACAAGTGAAATGGATTGTTGTGCACCTTAGCCATCTAAAACCAGCAAAATTGTTGTTGATTTCAAGGTAATAATGTACCAGCAGAAACATATGCACAGCATTATTCTAAGACAAGACGTATTTTCTGTGTACACAATCATTTTCAATATTCAAACAACACAGCCTTTGTGCTGCTGGCACAATCTTAGAGGCCAGTGTTCATTTGTTGTGATAACGTTAGAGACACGCAAATTCAGAGCTTACCGGAACACTTCAGTTTGTTGATGGGGTAATTATTGATGAACGAAAAACGTACTTTTGAACGAAATAATCGATTTCTGTGAATAGATAACAGGATAACTTACACAATGTACCTTTAAACTGGTGGATTTGGGAGAAGAACATTATATAAACTCTGCACATTTCATTCCAAATTGATTTAATTACACTTAACAATAATTACACAAGTGTGTGTGCCTGCTGGAGTGCATGTGTTCTTCATTTTGCATCCAAACATCAGGGGAGGGAAGAAGTTCATGGTTGAGTTAGAAAATGGAGTTTCAGAGGAGTGGGAGGACAAAACTGTGTCAAAAGGAGAGTGGTGCAACAGAGAGAATGGGGGGATACAGACAAATAACAGAGAGACAGGGGATGAAGAGGATGGAGATAAAAATATATAGGATTTAGTGGCAAGTAGAAAAATAGAGAGGGGGATTTGGACAAATGAAGAAGATTTGGAGGAAGCACCAAAGGAAAAAAAAGTGAGTGATTGTGTGTAGAGTGATAAAGTGCTAATGTATGGACTAAACAAAGAGATGCTAAACCAAGTAGGCAGAGAAAAGAAAGGTAGGAAGAGATCTGCAGCAAGAAGCTTTAAAGAAGTTTTTGTTTCTACCAGCTCAACCTCCCTTAATAGTCTTTTTTTGACTTTGCTCTCTTGCCTATATTTTCTCTCTTCCCCTGCAGACCAAAGAAAGAAAAGTGGGGCCTCGGACATGTTCGGTCTTTTCAATAGACTTTTTTTTTTTTTTACGTCTATCTGGGACTGGAGAGAGAAAAAAAATACAAAAACAAAAGCCTGTCTTGCAATCGTGCCATCTCACTAATGTAATAAAATTATATAATTATATATGCTGTTTGACAAAAGCTTTTATCCACAGAACCCACTGGTGATACACCAGACACTCTTAGGGAAAAAAAGAGCAGGCGAGGCTCACGCACATACACACAAGAAGGTTTTGAGCTGCTACAGAAAAACAAAAACAAATAAAACTGCATTCAGAACCAGGGACAATATCACAATGTCATCTAACAGATAGTGAATCCAATATATGTGACATGCAAAAAACAGAAATATGAGAACAAAAAATACAGCAATCCGGTTCAGGTGCTATTAGTCTGAACATCGCTATGGACAAGTATTTCAGTGGTTGAAAATGTGATATGATGATTTCAGTTACATAAAAATAATCAGCCCTTTTTCTTAAATGTGTGGCTTGTTTTTTCTAACATACTAAAGAAATTAAAAAAGAAATCACAGACCGGGAGCTTAAGTGAGTGTCAGAGTGAGTTGATGGCTGAGTTGATGGCTGATGGTTGATGGTCCATGCCAAGCCAACAGCCAACAGGCTGCAAAAAGGCAAAATCTTGGCTGAGTGTTGCAGTGCAGAATTAAATTTGTTGTTGCCGTTCCTTGTCATTTGTGGTTTATACTGACATACTTTTTACACTTGTCAAAGTCCACATTAGGCTTTTGTGGCTCGTATCGAACAGAACCCAACTAATTTATTGAATCTGTCAATTTTTTTTTCTCTTGATAACTTACTGTAGTGTCATGTGCTTGACAACTAAGGTGACTGTTAAAACCTCATAAATATTTTAAGGATGTTGCCTTTCAAACTCTTGTCCTGCTATCTGCTCACTCCCAGTATTTTTTCCTCTTTTGATGCTCTAACCTCATGTGCAATAGTATAGTATTTGTCAGGCGGGCCATAGCCCCTGAAGCCTCCATTACCATAACCATTACTTCCTAGCCATACATTATCTGCTATATATATTATTACCACTACTGGTATTGAACCTTAGTTCTAGGTCTGGGTGGACACTGCTGAAACAATAACTGAAACACATGTAGATTTAGTAACATCATTGTATTGTATATGATATCTTCTATTTGTAGAAAAGTCTCATGAATTGCTAATTTATTTAGCAACGCAAACACATGTGCATCCCTGTGTTTTTACAAGTGACTTATTGGCATCCAAAAACACGTGTACTCACACATGTGCACACACACCATAAAATGGGCCGGTAGTTTCAAGGACAAGCAGTAATGGACACAATAACTAATACCATTTACTTACAGTACAGCCTGTCAACCCGCCCTCCGTCTCCCTTAATACGGTATTACCTGGCCAATGGCGTGTGTAGCTGACCACGTGTATATTGGCTGGTGTGGGTGAGTTAGCGTGCATGTTGGTCTGTGTAAATGCTGCGGTGTGTGCTTATGTTCATGGCTGTATGTGCAGCATTTACATGTCAAAAAAATGTGATCTCACGCCTCGCCGTAACTCAACCCCGAACGCAACCGGTCGCTTCCAATGAAGTGTGCCTGCTGTTCCCTAGTAAGTAATGACAACATAAAGTAAATTTATGGCCATGCCACTCACATGAACAGAAAGAGGAGCCTGCATGCACACAGATGTGCTGAGATATATGTTACCGTGCTAAACATTGATCGACTTCAGCTCCGTTTTGTCCAAGAGTAAGTAGAATAGATAGGGCGAAAGAAAACTGCAACCTAGGACAGAAAATGGGAGCAGGAGAGAAAAGGTGGGTGGACCCAGGGTGATGGGGAGAGAGAAAGACGGACAGCACCAAAGCAGAAAGTATAGAAGGAGAGAAAAAAGAAAGTGTGAGACAGAGTATGGCCTGCTGCCTATCTAGCTCCATGAAGTTAATAAACTGCCCAAGAGCAAAGCATCATGGTCATCAATCATTCCGAAATGGGAAGTAGGAGATGGAGGTGGAGTGAGGGGAGCAGGAGGGAAGAGGGAGGACGGAGTGGGACAGAGGGGAACGGGTCAAGGGCTAGAGGAGGAGAGGATGAATTGAGAGAGGCAAAATGGACAGTGGATGTAAAGGAGAGGCAGCAAATGGCCCAGATATGTGCTGACCCCGTTCTCATCCTCCACTCTGCTGGATGCCTCTCACATGTCAGAGAAAGTAAGGGACTGGGAGCAAAAGAAAGAAAGTAGGTGAGGATGAAGGAGAAAGTGGATAAAGATGAGTGTGAGATACTAAAAATGGCTGGTGATGGGGAGAATAAGAGTGTGCTAGATTAAAGGCAAGCATGTCAATGTACAAGACTTTCATTTCCTTCCGTCTCTACCTTTAACAGCCACCAGAGATAGCCTAGAAAACTTTGATTCCCACATTTAGACATTGACTCACATTGGCCTCATTACCAACATGCTTCTCTCAGCCTCTCGTCTAAGACAAACTCTGTAGTTTGTGTGTTGTTGATGTGTGAGTGCACATGCCCTGCCATCTTCTTTTGCACTGTCTTTGTGTTCACCTCCGTGACACAGATTAATTGGCTTCTGTAAATCTAGGTGGAGTACCAGTTGTCTATGTAATGAGCAGCGTGGAGTGAATAGGCGGAAAATTAGCATTAAATTGCACATCATGCTCTGGGTCTCAGAGTATGGCAGCTCACCTCGTTTCCAGAGTAAGAACAGCACGAGGCACAGATGTTTCATCTGGTTTTGGAAAATATTTCTAATTCCTCTCTTGTTATTAATAACAAAGGGCTTCTAACAACCTTGACTGAACTCCCCGTGGTGTGTTATTAGCAAAGAACACAATTCAGTCATTGACATGCTAGTCAAATATTCCTGCCATTAGATGAGCTGCATTTATATCTTTCAATAAATACAGAGGACAGAAGATTATGTTTCTTTTCCTCTTTTTGTATTTTTCCCACATCTGCCTCAGATTGTGTTTGTGTTTTCTAGAGATACAAGACATTCATGAGACCGTATTCTTAGTTTAAAGTATTCATTTATTTATTCATTCACTGGAATTCTCAGTTGAAGACTGCTTAAATATTTTGAACAATGTTTTGGAAGAACTGATGTGCTGCACTCCTCATTCAGGTCTCATTCATTCTGTCAATTTAATCTAGAATGACGCTAGATTTTGCTTTAACCCCAGCGCCCCTGTTTGATGCGGAGTACCAAATATATGATATATAAGATAAGATGGGCTGGCTCACTGCTAAATTTGGCACATGACACAGCTGGACACCCCTAACTTCCTCCACATCAGAATGGACATAAATCAAAGGTCACTGAAAATGAGCCAGAATAAAATGCATCCTTTTTTGAAAATAAAAATGTTACTCACATCCTTATCCTTATCCTGCTTAGACTCATTGTTGAAAATACCGGCACAATGGTGAGAACTAGGCTGAGGGAGAGTGAAATAAACAACAACAATTTAATGAGTGATGCCTCTAGTTTACATAGATTGCTTTTCATGGAGTTCTTTTTAAAGCTGCTCTCTCCTGGTTGTAGGTAGGTTTGCCATCAGCCTACGTCATGGAGACAATGAATTAATCACAAACTGACTCCTCTCCTTATCTCAGTCAGAAAAAAAAGATTCCCTCATCATCTACATGTCAGACTTGAGCCTTTCATTTTCTGAATCTCCCCAGATTTTTTTTTTCCATGACACAGGAGAAGAGAGAGGTTATTAATAAATGTATGAAATGGTGCAGAACTATCTCTCACTGCTAGTCTTCTTCTCGCTCTTCCTATTCCATTTTGTCCAACACTCTATCAGGACTCCAGTGTCACCCTCACGGGACTAGTTTCTCCCTCCTGGTTTATTACAGTGCAGGTTGGTGGAAACAAGGAAGCCTTTATGGCTCAAATGGTGGAGATGGAGCCGGGGGGATGGGCCATTGACTTGCCAGGAGATTATTTTAAGTGTGTCTGTTCTCTAGTGAATACTTTTGGGGCAGTTTGTGAGTCTGTGGACCTGTGCTGTAGGATACGTTTTTGTGCATGTGTCTCATAGACTGTACATGTGGCTGCATTCATACTGTACGTTTTGTTTGCAGCTTGTCTGTCTATGTCCATCAAATAACCAAACTCTGGCCACCAGTGCCAGTTGGGTCTTTTATGCATGTGTGAGCCTGTGTGCCTGTGACGTGTGACTGCTGGTGTATGAAACACCATGCATGTTTCTTCCCTCTGTCTGCAGATGCTGTATGAGATTGGACAAGCCCAGTCAAAGCCGTGCGGGATAAATTTAGCTCGTGCTAACACCCTTGGAGGCCTCTTAATAATTGAGAAGGCATCTGCTCCAATTAATATGGCCCTCTAAATGGAATCCCTATTTAAATTTTCTCTAACTGGGTCAGTCTCTTTCTCACTCTTCTTCTCCCTCTCTCTCTCCCTCTCTCTCTGTGGTGCAGTAAGGAAGAAAATGAGCTGCCTTCTACTTTTAAATGGTTTTTAGGGTTTCTGAAACATCATCTGGGATGTTTTGCCTGAGGTCTCCCAAGCGTGCACACACATACACACATACACACATACACACACATACATACTGAAATAAAGTTTTGACTGGTTTTTTCATGTTACCCTCTTTTGAATGAGAGGGGGAAGGAATTGGGAAGTTCTTTGAACTTGATTTGGTTGACAGATTTAGCCTATTAAATCAAAAACTAGAGGGAGGTGTTACTAGTTGGGCTTAATATGACTGAGTAAGCAGTTACATAGTTAGTCTCCTTAATTCTGATTAGTTACACATTTAGCCCATGAGAGATCAAAAACAAAATAAACCTTGATTATCTGATATGAATCTTTTATCTGTTATTAAGGTTTGAATTATAGAAGTATGGAAATCAACATGTGAAAACTTGAATTGCTGAGGCTATACCAGCAGTATGAGCATTACAGGCTTGATTGAACATAAAGTAGTTATCAGTATAGATGCAAAGTAATCACAAGCAGTTAAGATTTTTCATAGATAGCATATCATGTTCAATTTGATCATATTTGATTTAAAAAATATATATATATAGGCTATATATATATCAAACATGTTTACATATTGTCTTTCTCTGTCTTGGTCTATGGTTTACTGTAGGTGATTTTTGAAAACTTTGATGATCGAATGTTTGAAAGTTGCTGTAATAGAGTATGACAAGTCTTGTCCTACACCAGCTAATTAGAACTGTGTTTTATCTCAGGCTGTCGCTACATGAGCTGGTCTTGCCCTCTCCGTGACTCCCCTCCCTCTCTACTTTCCAGTGTGGTTAGGCACACTCACTAATTATGGCACCCTGCTTCACCTCTTTTCTTTACAGCCACCGCATGAAGTCACAACTGCTGTGTAATTCCCAAAGGATTTCCTAAATTTGGGCAATCCCCCTCCTGAGTCACACACAGTTTTGTCTGTCTGTTTTAGTTTTTCATCTCTGTGTTTCACTTTGTTTCTGTTTTTCTATCAATCTTCATGTCTGTTTCAATCTCTCTCTCCGTGTGTCTGGCAATCTGTGACTGGAATCTGCAGTCGGCAGCAGGAATTCAGGGTGCAAGATTGCTGTACAACTGTGTGTGTGCAAATCTGTGTCTGAGTATGCATATATGTGTGCACTTGTGCTTGAGGGGGGGTGTGATGCTAAAAATAGCTCTGTGGGCCATAGCGACAGGGAGATCCAGTGTGCAGCTGGAAGCTGACTCATAGGGCTGGACATTTTACTAGATGGATAACACACTGCTCCCTCAACCTGCCACACTGTACTCCTCCTCCTCCTCCTCTTCTTCTCCCTCTCTTCCCCCGTCTCTTCTCTATCTCCCTCTCTCCCTTTCCCTCTCTCTCTTGCTCTTCGCTCCCTCACTCAGTGCCTTTACAACTGCTGTTTTTACTGTCTCACTCCTCTAGCATCTCAGTGATACCCCTGTGGAAATCCGTCTTATTCACTATCCCCTCTAGCAGACAGTCTTCTGGTTCTGTCTCTATGCTGTATCACTCTATTTTCATTCGAGCTTTTCACTGAGAAAAGACCAGCCTTCCCCCAACCCTGATTATTTATTCAACTTATCCACTGCCTTCAGATTATCTCCTCTTTCCTGTATGCATTTTCTTCTGTACATTGCACACTCCGTCATACTTGCACATGTTACGATGTATCAGGTTTTTCTTTTTCAAACAAAAATGAAACTACTGAAGTGCCAAATCTGCATTTCCTACAAAAAGTGACTTGAGGCGGGTTCCAAAAGCAGGCTATCGCCCATAAACTGCCATGTTAAAAAAGCTCTTGGTCTCTATAGCTAATTTCTTCTTGGTAACAAATGTGTGGAGGGTGAATCTTCATATAACTTCCTGTGCATTTGGTATGATATAATAAAACAGATAACAAAACACAGAAAGCTTCTACTGTTGCAGAGTATTGGTTTCTGAATGGGATAGTGTTGATACAGGGGATTTCAACAGAAAAGAGCATTTGGGGTAAGAGAAGGAGTAATGCAAAGGTAGAGACGGGGTTAGCTGAAGGGAGAGAGTGAAGTGATTTAGAGTGGAAGAATGTCTGAGGTTGGAAAAATGGAGAGCGAAGGGGCGAACAGAGTTTGTGTTTGACATGAATCTGTCTGCTTATGTCATGCTGAGTCTGGTCTCTTTTCATCATTCCTATGCCTCGGTGATGCAAATCAAAACTGAACTCTTTATCTGAATTTAGCATTCACTCCTGCATCCCGGCACAGTTATAGCTCATCCTTAGAAATAAGACACAGGAGGACAGTGGGAGAGGAGTCGGAGGGAAGAAAGGAAGAGATCGAGAGGAGAACTGGCAGAAAGTGAGACTGTATGAGTTAGAAGGGGGTAAAATTGGAGCATAGGAAGAAAAAAAAACAACTGACTGAGATCGAAGGGAAAATTGAACCGTTAAAGAGAGCAATGGGTTATGAGGAGTTCACTTGATAGTGGAAAACCAAAGATCCTGAAAACCAAAAATCTACAGTGAATTGTGAAACCTTGCCAGCACATTTGGCTGTAATCTATCAAACCCAGTCTACTTCCGCTCTAGGTAATGTACTTCAAAGCTATTCTAAATGGGAGCAGCAGCTATTACAGATCACAAAGCAGTTGCCCACAGTCATATGTTACATCATCATAGGTTAGCACACAAGAAATTTGACCCTCACAAACAGTGGTATTGTAAGCAAGAGGGGAAGAAATAATAAAACTAAAAAGGCTCTGTACAATGATGGCAGTGCAAAGAATTTATTAGTCGTGGGGGGGTTTGTTGTACGCTGATGTATTACATTGTACATTGTAGCATTTGACTTAAAGCAGATATCAGTGGAATGTTTTTGTTAATATAAGTCCTAAATAGTCCTATTTTCCGTCAGCAATCACTTACATGAAGTATTTCAGCCTAAACACGAGTCTCTCCGTCACTCTGCTCTGCTGTAACCCGAGGAGAAAATTTTCCTTGTGGGATACAAGTGTTATCCAATGAGGGGAGAGAACGGCATGAAGGGCTGTGTGTGCAGCCAAGGGATGCGCGTGAATGTGGTGACGTAGCACGAGGACCAATTGATGCCTGACAAGGGCGGGGGCTGCTAACTCATGGTGCGTTCAAGGAAACTCGTACTTTGTGTTTTTCCTTCCTGTGAAGTCATACCAGTTCGATCTGGTACGAGTTCACGGGTCAGAAGTTACGAGTGGCCGTTATAGGGAACTTTCACAGACAACAGGACGGTAAAAACGCGAGCTACGGGTTACCTGGAACGCTACCAAGTCGTAGTTGTGACTTGAAGCTGTAACTTACGGTTTCAAAAGCCTGCCTTGAACACAGCATTAGCCGAAACGGCCGTGCCGATGATATCTGCTTTAATATTAATAACAAAAGAAAAGCATGGGTTGCAGGACAATATAAACAACTTTACAAAAGCATATTAGAGTAATGCTGCTCTTTTTCCATGAATGTCCGTGCAATGTCCCAGTGTCCTTGAGTGTTCGTGTCATAGTCAAAGAGCAAGTTGGAGGCGCGTTCCATGCTTACCCCCTTACCCCCTTACCCCCCCCCCCCCCTTTTTTTTTTTTTTTTTTGTTTTGTTTTGTTTTGTTTCTGGTCTTGTTTTGTTTTGTTTTGTTTTGTAACTACGTGAGTGTGTCTGTATGTACGTATGTATGTATGTATGTATAGTGTGAGTGGTGTGGTGTCAGGGTGTGTGTATGCATGTGTGCCTTTGGGTGTGCTGTTAAGTGTGTGTGTGTGTGTGTGTGTGCGCATTGGTGAGAGGTATGGTTGAATATGTACATTGCAGTGCCATGCAGCAGACTTGCCATCTCTTTTGCCTTGTTTTATTATGATGTTGAAAATTAATAAAAAATATATTTAAAAAAAAATGCAGGGGGGGGGGGGCGATATAGCGCTGCAGCTGAGCAATTAGCGCGATATAGCGCATTTACAATGTGCCCCTGTATGTGTATCTATGTGCAGGCAGAGATCAGAGATGGTGTTTTAAATAACCATGCTAGCGTTTCACCAGCTCTCATCTCCGCCAGTCAGCCTCTCAAACTGCCGCCTCTCTCGCGTGCGGGTGCACCGCACGTAGACACACGTGAGAAAAAAAAGAAAAAAAAGATTTTTTTTTTTTTTTTAAACTGTGGCGGGCCCAAACGAGACTGTGGCGGGCTGCCACAGTCTCCTTAATTAATGGGAAACACTGCGTGTATATCATGGCTTCTTCAAGAAATATATCAGTTGTCTATCTTAGCAATGTTGCACAAGATGAAAACAGGGCTTGATTTAATATCTTTCAGATCTGCTAAGTCTGAGCTGTTGTGTTGGATTCCACCAACTAATTTCCTTGTCCACAATAAATTTTTGTTCACTGTAAAAACTACTGATGAAATCAGTATAATTTGTTCTTAATCAGTAACCACCAGGCAGCACACACTTGTTAAACATTTACTGCTGTTGTTAATTCTGCTCTCATGTTTAGAGTGCATCCAATGTGCCAGTTGAACACATGGCGCTTTGATTTTAGTGTAAAAGTTGCATGTTCTTTGGGTTCTTTGGGGTAAAGGCCTGTGATACCAGTGTTAATGCTTCAAAGAATGGACATTTTGTGTGGGTGCACATGCCTGTTTCTTAGACAAAGCTTGGACCCCTGCTGGGCTTCAGAGAAGCCCCTGTAATAAGAATGAGAACGTTGCTTCCTTTGACACGAACACATACACATAGGAGGAGAAGATCTATGGGGAAACTATTTAGCATAGCACAGTGTCGTCACACACACACACACACACACACACACACACACACCACACGTCTTCAAACCTCCCACGCCTGCCTGCTCCCCAGATCATACAAACATGCATTCGGATTAATTCTCATGATGACGTGTCAGCTCAACCATTCTACACTCACTCACTCACTCACTCACTCACTCACTCACTCACTCACTCACTCACTCACTCACTCACTCACTCACTCACTCACTCACTCACTCACTCACTCACTCACTCACTCACTCACTCACTCACTCACTCACTCACTCACTCACTCACACAGCTTGGTTGCACCTTCAGCCATTAAACTCCACAGCTGACTGGAGTAGCCTTACAGAGGATGGCTGTGAATGAATGTGTTGCACCAACGGTACTTAACACAAGTTTCTCACCTGCTCGTGTTCACAACAGAAATAACATTAAAGGTGTGAAACTACTGTAAAAAAAAAAAAAAAAGTGACATACAGTAGTGGTTTACATGCAGGCTTGAAGCTAACTTCTGTATCACATTACAAATAGACACAGCATGAGCAAGCGATTTGTCATTCATATATATTGTTATATATTCAAGATGCAGCATTAATGATCGACAGACTCACAAATCAGCTATGGAAATATGATAATCCCTCTTTCAATCCTAAATACATATTTTTCAGACATCCTAAAAGGGGTTCAAGCTGTACAGTACAGTATGATTTTCTGTCTCCACTGATGTATCAATTACATGCTTCTGCTGCAGGCTAAATCAACAGCACCATTAACACAAGAACTCTTGATATGTAGCTTTGGTGCTGTAGCTTGTCAGACCCAAAATATTTACAAGTTTGTATGGGATTTTTGTTAGTTTGTATATCATTCACACACTCAATGTGGCTGGTAAGTTAGACAGAACACAAAAACAAACAAACAAACAAAATTTTACTCTGCAGGGAATAGGTCGGAGTCATCTGTGCGTCTGCTGAATCTCCCAAACTTGTTCTACTTTTCTTTGCCTTTTTTAATAACATGAATAAATGAAACAGGTACAGTAACACCTCTGCATACTGCCCCACAGGTTATTAGACACCAAATACAAGCACTGCTATATTGGCTTTGATGTGCTATGCTTTAGAATAGAGGATCAATAGTGTGATTACACTAGATATCCATTGGGGGTGTGTATCACAGTTTTGCAACACAGCTTAAATATTGTCTTGTTCTGGCCGAAGAAGCTGCATTCCCAATTACTGAAACAGCAACCCACCCAGTGACATAATAGCTGATATGAAATAATAATAATGTCTCCCTTTATATCTAGGTTATTAATGATTTTTTCTCAGACTAAATCACCCAACAAATCCCACTGTCTTTAAATATAACATAAAATGTAAAGCAGACGATTACTCACCTTTTCTTTTAAAAACATATGGAAAAAGCTTGCAAATAGATTGTTCAATCTGTGAGTGTGTAGATAGTTGTATTGTAGCATTTTGAGTCTCGGTACTTCTTTCTTCACTATGACATTTTCACTGTAGTTGAATCACTCATGTCTTACAGTTAGCCCTTAAGAGAAAATACACTGATCCACTCCCCACTCATGTTCCTACCAACAAATGTTCTCTTAAGTGAGTGCTCAAGACATTTTCCCTGTTTACTCTCTTCCTCTCCGGGCCCCACCTCCTGCTCTTACTCTGCCTTGTGTGGTTTCACATCTTTATATTTCTCTTTTTCATGTTTTGCCTTTTCTGAGTGTCTCCTTCTACTGTATAATCCCAAAGCATTTTGACCTGTGTGTTTTCATAATCTCTCTTTTCTATTGCCCCATCATTTGGTCCCTAACAGAGGTTGTTGGAAGAGAAATGAAGGAAAGAGCGACTTTGCACTATGATTTTCTTGCCTGTGTCATGTGTTTCCAGGATTGTGAGTTGCAGTTTGTTGTCCTCCAGGAAACTAGTACACAAATAAATCTCTCCCAGCCAATTGTCCCGTCTTTCTCCTACTCCCATTCCCATCTTTCACCTCTTTTTCTCCCTTGTCCTCTCGTTTGATCTCCACTCTGCTTTTCCCTCTCTATCTCTGCTTCCTAATCTGTTCCCTCCATGTCAGCCAATGCTTTCTCACTATTGTGCATTATGTAGCAAGATCAAATCTGTTGTGGTGGACCTTCAGCCTCCAAAAAAAAAGAAAAAAGAACTAATCTATTGCTGGCAAAGAACAGAGTTGGGAAATAAGGGAGAGACACACTACCAGGGATGGTAAAACAAAACATAGAAAGTTTGGATATTGAGAAATTGTTCTAGTTTTACAAAATTGAAATCATTTTGCAAAATGCTGCAAGCAAAGTTTGGTCCCATTATATTATGCTAAACCAGTCTGTAGACTGTGGCCAAATCTTCACAGCACAAGTGACTTGCCATAGCACAAAATAGTAAAACTATATTGGACCCAAAGTGCAGTTAAGTGCCTATTGCGTAAACCTCTTTATCTATCATTTAAAAGTATTTGCTGAGCAAAGAAGGCACAAAAGGCATTTGTTGAGCTGTGAGCATTGTTCCAAGATACCGCTCTATTGGGACAATAGCAGCAGACAACACGCAAATCATACCAATACTGGCTTTACATCAAAGTGCAAGTCTCTGCATGGCAGCTCCAGACAGTGAAAGTGGAAGTGCATCTTTCTCATCAGACAAATGACACAAAGATGCAACTGAAAATTGACATTTGGTGTAGCGCTAGCTTCGTGTTGCTTCTTTGCCAAACAACTCATGGAATGTTTGACGAAGTGAAAAGTTGACAGGAGTCACAGTACCCAATATATATTTGAGAATTCATTCATCCTCAGATATTGACTATTCTGTTGAACTTTAACCACACAAAAATAGAGTTAGTCCTACGTCCTATTTTCCCTTATAGTGGCAATGTCTCGAGAAACCTAAAGTTAATACCCTTGCACACATTTCTGCTGACAGTTTGTTGATTATTTGATACTTAGGCCATGGGTTTCTAATCCTTAAAGTATTCTCTAATTGGAAATCCCTATATTTGATGTAAGGAACAAGAAAGGGGGAAAGAGAAAGAAAAAGAGAGAGAAGACATTGTGCTTGTCAGGGTAGAAATTGATTTTCTGCAATTATTGTGTTTTTTTTTTACACCTGTTGTTCAGTGTACAAAATAAAATTCCCAGTGCCAAACAAACTGCTCCATAAAATGCAATCTACAAAATAACTCAGAGTGTGTCTGTAACTTTTATTAAGAGAAAGCCTGCCAATTAGTAGACTGTCTTGTATTTGTTTAGATCTTTTGATTTCTGCTTCTCACACAGTTTGATTTGATTTTCTGGAATAATAATGACACAGTGTAGGAAAAAAGACAAGCAAAATGAAGGAGAGAAAACAGGAAGGAGTAGGGAAATTGGGTATTGGGGAGTTGGTGATCTTTCTTTTTCAAGAACTTTTTTTAGTCTTTTTATGAATAAACCAAACAACGATTGCACCTTCATGCAGGGGCATTTCTGTGTGTTGACGTCTGGGGCTGAGGTCAGAGTGGTGTTCGGAAATGTTTGGCTTCGATAACCTTGCATCACTTTAGATTAAGTTGAGGGAGGAATCACTGCCTGTATGATGACAGAGGGCTAGCAAAAACCGTTCACAGCTCATGCTGGGTTAGGTCATGCGATATAAATATCGAGTCAGTGTAACTGCCGTCAAAGCTGGTCTTTTCTGTCTTTGTCTTTGATTTCCCTCACAGTGACACTTTGCTAATTGCTGCTTTATTTCTTTCTGGTCTGGTCTCTATAAACAGCTGTTGTCTGTTTCCATTTCCATCTACTCAAACATACACATATTTCTTTCTAATTGGTTGCCCACAGTCATTGCAGGCAATGCCACAGGGATGCTTGTCTTTAGGGTGTACCATTAGATTTGTTATAGTATTTAATGGTTTTTGGTAAGTGCTGACTTCTTGAGAAGTCTCACTAAATGCCCCGACAGCCAAGCCACACAAGTGAGTCCCACTGGGATGCTTCTGGAGGTCCCTGTTTCTGTACTGCTCTTAAATTAGATCAGTTTTCTTTTCATGTTCTCCGTGTGACCAGGGACCACATTGTCCTGGTGTGCCCATCAGACCTGCTTCCTCTGGAATATAACTACTGAGTTCATTTAAATCATTGCATTATCATTGTTGCAGTTGGATACACTCTACAGAAATACAGACCAGGCAATAGCTTGGAAGACAAACCAAGATCTGGGCATCCAAGGATTTCTTCATCAAGAAATGACCGCATCCAGTGCAAACACATGCAGGGAAAACCGCCCAAATTTTAAGGGTGTCCAAAGACTTTTTTTTCACCACCGTACTTTTACGCTGACCTTCTGTCTGTATGCCCCATTCTTGAGAGCACAGTATCTCAGTACAGCCTTGAGGGAATTTCTACAAAGCGAGCACACTCCTTTAGACTCAAGGAGGTGGTTAAAGGTCAAGGATACAGTGACCTCACAAACTGTTTTGTGAATGCAGTATTACAAATTCCTCAAGGGAATCCCTTCAAATAAAGCACAAATGTCCACTGAGTAGCTTTTGGCAGTCAAAGGTCAATGTCACCGTCACCTTACAAAACATGTTTTGGGCCTCTTGAATGTGTTACCTCAGGACCACCCTCAGGGAATTTCTTCAGATTTGGACTTAAAACCCACTTGGACTGAAGGATGAACTGACTAGAATGTGATGTCAGAGAGAAAGGTCACTGTAACCTTACAAAACATTTTAGTCACCACATAAGTTATGACACAATTTCGCATAGATGTCAGTTTATATCTAAATAGTCAATGGTCAACTTCACATCATGATGTTCTGCAAAAACTGGTCATTATTCAGTGCTGTAATTTGGTAAAATGAGATTGAGACCATAGTTCCTGAAACCTTGACATACAACTATTGGGGTTATAATTCTTGCTGAACCAGTGGAACAGAAAGAGACGTTGTTCAACATCAGAAAATACAATAATGTTAGACCTGCCAATGTCTTACTGTAGTGTGTGTATTGTCACACAAACACATGCACATGTGCCACACATGTCAAGTCTGTTTCATTATATTATGGCCACATCACACTTGATTGGTTGTCTGAAATCCTTCTCTAAAATTCTCTTTTTAAAGGTCCTAAATTAGATTTGAGTGAAACTGCAGGTCTTTTGCCCATTGAATTGAGGTATTCTTGTTGATGAAATTGCTCCAGGAAACCAGGAGCCTAATCTTACATTTGATAAAGAAAAAACTATCCTATAGCATGAGAATGATGATTGGTTGCCTCAGGACTCCCAGGAATTGAAAAGACAAGATATGGGGTATCTTTTGCTTAAGGGTTAAATTGGATGGCATGGGACCAGACAGGTAATACTTAAAAGTGGGAGCAGTATTACAAGCAGTCAGATATTGAAGTCTGCATGGCAATACACAACTGTTGTTGTATTGTGCAGCTCCTAGCCATTGATGTGTATTGCTGTATTAATTTGATTTAGGGTGCCACTGGCAAGAGGGAATGTGTACCTTTTTTCCAGTATGTTTCTTTTTTTAAATTTTTTATTACAACCCATACAGAACACAACATACAGTAGCAATACAACGGTGTGTAATCAAAAAACACATACTCATGCAACCATGTACACCCACACTCACCTTGCACTGATATCAGATAGAATACAAATAAAACAGAAATATTTCCCTGGAGTTGTTTGAAATGTCAGGCAATGTCTGCATTTCCATCTTTTGTGATATTCACGCATGTTTTACAGATAATCTTGAGGAACCTGCAAGTTTTCCTTTAATTGACCATTTTTCACGTCACCGAGCGGCTGTACAATTTTTTTAAAAATCTTTTACTGAACACTATTGGTAGCCCATCCTGTCTGAAGCTTTTGATCACATTATCTTTGTAGCTCCATAAACTTTTTATTTTTTTAGTTATTTCCAGTTTTTTCCTTATCTCATAAAGTCTGAAATTGCAACTGGTCACAAGAAATGATTCTGAGCTTTTATATTATTATTTGTTATCTACAATTAGAGTCGCCAGTCAACCTAGTGTGTGTGTGCATGTTTTTGGACCATGGGAGGACCTGGGACATAACCCACACAGACACAGGCCATGAAGTGACAGTGCTAACCACTGTAACACCACCACGTTGATAAAGGAGTATGCTAAATTTTAGCGGCGGTGACTCATAATCTAGCAACCACTGCACCACTGTAAAGGTACTTTATTTGTCACATATACAGCTAGTACAGTGAAATTCTTTCTCTGCATTTAACCCATCCCTGAGGAGCAGTGGGCAGCCACGGTGCAGCGCCCGGGGACCAACTCCAGATTATGAGCCAGTGCCTTTGGTCAGTGACACATGTTTTTAGTGTGGACTACTACTGTACTAAACCATTTATACCATTCACCCCTAAAAAGATACAATTATACTGTACCAGCATGAAGTTTGAGTTTATGAAGATCAAGGAGTGAACCTGCAGGTTAATGGCTCAAATAGTCCCACTCCATGCTTTCTTGCACAGTGCATGTTTTTGACACAAAGTGAAAAAAAGATTCCACAGCTTCCAATTAGCATGTCCAACTTTTCTGACCATCTCTTCCAAGATAAGATCTCAAGACATGTTCAAGGGGTATCATTTGCACTAAATTTAAATTTCCTCTGGGTAATATGTCAAGAAATGTATCAAAGCACCCCAAAAAGACAAAATCTGAATTGGATGGACGACTTGGGCTCAAAACAGATTGGTAAAGCAGATTGGAATTTCAAATGCAAACCTCCTGGACTAATTTGCATGTGGTGCATAGCAGATTGCTTTTGAAACCCACTAATCTCAAAATGAATATGTCTCCAACATAATTCTGTCTGTCGATTGTTGCATAAACAGGGTGCCTATTTTTTTCTCTCTGTACTGCTTCAGCAGCTATTTTTATTCAAAGGGCTGAGTTTCAGAAAGACCAATGTGTATTACATGATTATCTTCTAAATTACAAAATATAGCCTAGGTAATCCTATTCCTCTGTAGCATCCTTCCTCTCTGTCTTTCAAAGAAACCCACCCAACTCTCTTCTGTTTCTTTTTCCCTCCTTTTCACCTTTTTTCCCCCCCTTTTTATCCCCACACACTTGATTAAGCTTTCCACTCTCTCTAGTGCACATATGTGCTTTACACTTAGGTGTATTGCACCTGCATTGTTTCATTTATAATTTCCTTAGTTGCACTACCCAACACTGGCCTGTATTTGACCCTTTCCTGTATGCCCAGCCCTGTAATGGATAATTTGACTAACTGGATAATGGTGAATCAAGTGCAAGGGGATCTAGTACTAAAATAGTATGTATTTATTTTATTATCCCTTTATTGTGTAAGTGTAGAAAATCTCTCATTTATGCACATGTGGAGCTTGTAGTGGAGGTCCAGGCACGAACAAGTCATTTGTACCTCCTACAGTCGGCTTATCCCCACCACTACAATGAAACACACACTTAACAAATCAGCACATTTGACCCTGCTCAACTGCTATCTGTTGTTACTGGGGCAAATTCTGCCACCACTGCACTGCAGGCTGAAAGCTGTGTATGCAAGCAACCCAACCTTTACCTGAAAGTCAGCCAAAGTCTTATCTTAAATTGACTAACAGCTAGCGGTTATTAATAAGGCTGGGTGATATGATTTCCGAAAAAAATATATTTTACGTTTATTTCAAACTTTTACCTTGATTGCAATTAATGAACAGTTACTTTGGTGCTTATCTGTCTCTCTTTCTTTGAGCCATGCACAGCTCATATTCAGCACTGAGATAAAGCAAATTGGTCGCTATCCATGTTGTGTTCACAGCTGTCTGGTAGTTGTGTCTGATAAGGCCCAATCATGAGGCGAGGCAGGTGTCATCCAAAAGTGTCAGTTTCTTTGCGTCTGTTAAAGCAACAGCAGAATTTCAAACTAAAACAGGGCCAGCCACATTCCCAAGACTTTCAATTTTAGGGGTTCAAAAACTCAGAGTTATTGTGGAAACTAGTTGTAAGGTGTTGCAAAAGCGATGTGTTTTAGTTTTAAAACACGACTGGTGTAGTGATAGCCTGAGGCTCAGTATTTGCGCTCTCATCCATATTGGCAGCTTTGGTTTGAGTTGAATGAGGCACATGCACATGATTGAGGGTAGTATTTCTTTTCCAGGGTGCATTGGGGTAAATTTTAAGTCCATTAATCAACACGAGTGAGATTAAGTGAGAATGGATGTCCATTTTGATTCTGTGAATAGCCCAGCTCTGTACTTGCCAGTTTTGCTTTGCTCACTGCTATTTTGAAATTATTTCTTGACAGCTGATTAAATATATTACTACTTTCACAATACACCAGGTATATGATTGTGTACAATAATTATCACCTTGTATGTTATCGTATGTGCACAGAAGGCAATGAATAGCAATGTTACCCCTGGCTTTGCTCACTCTATTCCCCGTGGGAGGTTTTGTTGTGTTTGGCTGCGATGGCTTCCTGATTGTGCAGGAAAGCTGCTTTGAATGCGGCCAGTACATCAAGGTCAATTGTATTTTCCACAATGATGTGGATGTTCCAGTTTCACTGACAATATTATAACCTCACATCAGATGGTGCACATTTAATTATGTGTCTCCTACCCAGCATGACAGTGAATTGTACTGCTGTTGTTTTATACAAGATTCGACCCATAACCTCAGTCCACTCTTTTCCCCTTTATCTGTAGACAGCAGGGGTTAGGATCTTCTTGTGAAAAGTATAAAATGTAATAAAACATAAGTCTTTTGTCTTGTCCTTGCACAAGGCATTAGATGTATCATGTTTGCCATAAAAGGATGGTTGCTCACTTGCTCCTAACAGACTAATATAATATATCAACCCATTTGAAAAACACTGTCTTGTGACAAGGGTAAGTCTCTCTCTCAAGTCTCCAAATAAGATTCCCCGGCCTCATCTGTTCTTTTGATGATGGGGCTGAAGTATGCTATAACCTGTTGGTTCAAAGGCTACCTTTGGTGTTCAGTTGAGCTCAGGCATCTGTGAACGCCACATTCATATTTTCATACTAGTCAAACGACTACTTGTGGACTGTTGATGGGGGCATTATCATCCTGTTTCTCCACTCCTTCTTAAGGTTTTCTCTTTGACTCCTCTGTACATTTTTTTTAATAATCAGGGAATGATGGTAGGTAGCGCTGACTGATTCACTCATACACATTGTGATAATATAGTGAACACTCTCAAATAAATCCATGGACACACTGACACACAATCCACCAGCTATACCTCATGTACAGTCCTCTGTGGATGCTGGATCCTGAGGGCCACCCACCTTACTGCAGTGATGAATAAAACAACAGCCATTTGGAGCGTGTGAATGTGGATGTGTGTGTGCCTGTGTGAGTGTGTGTGGGGAGAGGTTCTGCTGATGTGCTGGCTTTTAAATGAACTCCTCTGGCTGGCTGTTTGGCTGGCAGTATGGCAGCTTATGGCCCAGGCCAAAGTGAGTGCCTGTGCAATCGTGTCTGCATGCATACATAACATAAAAATAAAAACCTGAGCAGGACCAGCAGCAGCAGTGAGTATTAACAGAATGCTACACTGATCAACATATTATTGTTGGTTTATTCATTGGATTTATATTTTTGTTCACCTTAATTTACCTTCAACTTCAAAGATTAAACTATAATGATTCCTTATTATCAGGGTTCCTTATTTTGGATTTTCATGATTAAATGTTTTTTGAGATTTAGAAAATTATTTCTTTCACCTTGTAAAGCCTTGATCAGTGCATACAATTTTTTGACATGGTGAAACAAAACAATAAAACTTTGAGATAGATACTTGCAAAAACTGAAGTAGGTATTATATCCTGATCCTGCATGCTATGTCCCCTTTTGATGGCTCACAGAAAAGCAGATACTTTGGCTGTGTTCGAAACCGCATACTTCTCCTACTACTCGTACTACTCATACTAACGATTTGAGTATGCAGTATGTTCACACTGCGCAGTATGCGATTGGCAGTAGGCGAGAAGTTCCCGGATGCATACTAGATTCGGCCGAAATGTTGAGTATACATCATGAGGTCACTACTCATACTCAAACTACCCAAGATGCAACGCAACGTGACGTCAAGGACCGCCTCTTCCTTGCTTTTTTTTTTTTTTTTCTTTTTCTTTATTTAAGTGTTCAAAGTGTACAAAAAGTGTCAAACACTGACACATAACACAACACGAGAGCTGTTTCATATTCAGAAAGACAATGGATAAAATAAATAAATACAGCAAGAATCTCATTCAAATAAGTAGAAAATGAAGAAAATTAGACAAACAGAAACAAAACAAAAATAAATAAATATTGTCATGTCAATACATAGGTGTGTAATAATCACTGTTAACAAATTCCATTAAATGTCAGGAAGTACAATAAATACCTTTTCATAGTTTTCTAAAAAAGTTGTGTTCTTCTTATTTTTAACTAAGGCTAGGGATTTATAGAGAGAATTGAATTCAATTAAAAAATGAGAAAAGGTTGGTTTGGAGGTTGCAAACTTTTGCTTATGAATAAAGTATTTACCAAATAAAATGAAAAAATTAACTAAATACTGAAGACTCCTGTTCTTCTTATTTTCATAATAACATATAACATCTTTAAGGGAGAAGCAGTATGACATGTTTACATGGGAGAAAATATAAGAACACAAGTCTGACCAAAATGTCATTGTTACATTACATGCAAAAAACAGATGATTTAAAGTTTCTTCAGTATGGCCACAGAAAACACAGGAGCTGTCCAAATCTATAAATTTTGAAATAATCCCCAGTCCAGAGCAAGTATGATGTAGCGAAGAAGGCGGGCGGATCTTCGTCTCAGAGCAGGCAAAACTCTCCGGTAAGGCATTTTGAACGGGCAAATTCCGTTAACGGCACGAGGTCGGTCCAAACGGCGTTTCCAAGCTAGCCACAGTGGGGACAGGTTCACTTCCTGTTTATAAAGTAAGAGCACTGACATCATTGTAACGGCTTTCTTTATGGTCAATTGCAACGGGTGCTTTATTTTGACACAGAAACCGGAAGTACAGTGCTCACTACGGCTGGTTTTACTAACGCCAGAGAAGTCCGACTTCGTCCGACTAAAATTGTAAATAGGTGTTATTTTGTCATTTTTTCAACACCATGGGGATACGAAGTAGTACTTTCTCGCCTGAAAATGTTTCAAATGTTGCTGAAGTTATATATTTACAGAGTTTAGAGCTTAAGTGAAATCAGCTTCAGGGCGGCTGATTTCGGCTCGGGCAGGAGCGAAATGCATTGTGGGTTATCATAGTACGCAGCAGTGTGAACGCTCTGCATACTGTATGATCGATTAGTATGTAGTATGGAGTATGGAAGTATGCAGTATGGAAGTATGTAGTATGGAGTATGTGGTTTCGAACACAGCCTTTATGGTTGCTCATACAGGAAGTTGTATTAGCTTTGATATAACTATGAATGTTTGAAATCTAAAATAATGGGATTGAAGTATATGAAGTGTATCACTGATGCATAGTGGTAGGAAATAGTGTATTTTTAAAAAAGCCCTCAGTATTGCCTATGTCACTCAATTTTTCAATTACCAAAAAAACATATGAATGATGGATGAAAAGAGGAGGTGCCTTGGACAATCAGGGGTAAGCAAGGAGTAATTTTGTGATCCAAAGCTTTTTCCTAATAGTAGACCATATCTAAGACTGTGGGCATGGGAGAAAACGAGGGCAGACATGGATGTCAGACAGGATGAATTGTATTCCATTTGTACCAAATTGGATTTTCAGCATGCTCATCAGATTTTGTCCACAAGAAGCTTGGCTATGTATGTTACACACCCAATAATACTAATGGAAATGAGGTAGTCCCATTCACCCACCTGGTCTATACTGCTCCTCTGGGCGAGTTCATGGATAGAGTGCTCAAATTGTGACTTAAACTTAAACAATCTTACAATATCCATCATTACCACTGCACCCAAATATATACAATAAGTCATTACTATTTTTAATGGTAATTTTTACTTATGAAGAGCTTTTTGCAGCCTTGCTAACGGGGAACAGTCTGCTCTTTGACAAGTTTAACTCAAATATATCACAATGTTTTTTCAGACAAGAGGCATACATTAGATTGGGAATTAATTCATAGGGGTTTGTTACATATAAAAGCTGGTCATCCACATATAAAGACAGAACACCTCAAAAACTTCCACCATAGATCTTTAGAGAGCACAAAGAATAAACCCAAGACTCACTGGCAGGAAGAAATAAAAGCACTGTCTTCTTATTCTTGCTCAGGAAACATAAGCAAGAGGGGACTGGTACAGCAGCTTGACCCAACCCATAAAATTTTCACGAAGGCCAAACATTCCAAGAGCAGCAAATAGAAAGTCCTGTTCAACTCAGCCTAAAGCCTTCTCGGCATCTGGAGAAGCAAGAACCTCTGCATTCTGAGGGCCAACCCAAGGGAGGATAAAATATTATAGAGCCTACACGGATGGGAAAACAAAAACCACAAAATGTTTATTTTTTTTGCCATTATTTGTTTGAAATCAGGCTGATGTGGAAAGGTTTCTAGTCTCCACATGCAATGGAGGGGTACTGTAATGAACTACCAAATTGGAGTAACTCTCCCATTAACCACATTGTGAATTTGGTAATATGATCAATGGGAGTATATATATTTTTTGTATCCATGTAGACATTTTTAAAGAATTCAGAGGTACATCTAAAAGGGCCATGGATTTTAATTTCATTGTGAATTCACTTTAAATTTTCTGTTGGTCAGTACCTAGTTCCTAGTTAGGTGCATACAGATTTCATTAAGGAATTGTGTTTAGAGTAATTGAATTGTGCTGAATGCTAAATTGGGTTGTTACTATAGGACCACAGGATAGTTCAGGCTATAGTCGATCTTGGACTCTTGCTTCCAAAAGCAATACGCAAAGTGATCCTTTGGCTGCTTCATCTTTTACATCAAGAAGAAGCTCCATTTGTTGAAATGTGGTTAGTCTTTCAACTAGCCATGGTTTCGGAGTCAGTTTGTCTCCTCTCCCATCTCATGGTGCAGGCTTTCAGTACTTGTTGTCTCTAAACATATGGCCACAGTGTTTTGCTACAGCTTCTTGCAAAGTGTGGACATTTCTGACCTGAGGTCTATTTGGAAAGCCTCACGGGAGAGCTGAAGCTCCTCATGAAGTTGTTGACTTAACTGTCTGTCACTTTTCGTGCTTGCAAGTTCATTTCTTTCTGGTCTCCAGAGCTCTGTGTTTGCTCAAGGTTATGTTGTGTGAAAGGTGAACTGTATCACATCAAAATAATACAGCTATAGTTGTAGAAGTGTGGGGTTTAAGCAAAGGATCTATCATGGTCCACGTTCGCTCCAAACCATCATACCATCATACCGACCCGTCATTCATGCTTGCTTGTGTGACCCCAGGATTGGCCATTGCTAATAGGTTTGCAGATGGAGGAGCTTTATTATGCTCTTTATGAGTTTTTAACTTACTCAGTGCTGGTAATGAACATGCTGTGTCGGTATGGATGTGTGTGTGTGTGTGTGTGTGTGTGTGTGTGTGTGTGTGTGTGTGTGTGTGTGTGTGTGTGTGTGTGTTTGTGATGAATATGAGCGAGGTGAGTGCAGGTTTGGAACAGAAGGTTTTCTGCGGGGGTGGTAGTACACTGACAAGAGGCCTTGGGAAAGAGGGCTGGAGAGATAAAGGGAAAGGGTGAGAGAACATGATGGAGGGATCGTGAGAGTAGGATAGAGAGAAAGTGTTTTAGGTAGAAAGAGAGATAAATGGATAGAAAGACAGAGGGAGACAAAGTGATAGAGGTGGAATGAGGACAACAGGAGTTGTTTTATTGTGTGTGGGCAGATGGACTGATGATAAAAAAAGAGCAAATTAGTAAGACAGAATTAATGAAAGAGAAAGAAGTAGATAAGACACACACACTGAGTGCATTATTGATGATGCATTAGTGCTGCTATATTGGTCACAGATCGCCATAGTGGTTATTTAGAGCCACTCTATCTTTGCTGACTACCAAGTACAGGGAGGCTTATATGAAGGAAGTATCCCCTTGAGCCTCTACGCTTGTCTGTGCCCTCATGCAAATTCGTATTAGTGTTTCTTTTGTTGTATTAGTGCACATTTGAACCAGTTGACGGAAAGTGGTTGTCTTTATAAGTCCGCCGTGCAGCTGGAGCACAGCTGCAGCAACGTCAAAACAAGGACAGGAAAGAAGAGTTTTGAACCACTGAACTTCTTGAGTAATGATGAATTTAACCCCCTTCAATTGCTAGTGGTTGTGGAGGGCAACGGGGACTGAAGGGAAGAGCAAACTTAAACAAAAGCTAGCAAGAGAGGAGACCGAGACGAAGGGAGCAACAGAAGGAGATGGTGGGTGGGAGTAAAAGGAGGGTACAGGATGACAGGATTTAGAGTGCCTGAGGATAGCAGGTGAGGAGGAAATAAAAGTGTTTGTGAATGTGGGGAGGAGGTAAAGGACAACTCTGTGATGGAAGGATTAAGATGAGAAGGATATAGAGGAGGAGAGGGACTTTGTGATTAGAGAAAAGTATGAAAGAGAGCTGTTAGGAGGTAAAAGCTGGGGAGGAGCATTAAGAAGTTTTGGAGCTATAAATATAAGAAATTGAGAAAAGCGAAGGATTTGAGAGCACAGAGTTGAAGAAGACCACAGAAGCAAGAAAGGAGTCTGAAGATGCTGAAGACATGCAGTTTGGAATTGGGAAGGAGGGCAAAAAAGGGGTGAATCCTACAAAATCCATTTCTCCCTGAAATATAATATGACATTTATGATGTGTACAAATCTGGAGCCTCTTACCAGCGCTTCAGGCAAAACCCTCCCAAATGTTCAGCATTAATCAGGAGAGTGAGCTTAACGACTCAAGGTGCTTAAGAAGACTGGCTTCTTGCTCGAAAAGCAGATTTGAGGGTTCTGTTCCCGTACAGTTTGGTATGTTAAAACATTTTTTACAGAATTAAAGAGAAATACCTTAACTTTACTGTACAAGCAGAGTTTCTTGATATTGTAAAAGACAAATTCATTTTTTCCCTTCTTTTTGTTGAAGAATGACCTTCACTCATGACTACCCACTATTTGCTTACTAACATTTTAGTGAGAATTTCTGACTTCCATATTTCCCCACTGTCAGCCTCATCGTAATGTATATTTACTTGCCTTTTAAGCCAGTGTATGCACCTTTTACTGTTATGGTAATGAAACTAAAAACATGGGTCTTGTCTGACCGTTTTTATTCATTGACAACATCACATGAATATAATGTTACTGAATAGCTGACCCTCAGATGCTGAACCTTCCCACTGTCACCTACATGTACCAGGCTAACAGCCTTCAAGGTATCAAGGCTTTTAACTGCACTGCTATACAATTACAGTACAGCATATGTTGTACAAAAGTATGTATACTAGATTGCAGGCTGCAAACCTGTATACTGTTCTGACATGTCAAAACTAACTGTCAGAAAATTGCCCATCGTTAAGGACAACAGCATACAATATTCTCTGCAAAATGGATGCCAATCTGTATGATTTGTTTTATCTGTTATATAAAAATTCAAAAGCATCAGAATGATTCTTAAAGTAAATGTCAGATCATTCTTAATTAAACATGTCTCCCTGTGTGTGACACTTTCACTTCCACAGACAAACCTATACAGTCTTTATCAAGGCCATCTGAGCTTTGGCAAGTTTACTTGGATTAAATGTCACACAGGGTGTTATATTGAGCAATGGAGAATAGAGGTGGAGAGGATAGGGCCAGAGAGCAGGGAAACTGAGTAGCGTGTTGCTTAGGGAAATGGCAGCATGAAGAGAGGGATTTACAAGAGAGGAAAGGGTGCAGAGAGATAGGAAGAATTGAGTAGCAAAAAGGTGGGGGATGGAAATAAATGAGGAGAGAAAGGGAAATTGGGAGAGAGTGAACAAGGGTATGGCAAAAGAGTAATGGAGAGGAGGAGAGAGCAATGGATAGGTGGAACAAAACTATAAAGCAGAACGGCAGAACAAAGAGAATGGGGTTAAGGTGGTTATATTAAGGGGAAGAGGGGAAGAGCCATGGAGAAAGAAGTCAGGGATAAGGAGATAAAAGTGAGAGGCGGGTTAAATTGTGTAGGGAGTGAGAATGTGAAAGTTAAAAAGTTGACAAAGACAGGAGGATTACTGGAACATTTAGAGCTGCAGAGCAACAAGATATTTTTCATGCTGTGTTGATGTGGAGGAGAGCGAAATGAAATGCAAAAAAAAAAAAAGCTGTCAAGGCTACACACAGGTACAGTACACTGAATGAACAACTTTTGAAAGGTAAAATGCTATCAACCTAATTTACCTCAAAGGTAAAGTAGGATTTTCCTAAAAAAACAAAATATGGACTTGATGTTTTGATGTTTTTGTGTAGTTGGGACGTTTCTGGGTGCGGAGTTGGTGTGTTTTCCACAGCTAATGACAGAGTGCAGGTGAAGTTGGCCGTGTGGCACTGTGGGCTGCGTAAAACATAGTGACTAGACGCCCTCACGCTGGGAGAAATGGCACATACACACTTAGAAGCGAAGAAAAGGAGATACAGTCTGAGTGACGCGCTGGAGCGCCAGCTGGGCCACACCCGGCCGTGCCTGGCAACGGGAGCCACGTTGAACAGCAGTTGAATATGGGTCAGTCCTGAAAACTGCTGTTTGGGGCAGGTGTGTGCGCAGTTGAGCCTGAGAAGAGGGGCCCAAATTGAATGTTGTGTTTACAAACTGAAACGAACAAACCTACAGACTCTACCTTTAAATCTTAGATATTAGATATACTCTAACATCTGGCTTTCAGCCAGTAGCTCTACTGTTAATCGAGGCAAACCTGGCCAGCTTGGAGCTGAGTCAGCTGTGGTTTGCAAACAGGCTAGGCCAAAACCAGCCAAGAGCTGACATGAAGAAGCTGACACGAAGGGAGAAACAAGAAAGAAAAATGGTGCACTCTATTGTTCGCCCTTTACTTTGCTAGATTCACACTTACGGACTTAATCTAAATGTGCCTTAGATTAATTGGATATCTCCAAATTGTGTTCAGCTTGCTGGCTAATGAACGGAAACACAAAACAAATCCTCTACCTACCCAAAGCAGGTTCATTTGAGTGGGAGGAAAGCCCTTGATATCTATAGTACAGTAGCTATCTCTAAAGGAGGGAAACGGGTTGAATTCCATCTACATAAGGTGAGGGGGAAAGGTAGAGAGCAGATGACCTTGGCACAGCTTCGTGTGACACTGTGACAAAGGACTGGGGTGCTGCTGAACTACGACTACAAATTCTCCTGGCTTCTCGCCTCCTTAACGATGGAGCAAATTAATTAACACACCTATTATGAAAGTGAGGGGAGGGAGAGAGAGAGAGGGTGGAGAGTAAAAAAAGTAGGAGAATGAAAGATGTTTCCGGCACAAATCAGGTGACCTGGGAGATTTCTCCATTAAATACACAGGCGCAATGAACTGGAATCTCAGGCATCCTGTCATGCAGATACACAGACACACACATAACTCAAGTACGCTCAATTAGATAAAGTATTACCAAGGTAACAAGGCTTTTTGCCTGCAAACAACCTGTTTCTAATAGTATTTCCATGACCAAGCCTCAGCCGTATGTGCTGCAGGTTATAAGGACCCATAGTTACATTTTGTTGTTAGATGACACCTGGTGGTTGTATTAATAATGACAAGAGCAAAGGGAAAAGTACAGTAGTGCGGAGAGGGACGGACTCTGCAACACGAGGCAGTTTAGGTGAATGAATGGAAATATATGAGTCAGGAGAACTTTGTTCAGTGTTTACAAGAAACCATCGGCTTTTATTGTAACCATGGCAACAAGGATCCTCTAATGTTGCTTCTTTAACCCAAGTAATTGTATTTTCTTTACATTCCCAAGTAGTTTTTGTGTCTAAATATAACCAAGCCATGACTATTATGGTAACCATGGTGTTGAGTGTGAGTATGCTGCTATCGATACAGCCCTCTGACAACAGAGGTCCACTTCGCCTGCTGCTGTAGGGGAGCTATTTCAGGAGACAGTCCTGTGGGTCGTCTCTGTGGGTTGGGGGAGAAAAAAAAAACAACCTTTATGGTTGGTTAGGTTGGAGGGCTTGTTGCCAAAAACAAGTCCTCCAACCTCAACACATATGTGTTGTATGCAAAATATTCAGAATGTGCTCTTGAAATGTATGCATTTTTTCTGCATCCAAATCTGCAATACACTGAAGTACTGCACAAGGATTGTCAGTGATGATCCAGTGTATTAGGTTTATCTATGTTGTATCAACATTCCTCCTTCGCAGCGAACCTGGTGCAGTAAACAGACACGATTTTTCTGCTGACCTACAATATCTACACACATACACAGATAGACAAAAAAATTGATTACTATTCCTTATACCTTGAAACCACCTGAACATTACAGTATGAGTGAGCCCATATGATAAACATTAGAGGTGCTCTCATATTTGTCCCTATCATACGACGCCAGCTTGCTCTGTTCTGCTGTGACCATTAATTCTGCATCCACCCCCTCTCCCTCTAATACACACACATGCACACACATATGGCCCTTTTCCACTATCACTACTCGACTCAACCTGTTTTTTTGCTTTTCCACTAGGGATGGTATCTGGTACTTGGTTATTTTTTTTGGTAATGCCTCAGGCGAGGTTCCAAGCGAGTCGTGCCAATACTTAAACGTGACTGACGTTGGCCAGAGTATCGTCTGACACAAGAACCCCGCTATTTTTAAAAACACAACGGCAACAGCGACCACTGGTCTGTACTGCGATTGTTGTTATTCTTACACACAAGGTAAATTGCTGCTGTGTGTAAGACCACAGCATGGATCCAAAAAAACGTAGCAGCCATGCTATTACGACCCCGCCCACGTTAAGGAGGTGCTATTTAGTACTCAATTGTAATGGAAACTGACCAAAACCGAGTCGAGCCGAATAGTGCTGTAACTGTGGAATGGAAAAGGGCCAATACACACACATACAGACACATACACACATTAATTCAATTCTGTCCTCCCAAGTGTCAAAACGCACTCCCTTTCAGCACTCACATCACTGCTGTAAATAACAGCCTGTTTGTGTGTGTGTGTGTGTGTGTGTGTGTGTGTGTGGACACTTCACACTGCAGGACGATAACCTCACCCGTTCATCACCATCATCACTCAGCGCAGCCGCCACCTTGCTTTCATCATCACATTGAGACAGCAACACTTCGGTCCAGCCTTGTCACAAATCAGCAATACATCACCCATGTGTGTGTGTGTGTGTGTGTGTGTGTGTGTTCCTCCATAGTCATTATCCTTGTCGGTCTGTCAGTATCCCTGTCACATTACTGTCATCAGTTGCAACCTCAACAACAGGTGTGAGAGTTGGTTTGAGGGACAGTGCAGTTTATCCCCCATTGGATTTCAAAAATTCTTCAGTGTCCTGTTTGGAGTCATTTCTAAATGTAGGGGTTAAAAATTACAACGCAAGTGTGACAGAAAAAGTGTAGACCCAGAGTCAGATGGAGATGAATTTGGCAAAGCTCCTAGATGCTTTACCTAAAAAAATAAATAAATAAAACAAAGGGGCAGTAATGATGGCAAGCTCAAAACTGTCAGTTGAACTGAATTAGAAAAAAAAAAAAGATGGACCTCCTCAGTCCATGATGCCCTCCTCCTCTAGCATTAAATCATTCTTACAATCATTCCTTGACTCATGCTGAATGAGGATCCTGAAAAGGAGCTCACTTAATTACTAAGTCTTTACAGAGTGTGGGGACATAATAACTCAACACTGCATGATGTGCTATCCTCATTTGCTCTTTTAATAGGGAAATTGAGCTGTGTTTTGTATATTCAACAATGTGCCTTTTCTGCCTGAATGACATTATCTGATTTTATGTAGTTACTGGAATGACTGAGCTGTAAGATTTATTCCTTTAAAAAGTTTAAAATTAAAATAAAAATACTCTCTATCCAGGCCAACTGGATTGTAAAAAACTTGTGAAAACTAATTAATGTCGTTATTAAAAATCAGTTTGATTGGACCTTTGCCCTAATGAAAAAGAGGTCTGTATTGCAATGGTTCTCAAAAGGGGCTGACAAAACGGTTCTAGCTTGGCTAGTTGCATGACTCTCTGGGTGGCAAAGTTTATCAGCCATTTCACTCCAGACAGAAATATTTCAAACACTACAGAATGGATTTACATCAAACTTGGTACATTTAACATCATTATATTCAGAAGATGAATCCTACACACTTTGTCAATCTGTTAACTAGCAACAGTTCAAAGTTTGGACTTTTTTTTGATGGATTGGCACAATTGTTACTCATAGCCTGTGGTTCTCTCTCTCTCTCTCTTTCTTTCTTTCTTTCTTTCTTTCTTTCTTTCTTTCTTTCTTTCTTTCTTTAGGACTAGCTAAACCACAGTGGTGAACAGAGTAAACATGACCTATAGCATTAGCATGTTAACATGAACTTTTTGAGCTTGACTGCATGATGTTGGCATACAGCTCAAGGTATTTCTGTGTTTAACATAGTCCCATGAAGGTGCAATGTAAATAAGAGTTAACTTCTGGTTCATGTTGTTAAAAGCAGACTTGGCAGCTAACATTGTGGCTCAGTACTGTATGTCATAGTAAAAAGGAAGCTGGTGGTAAAGCCCCAGGAAGACCCGGCTAGCCACATATTGACTTATTAGCCCCATTATTATCCTTTCATCTCACATGTTTTTGTTTTGTTTTTTTGAATGTTGTTTGCCTGTTATGGAAACTGTTTAATGATGTTTTAGATTCTTTGATGCCTTGCATCAAGGTTAAATATCAAAGAGTCTGTGTTGGAGATGGTGCTACAGTATGTAATGTTATGTACTGTATTTAGCAGACTTAGAATTGCAAGACGAAAGAGTGGAAGATAATTTATGTATAGTAGATGCAGCTTTTTATTTCAGTGCCCAACAGTTTAAAAGATGTCGGAAATTGATTACTGAAGAATTGCTCTTACAGGGACAACAAAAGACTATATGTAAATATGTAAAGGCTAGCAAAAAAAAGAAAAAGAATATATATACCTACTATATTGGAATGACCTAAGAGAGTAAAAATCTGGAATGGATTTATCAGTTATTTTTGCTCCCTTGTGACAATAGGCTTCCCTCGTTTTTCTTCTGCCTCCGGCATTGCTCATCCATCCCAAGAGGTTATTTGGCAGTAAGCAGACAAACAAGTTATTTATTACCTCTTTATCAACGTAAACAAGCAGGGAAATGAAAACCAAACACTTGACCATCGAAAGACGTTTGATCAATACTTCCTGACCAAACAATAAGGGGTCTCTGCATTTGGATTCTGTGCTGTTTAAAATGATGGCATCTGTTGATGCTGTTTTTGTCATGGAAGAAATGGTCTTGAAGCAAATTTAGTTCTTCTGCCCACACACTGTGTGTGTATGTGTGGGTTCGTGTATGTGTATGTGGCCATGTGTGTGCCTGCCCTTGGGGCGTCTGTGTAAAGCAAGATTCAGTGCTTTTATTTCCTGGTTGATTTATGTTGTGACGTTTGCCTTTGCGCTCACAATCACATTACTGGAAAGGAGGCAGAGACAGGATTGTACACTTTGTGTGTGTATGTGCGTATGTTCGTGTCTGTCTTTGTGAATCAACATGAAGTGATGTTCAGAAATAAGGGCCAGGGAACAGCAGACATATACTTGTCCCCTATTCCCCCTCTATCTTATTCAGTTTTCCCTCTCATACTCATTTGGTGTACATGAATTCCTTTTCCATAATATGAAGTTAACATAAATATTTGTCCATTTGGGTGCATGGCCACATTCCAATAAAGAATGACTACACAGTTATTCAAAAATGATCGGTTTGTAAATGGACTTACAGTAAAGGGCTTATTTATATAATTTGTCTTAGCTTCAGGCATACAATGGTGGTTAGATCACATTTGAAGGATCACTGTAATCGGCTTCATGAGGGAGACTTCTATCTATTCTTTCTATCATATTGTCTGTTTGGCTCTCAGTCTCACCTACAGCTTTTCATATCTGCTTTTCCATCTGTGTCTGCTTGCTCACTTTGCCTCAGTTAAAGTGTGTGGCTTTCTGATGAATCACTGCACATGTGCAACAGCTAACAAAGAGAGATGTAAGTAAAGAGGATGATCATGGAAGAGACAAAGATGAATATCACTGTTTAAAAGCTGCAATATGGCAAATGTTATTCCTTTAATATTAGGTTGTGTCTCTTGTGGTCACCAGACCCAATAAAACTGATTTCCTGCTGGGAAATTTCAAAGCAAGAAAGTGTGAGGAAAGGTACTATAGCAACTTTATTGTGAAAGCCAGAATAAAGGAGAAATTATAGTGTACTTTTCTGCTCATCTTTTTTTTAAATTCTATTATTTTATCTAATTTTGATATTCATAACATATTAAGCCTGAACTCCTGTGAAGTAATAAAAATACTCATATCCCACTGAACTTCCTCTACTAGGTATGGGTTGAAGGCTGTACAATACAAGCCTTTTGTCTCCTCTGCTATGCATTTGTCCTCTAGACATACACAACCTAACATTGTCCTCCTGTGCCACAGAGCTAGTTAAAATGTGTACAAATCCTTCCCCAGCAGTGTCACCTTCAAGCTGATTGGGACCCCATTCATAATTTATCTCTTTAATGGAATAGTTAATGAGTCTTAGTGTTTTACTCTGTATCGCTTTGTCCAGGCCTGTTTGTCTCTCCTCATCTATACTGCATGATTAAAAAAACAACCAAGAATCAATCAGTGAGATGGTATTTACAGTTGCCAGATGCTGATAGATCAAATTATCGAAGGATGCATATTTCATGAGGCCTTATGATGAAGAGAGACAGTTAGCATACTGTTCCTAAATGACTTCAAACAGCAGCTAGTTTTGGATTCGGTATGTAGGTGTATAGGCTGCGTTGAAATGAAATGTCCCACAGGAGTAAAATTTGATCAACAGCTCAATTGAAATAGGGTAGAGAAAGAACAGTTTCAGGAAAATACTGTCCACAAATTGTTTTAGACAATTTAATTACCATACAGTAACCTGCACAGGGCATAAGCTACACATTTCTTCAGCTAATTAAGCTGGAAAGTAGGTTTCTCAGACACAAATTAGAATACCAATCTTATCACATTAAAGTGATATATACTTTTTACAGGATGATTTTATCTGCACTTTGCACCACCAGGGTGGCATATTTCCCCCTAGTTTGGTCTCTGTGGGAATTCAGACCATAACCTTGGTGGTATTAGCACCAGACACTGCTCATTGAACTATACAAGACCAATTACAGCAACAGTCTTCTAAATGTGGTACAAAACAGCCCTCAGCCAATGTAGCCTGCCTGGTTATTAATGGAATTTGCAACCTGTGCCTCATATATACACGCACGCACGCACGCACGCACGCACACACACACAATACGTTGTGCAGCTTATTTTCTGGTCAGTGAAATACAGTTAGCAGTGCTTCACTGCACTGACTTACACAATTAGTGGTCCAGTGGATTCAGGGGATAAACTGAGTTGAAATGAGAGACTAAAAGGGTAGAAAGAGAGAAAAAGATAACACATGGTTAATTGTGTGTAACAGACACAAGCGAAGACCAAATCTCTACCAGCCAGTCAACAACCCACACTGCCTTATCCTACTGTCTCACTCACACTACAGTTTGATAATTGTTTTATGACTAATTCAGTATTAACTAGCGGGAACTTTATCTGCCACTACGGATTCTGGCACTCATCAGTCTTCTCTTCCATTTCCCTTTGTGCAGCAAAATTGGCAGTTTCAGTGTGCCCTTGGGCTGACTCTGACCTAAGAAAAAACACTTGTGTCAACCTATTTCTCCCTCACATCTATTCTTTCTAAAACTGGGTCCCAATATGGGCTATATTTGTAAAGCCCACATTTCTAGTCTTACAGTACCACATTAAAACAATGGTTCTTCTTCAATGCAGCTTTCTCTTTCACAAATTGTCGAACCTTGTGGGTATATCTCTTGAAGCCAGTCAGTTGTTTAAAGGGATATTTGTGTTCAGGTGGTCAGTGTTAAATGCACCACTTAAATTCGACCAATGAGAACACTCACTGAAGGACATTGGAAATACAGCCTGAGCATAAACCTTGCTCTTTGATCTGTTATCGGCTGGACTATGTTGTTAATTAGATGAGCATTGGCTCCATGTTGAATGAAATGCCAATCTTCATATTGTAAACTCTGGTATCATTCTTTCTTACACTTAAGCTGTCTATCAATGTCTTGATTATGCCTGATTTATTTAACAATGTGGCATAGAACTCGGCGAGCCAAAACTACAGTATGTTGAGGTTGCTATCAAGCTAGACCAACTGACTCCGATCCTAGGCCCTCTGAAGAACTTATCCTTGTGGCTGCATGCACTTGGTCCAGGTTTAGGCTACTACATATTACTACAGTATACTATATTTCCTTCACCACGCTGTTTTTATTCCAGAAGTCCTCTAATACTGACTAATGGCTTTCCTCTTTCCCATTCTGCTTCTCTCCTTTTCTAAAAGGTGCCATCTTCGATGAGTCAGCACGGAAAGATGACGAGGTGTTTCGCCTTGCTGTGGCAGATCTCAATTTGAACAACGAGATCTTGGAGACGGAGAAGATCACCATTTCTGTGGAGTTCGTTGACGGAAACAACCCCTTCCAGGCTGTGCAAGAAGGTAGGGTGATGACACTGCATTGCCTTTCATAGTTGTGCCTAAAAGCAACAGCACCAGATGCATCAGTCTCAAAATCAAATTGACATGAAAGTATGTTCAAAAATGGAGGATATTAATTTGCTTCGGGGCATGATTGTTTTCTGACCCATACAACTAAAATGAAAAGAACTCTTACAATATTAATCCCCTCACAAATTCCAAATTTCACTTTTGCCTAAAAATTCAGCAATTAAGATGTTTATTGCTCAAACCTTTTTTGGGCACAGCTTTATGGTTTGTCCATCGTGTCAGATGTCCCTGAAGAGTCTACTTCTCATACTTTAGGTACTTTGAGTTATCCAGTATTCAGGCTGTCCCACAATCCTGGCTCTACTTTTTGTTGACAGCCATAATAAACTGAGTACAGTGAGGCATGGGGAAATAATTCATGTTGAAACACGGCATCAAAAAATTTGGCACTAATTCATTTTCTGTCTTTAATGTTCCCTAGTTTTTCATGCATGGGCTGCATGTCCTCTGAGTCGACCTGTATTACATAGTCAGCAGAGGATGGTGCTGTATATTATTCAGAGTCCCTTGCCTTTGCATTTTGGTTTATGTTGATGTTGACAGTCAATTTATTTACTTGACTTTGGAATTTTACGTAGATTTGAATATGCCAAAGCAGTCCTATCAAAGAGTTACATAATGTTGCTGCTTATTCACAACCACAACCAACAGGATTGATTTTAAATTGAGCTTTTACTGTGAAAGAGTGCTGTGTTACAAAGCTTCATGAGGTCAAAAACCTTTTAGTAATGCTCTTGTTCAACAAATATTTGTGATATCCTTATCTGACTAATTCAGCAAAAGACCTGCAGGTGTAGAGGTGCAGCATTACACAGTACACAGAAGAATCAGTGTTGTTACACATATTTAATAAATCAGGTCAGCAGTTCATTTAAGGACTACGGGTGTCTCATGCTATTTCATTAAATCCTTTTTACATTTTTCACTCACATTAACAGGACAGTGAACACATTCACTAATATTATTTACCTACAGTATTTCAGCAAGTCCGATATGCAATAGCAAATTATGTTTGCCATTTTCATGCAAGTTTGTAGTTAATGTCTTATAGATACAGTACATTCTTCTCGGCAGATCCTCTCGAACTCTGTCAGGTTGGGAGGGGACCGTTAGCGGACAGTAATTTTCAGTTTTCATCAGAAATATTACATTGGGTTCAGGACAGAGCTCTGGCATGGCCACTGCATTGTAATGGCTTTATGCTTAGTGTCAAGCCTGGTTTCCTCCTGACATGACATATGAAATTGAGGCAAAACGGTTCCATCTTGGCTTCATCAGACCAGAGAATCATGTTTCTCACAGTCTGACAGTCCTTTCAGTTCATTTTTTCTTTTTTTTTTTAAACTATAAGCAGGCTTCACGTGTCTCCCACTGAGAAAAGGCTTCCATCTGGCCACCAGATTGGTGGGGAGTTACAGTGATGGTTGTCCTTCTGGAATCTCCCCGCAGGATCTCTGCAGCGCAGCCAGGGTGACCATCAGGTTCTTGGTCATATTCCTTACCAAGGCCCTTCTCCCCTGATAGGTCAAATTGGTTTGATGGCTAGTTGTAGGAAGAGTCCTGGTTGTTCCACACTTATTCCAAGAATTATGAAGACCACTGTGGTCTTGGGAACTTTTGGTGCAGAAGATATATTTATAGCTTACCACAAATGAATTGAAAAAGTTTTTTTCTTTTTCTTGTGGGGGGGGGGGTTAAAGTATTTTTTCTGGCTTTTATGCCTTTTATTCCGACAGGACACTCTGAGAGAAAATGAGGAGGGGGAGATGTTGAATGACACGCAGCAAAGAGACGCCGGGTGGAATCGGACCCTCTTTTTTAATGCACCAGGCAGGAACGCGTTTTTCAAAAATTCCTTTAAAAAACAAATGAATATAAACTTTCCATTTAAGGTTTTCAGTCATGAGAACATCTTTATTTGTTGGTTTATTTGCTCTGAGAATATTTGTTTAGCTGTAAGTTGCAGTCTTACAGTACTTGCTACCAGCACACACGGAAAAAGGGAGCATTTATGTTTAGGTGGTCCTGGGAGGTACTGATATAACAGTGATCAGATTTTTGTGCAGTAGGGTAGGCACTGACACACAGCATCCATGACTTAGAGCATGCAATACAGTAGAAACATGTAGCTGGATTCGATACAACATGCACATTTAGATCGGCATCACCAATTGGTCCACTTGCCCCAATTCACCATATTTTGTGAATGAAAGAAAAATAGCGTTGTTTGAAGTACAAATTATTTTTTATTCAAAACAAGCTTGTGTGGGTCTGTTTTGCACTAGAAGACGTTATACTGAAAGTCATTGTGAGGTAATGGCAATGGTCAACAATGATTAGATGTTAATTGATCAAGTTGTGGATAGAACAAGACCTTGCTTCTTGTTCAAACACAGCAGACAATAAATCTTATCGTACATATGGCAAATTTCAGTGACACATTAACTTTATCACTGTCACCATTTTGGGGCTGACATATTGGATATTGCAAAATGTGGCAATGCATCGGAATAACACTCATATTGGCATTGCTTGCATGGGTAATGATTCATCTGACAAAACAGAAGATGTGTCACACACATTCTTCGCAACTAGAGTGAGTGAATGGCTAATTAGGGCATTTGTTTTTGTGCTTGATAGTCATCCAAGAGCTTTGTGAAGTATGTGAAAACCTAGCGAATTATCATTTTCTTGATGTTGTGTGAGAAATGCCAATGGTTTTCTTCAGAAATGACAGTGCAGACTCATACTTGCACATACAGAGTCTTCAGTTTACAAATACATGTTTTCTATAGATCACAGACATTAAGAAAATCAGGAACCTAATTGATGCTGGTCTGAAAGTCAGGCTGCCTGGGACAGATAGAGCTGCTGCACACATCGACCAATATCCACCATCAGAGAAACATATTGTATGCAGTGTACATTTCTAAAGTAGAACTGGATAATAAGGGGATCATTGCCCAAAAAATCATGTGTGTTTGTAAGAAAACTCTAATGGCTGGCCGGTTCAATCAATTAATTCAGAATATAAAAAGACGGAATTAACAAAATACAGAAGGCAACAGCAGAGGCAAGTGAATTACTCACATAATGACATAAAATAGGGGCGGTGCGTGGCGCAGTGGTTAAGGCGGCCGCCCCATGTAGAGGCTACAGTCCTCAACGCAGGTGTCCCCGGTTCGAATCCCGCGTCGGCAGACCTTTCCTGCATGTCATTCCCCCTCTCTCTGCCTCCCCCGTTCCTGTCTATCTCACTATGTACTATCAAATAAAGGCAAAAAAGCCAAAAAATATACTTTATAAAAAAAATAATAATGACATAAAATAGCCACATGTTATTCATGTGCCTTTTATTCAGGGTCAGAGTTGCTTCTTCTGATGGCCGTGCATCCTTTAAAATGATGCAGTTCTTCAAGGAGACAACATCCAATTCGGTTAGCCACAAAGAGTAGCCAGTATTTTTTCATTCATCATCTATTCGTTGAAAGATCTGTTCTATTCTGTGAATGCACTGTGCACTGTCTTGTGTAAAACAATGAGGCATGATATGGCACGAGAGACAATGAACTAGATATGCAGCCTACTGTACTGTATGTCGACATTTGTATGTGACTATTTGTTTATTGTTAACAAAAATCCTATTGAAGCCTGTGTCCTAGATGCACAAATACGGGGTGCTTTGCAATATTACACCCTGCACTACAAAGCCGCAAAAGGAGATTTGCATCATGGCAGGATGAGCAATGATCCGTTCAGTGCCAAATATCTCACGAACATTAACCGATAGGGTAAACAGGGTAGAAAATCTGACTAAGCCAGCTTTATGTTGGAACATTTTTCAGCAAACTACTGCATGCAAGAGTTCTAAACTCGATAACCATGTATGATTCTCACCTTTGTTTCTTATTCAGATAAACCAAAACCAATGGATTTAAAAACCTAAAATGTGCCAGAACTTGATAAATCAAATGAAATACAAAGTCCCATTATGATAACATAAAGACATGAAACATAAAGGAAACATCACATTTGTCCAGACTAAAGGAGTGAGAGGGAGTGAGCTTGTTTGTATTTCAGGCAGCAGGCTGCAAACAATGGTGGTCAAACTCATGAGTGTTTCAGAGATTAGCTTGGATGACCTTGTCTGGATGTACTGTATGTGTATGGGTGCATGTGTATTTGTGCATCTCTAAGAGCCTTGTTAAGGCTGTTGCTTTGATAGAAGGGCTCTGCTGTTCTCTTTGGTTGTCAGGCTATAAGTCTTTGAAGTCCAACCTGAGTGCTTTCTATTATCTGGGCTCTGTGCATGTCGGCTAAATGTCTGTGTTTGTTTTTTCTGTCTTTATTTTGAGGACAGGGAGCAGCCTGCATCTGATACATCTTATTTAGAATATCAGCATTGAGTGAAATAAAGGCAGTGACTAAAGAGAGACGTGATAGCACAGCGTTTTCTGCCTTTGTTTTCTTCCTTATGTTTCTAGCATTTAACATTTATATGCATTTTACACTGCTATTTGAGTTGGTTTATTCTGCAACTTATTTTTCTGTTAATTTGATGCTTTTTACAGATTTTGCAGAGAGGCACATTATTTTGCAGAATCTGAGTTCTCATGCATACTCATATTTATTGGCAGCAGTGGAATCAGTATGGGCAGATGAAGTGCCACTAATTCATCTTTGTTTTGATATGATTCAGACTTCAACCAACTAGTTTTTAATGATGAACTGGCTTTGCTTCTCATCTTTTTCATCCTTGACTGATTACACTCCTGCAGGCCTCCAAGTCACCCAGTCTGTTGACTGGCCTCTCCAAATTTGTGGGTGGTACAATGAACACTTTCCTGTCATCCTGTCTCTCCGGTACTGAACAGATCGCCTGAGTCATTTCCCTGCCAGTCTGCCTGCCGGTCTTTCTGTTATCCCGTCTGTTTGTGTAGTTAGCTGGCTGATAAATTGATTGCCTGTCTCCCTATCTGCCTGTCTATCTGTGTATTTGTCTAGCTAACTGGTAACCTGGCTGGCAGATCAATCGTCTTTGTCACTTCCTGTCTTTCATGTGTTGTAGGCTAAGTTGCTTTTCTCAGTGGCCTATTAGGAGAAACAGAAGGTAACTAGTTAGGTCAGTGTAAAAGATTACAGTTTATATTTAATTTAGTTTAAAAATCTTAAGTTGTGTATTTTTCTTTATTATATGAAGATAATTGATCTGAGCTACAATTGCTTCTCCTTTGTGCATGCAAATGTTACAGTTATAGTAGTTATGAATGATAGAATAATTTCAGGTGTTACCTTCTGCTACTGCATCTAGAGTTGTGAAAGTTCACACTTCACAACAGCCTGCCCAGAGTTCACATCAGCTAGTTAACATTCTTTGTTCATAAACTCGATTTTTATTTGTCCCTAGAAATGAACTAGTTCACATCCATGTGTTTTTTTTAATGAGTTGCTCTGAGCTTTTCTGTTTCAGTAGAACCTCCTCCTACCCATCCATCCCCAGCTCCCAAACATTACCACTTGATAAAACAAATTAATTACTGTATGATCCTAGAGTCACAGACAGAGGTTACATTTGAAAACCAAGTAAAGGACAACTCAGAACGGATCAGTTTACAAACGTAAACTTTTGTGAATTGCCTGCCTCAACTGACTCTGCGCTATGGTGTACTTCTACTGCTCTTCTTTTTTCACTTTATGCATAATACAAATGTGCATAGTGCAGTTGAATTACCTTTGTGAACTTCTTAACCAAATACTGGCTGCAACAGTACTAGTAGGCTACATTCTTTTGAATTCCCTGCACTAGGTATGCCAAATGCAAACTGGACTGTGAATCCTCATGTGCCTTCACAAAACAGCTAGGTGTCACCACGGTGCTCCTCAGTGCTTTCATCACTCAAAGCTTGGATTTTGCCCTCTCAACTGGTGTGGGTAGGGGGAGCAGATCCAGCTGAAGCTAGTGGAGGGTGGAGTGTTGAAGTCCCAGTAGAATATAGAGGTACATGCTGCCACATGTATAAGCGTACAAATGTTAGCTTGTAGTGGTTTGTATTTATTAAATGCAATGACTTAAATGGATCAAAAAAGTTGTTGAAACACATCCACTATGTGCAATTGGCTGAAAAAAAATGTTGCCAGGTGCAGAGTGACCCTTGCAAATTCTGTTGACCTCAATAATTCCAATGAATTGCACATCAGTCACACGTCTCATGTTTACACTCAGTTAATTCTTTGATTTGACGTTTGTGTTAAAAATAAATAAATAAAAAAGTGGCAGTGTGAGTGGTCTGAGTGACAGAAAATGATGTGAAGTGATATATGCCGTATAAAATTACAATAAAGCTGCTCTGTATGTGTGTATGTGCTAGATTGTCTTAGGTGTGTGTGTGTGTGTGTTAAGGGGTTCAGATCAAATGATAGATCCTCTGTTCCTCCCTCCCTCTCTTCCTCCTGCATGATGCTTAATTGTTGATCTGCTCTTGTCACTTATATTCACATTTCACTCCCTACAGCCTATTCCCCATTGCCAAAGTAACCAGAATAGACATCAGTGAAGGAAAGGATGGATGTGTGAGGTGTTGTGTATGTGTGTGTCAGCATGTCTGTGTGTGTCCGTTTATGTCTCTATCGATTAAAGGAATGAGAATCACCTAATTGGATAACAGTCTATGGGAGGGTGGGTGTGGAAGGGGGCGAGGGAATGGAGAGCGGGAGGAGACCACAGGAGGGAGGGAACTCAATAGTTGTCTCAGCTTATTTTTCATCTCAGCTTAGTCTTGACACAGAGGGCACAAGGCTGCATTTATACACACTGCTACACACGTGAAGCGTGGATACTACAGTTTTTAGAATTAAAATTCCTCATCAAGACGGGTGCCATTCCTCATCTGTGAGGAGAACTTTGTTGAATTATTTTCTTGAAAAATATGGTCAGTCTAATTTCAGAAGCTGTAACTTCTCAGTTCAGTGGATCTCCCAGTCTCTACTCTACTTCAGACAACTGAGTGTAAATAAAGAGATTTATTAACTCTACAAATAAAGACAGAGTTAATCCAATGTCTGATAACCATCGACATGAAAACAACAATGAACTGCGTGATGAGTTGGGAAATGGTGGGAGAGAATATATTTTGGTTATTTACAATACAGCTATACAGCTATAATGATTACTACTCTGCAAATGAGATTTGATTATTCAATATTATATGTTGACATGAACCCAGAGTTGTGCTAGACCCTTGGCTGGAGCCCAAAACAGCTGAGAGTTGCGGTAATCTTGGACAGCAGACTCTGGGTGGAACCTCTGAGTGACGTTCAACACACCTTTTCTGGTGCCTTGCAGTTGCTCTGGTGAAGCCTGCTGGCAGATTTTTTGCCTTGGTCAGATTTTTTTGCAGGCGGTCACAATATATCTGAAATTATATACTTAATTATTAATGATCCATTCACGATGATCATTAGTTTAACATGGTATTTGTTTTTATCATTATTTACCTAAAATGTCAGATTTTTGCCCATGGCTGTGGAGACGATTCAGCACCATGGACAGCACCAAGCAGCAGTCCAAGTCTGGGAGGGCCCACTTGGACAACAGGGGGAAAAAAATGTTGCTGTCAATGAATGACAGTTTTTAATTGCTTGCTTGAAACATACTTGTTTCATTTTTTAACATTTCCAAGGAAATGACAAATGACCAATGACTGACTGATTCTTAAAAACTTGCATAATGGGGGCGGTGTGTAGCTCAGTTGGTACAGTAGATCACCCGCCCCATGTGTTGAGGCTATAGTCCTCACTGCAGGCGACCCCGGTTTGAATCCAGGCCCTGTCCTGCGTGTCACCCCCCCCCCCCCCGCCTCCCATTTCCTGTCTCTCTCAACTGTCCTGTACATTAAAGGCAAAAAAGCCCCCCAAAAATATACTTTAAAAAAAAACAAAAAAACTGACATAATGACAGGGGATTTCACTTGTACTCTTGCAGTCTTTCATGTTGGTTAACATAGAATTAACAGTTATTCTGTTTTCTTGTATTGAAGTGATTCAGAGAACTGTGGTGAGAACATTTCAGTAGTGGAGAAGTGGTGAAGACTTAAAAAAAAAGAGGATGTGTAAAAGGATGATAATAAAATGTTCCATCTTCTTAAGTTCTTAATTAAAATTTCAATGGATTAGAGTGACTGAAATTTATATTTAGAAGATTTTTTGTCTTTTCAGTTTATGTATTCTGACACTGTGGAACTCGTTGTGATTCACAGGAACGATGTGGTATAGTGCCAAAGTCAGCACGAAGCAAATGCCTCAAGGGTGTGAGAAACACTTGACTGCATGCGTGTGATGAATAACTAACTCAGACTTTGTCATGTTGATGAGCACACTGTGATAATGTAAACACATTAACAAAAACAAAACTTCATACTTAAAGGGCAGCACGTCTTCAAATTGAACATACTCTTTACACTGAATATTTTTTTCCCACATCTATGCAAAGCATTTCTCTCTCACTCTGACTATCCTTATCTATTTTTGCAGCAGGATTATCGCTTGAAATGCAAAGAAATGGAGAAATCAGGGCATTTAGATTTTTTTTTTTTTTGCCACAGTATCACAGCTTCCCCTGTTAATAAAACATTAATGTACCATTTAAAAGATTTAGAAGACCCCCTCCTCTGTTGGCTTCTCAGTCTGTAATTCAAACATAAACAGGAGTGTCAGTACAGCAGAAAAGTCAAACCGCTAGATTGGTAAAATTTCCTATCAACTATTTACTAGTCGGTAACCCTTTCTTTTACAGTCCCCTAATTACTGTGTATTTACTGTGTAATTACAAGGTAAAAGAAAGAAATTACAAGGTAACTAACACTAGTAAAATGATGGTAACTACAGAGTAAATACTAACTAATTGCCTTGAAATATCTCAACTATTACTAAAGAACAACACTGCATTAATGGGTAATTACTACCGTCATTGTGAAGGTAACTACAGTAAAATAATAACGCAATTACAATGTAAAAGGAGAGAAATTACATCCCATTTACCTGGTAGTATAATCCAATATCTCACCTGTCCATCGTGTTACTAAGTTATTGAGCTGTTTTGGCTGGTAATAACTTTGCTCATTCATTTATCATGCCTGATTTTATTTAGTACTTACCTGGCAAATATGCCATCAGGGTCCTCTTGTTAATTAAACCTTCTGTAGTGTTACCAGGTAAAACACATCTATTTACCAAGCAAATAAGATGAAAGTGTGCTGTAAAAGAAAGTGTGGCTTCTTTCCACAGTATTACCAGTTTATTACTATGTAATTAAGCCAAGACTGTTCAGTTTTACACATTTTCGTTTCTCAACATTACCATGTATTTTCTGTAGTATTACTAGGAAAAACACATCTATTTACCAAGTAAATAAGATGAAAGTGTGCTGTAAAAGAAAGTGTGGCTTCTTACCAGTTTATTACTATGTAATTAAACCAAGACTGTTCAGTTTTACACATTTTCGTTTCACAACATTACCATGTATTTTCTGTAGTATTACTAGGTAAAACACATCTATTTACCAAGTAAATAAGATGAAAGTGTGCTGTAAAAGAAAGCGTGGCTTCTTTCCACAGTATTACCAGTTTATTACTATGTAATTAAACCAAGACTGTTCAGTTTTACATATTTTCGTTTCTCAACATTACCATGTATTTTCTGTAGTATTACTAGGTAAAACACATCTATTTACCGAGTAAATAAGATGAAAGTGCTGTAAAAGAAAGCGTGGCTTCTTACCAGTTTATTACTATGTAATTAAACCAAGACTGTTCAGTTTTACACATTTTCGTTTCTCAACATTACCATGTATTTTCTGTAGCATTACTAGGTAAAACACATCTATTTACCAAGTAAATAAGATGAAAGTGTGCTGTAAAAGAAAGCGTGGCTTCTTTCCACAGTACTACCAGTTTATTACTATGTAATTAAACCAAGACTGTTCAGTTTTACACATTTTCGTTTCTCAACATTACCATGTATTTTCTGTAGTATTACTAGGAAAAACACATCTATTTACCAAGTAAATAAGATGAAAGTGTGCTGTAAAAGAAAGCGTGGCTTCTTTCCACAGTATTACCAGTTTATTACTATGTAATTAAACCAAGACTGTTCAGTTTTACACATTTTCGTTTCTCAACATTACCATGTATTTTCTGTAGTATTACTAGGAAAAACACATCTATTTACCAAGTAAATAAGATGAAAGTGTGCTGTAAAAGAAAGCGTGGCTTCTTTCCACAGTATTACCAGTTTATTACTATTTAATTAAACCAGACTGTTCAGTTTTACATATTTTGCGTTCTCAACATTACCATGTCAGTTCGGTTCATTTTCGGTACAGTAAGAGAACCAAATGCAAAACATAAATTTGATTGTTTATTAGGAATTTTTCTAAACCAAATGTACATGTTTTAGTCAAATGTAATTATTTTACTCACCTACTAATGTTATGTTGTACATTGTCCCTGATACAAATAAACATATTAAACAAAAGTAAACCATTATACAAAATATTAAAGAAGAGAGAAAAGAATAGGCCTAGGCCTACTGTTCTAAAGTGCTGCCTAATAAGTTACATAAATTATTCTCAAATTAACAAAATACGGTATATAAAATAAGCCTTACAATGAATTAAATATTCACAAATAAACAAAATATATAAAACATGACTTAAAAAAAAACTTCTCACACAACTTTTGACGGACCGACCATAGGGCAATGTGGGCAAATGCCACAACGGCTGCCTGACGATGCTCTTGGCACATTTGCAGCAGATCCACAGGTGCTGGAGCCCGTGCGCAACACGGCCAGAGAGAGAGAGAGAAAGAGAGAGAGACGGACAGACAGACAAACACAGAGAGAGGAGCCACCGCCCCCGCCCCCACCCCTCCTACAAGCAGGAAGGCATGCTGGTGTAGACTACTCTGAGGAGAAAATAAAGGACAACATTGCTTTAGATAAAATAAAAAACAGATTTATTATTGACTGAGAACGGTTCCTATCATTGTAATGGCAAGAACACATGCTTGAGCTTTACGTCCTAAGATTTTCAGCCAACTATGATTATAGAATATTATTAGCCTACCTTTTGCAGCAGGTAGCACACACGCACACGCACATGCACACGCACATACACACACACACACACACACACACACACACACACACACACACACACACCTGTTGCTGTGCTGTCTCTGTTCCTCTGTTTTTGTACTCTGCTGCCTGGTTGTTCTTTTGGGCTCAAGCGAACATGGACGGCCCAATCCGACCAGACGCGCTGGTTCGTGCCGAGAAAAAAAAAACCGCCTGATGTCGTCGCTACAATTCAAATAGTTACCTTGGTTACCTGGCTGTTAGCCAATAAAACACGGAGGAGGAGTCTCCGCTTCCACAACACTTCTCTCTGATTGGTCGTGGCGTCGTGCCTGTGTTGCATTCACTGTCACTGGGAAATTACAAAACTACCATCTCACTTTCTGTTTAACTCCGTCTGAGAAAACATCCGGGGCTGAATAAGAAATGTTCGGGGCTAGAGCCAGGAATGCCCAGACCAGGCGACGCCACTACATGTATTTGTATTGAACCGTTTCGGTACGGGGCGTTCGGTTCGGTACAACGCTGAGCACGGGTGAGAAGTTGTGTGTGTTTACAGTCCGACTGCAGCTACATGTGCAGCCCGTTTGCGTCGTGGCTAATGCTACCGCTAGCAAGAAAACAGAGGCTTGAGGACCCCCCTGCTTGTAGGCACAGTCTGCCTGTCCCTTTGTCTGTCCGTCTCTCTCTCTCTCTCTCTCTCTCTCTCTCTCTCTCTCTCTCTCTCTCTCTCTCTCTGGCCGTGTTGCAAAAGTTGTGTGAGAATTTTTTTTTAAATCATGTTTTATATATTTTGTTTATTTGTGAATATTTTATTCATTGTAAGGCTTATTTATACCGTATTTTGTTAATTTGAGAATAATTTATTTGACTTATTAGGCAGCACTTTAGGCCTATTCTTTTCTCTTTTTTTATATTTTGTATAATGGTTTAATAAGTTTATTTGTATCAGGGACAATGTACAACATAACATTAGTCGGTGAGTAAAATAATTACATTTGACCAAAACCTGTACATTTGGTTGAGAAAAATTCCTAATAAACAACAATCAAATTTATGTTTTGCATTTGGTTATTTTACTGTACCGAAAATTAACCGAACCGAGACCTCAAAACCGAGGTACGTATCGAATGTGATTTTTGTGTATTGTTACTGAAAAGTCTTGGTTTAATTACACAGTAAGAAACTGGTAATACTATGGAAAGAAGCCACACTTTCTTTTACAGCACAGTTTCATCTTATTTACTTGGAAAATAGTCATGTTTTACCTGGTAACACTATAGAAAATACATGGTAATGTTGAGGATGGAAAATGTGTAAAACTGAAGAATCTTGGTTCAATTACACAGTAAGAAACCGGTAATACTGTGGAAAGAGGCCACACTTTCTTTTACAGCACACTTTCGTCTTACTTACTTGGTAAATAGACATGTTTTACCTGGTAACACTACAGAAAATAAATGGTAATGTTGAGAAACGAAAATATGTAAAACTGAACAGTCTTGGTTTAATTACATAGTAATAAACTGGTAATACTGTGGAAAGAAGCCACGCTTTCTTTTACAGCACAGTTTCATCTTATTTACTTGGAAAATAGTCATGTTTTACCTGGTAACACTATAGAAAATACATGGTAATGTTGAGAATGGAAAATATGTAAAACTGAAGAGTCTTGGTTCAATTACACAGTAATAAACTGGTAATACTGTGGAAAGAGGCCACACTTTCTTTTACAGCACACTTTCATCTTATTTACTTGGAAAATAGTCATGTTTTACCTGGTAACACTACAGAAAATACATGGCAATGTTGAGAATGGAAAATATGTAAAACTGAACAGTACTGGTTTAATTACATAGTAAGAAACTGGTAATACTGTGGAAAGAGGCCACACTTTCTTTTACAGCACACTTTCATCTTATTTACTTGGAAAATAGTCATGTTTTACCTGGTAACACTACAGAAAATACATGGCAATGTTGAGAATGGAAAATATGTAAAACTGAACAGTACTGGTTTAATTACATAGTAAGAAACTGGTAATACTGTGGAAAGAGGCCACACTTTCTTTTACAGCACACTTTCATCTTATTTACTTGGTAAATAGATGTGTTTTACCTAGTAATGCTACAGAAAATACATGGTAATTTTGAGAAACGAAAATATGTAAAACTGAACTGTCTTGGTTTAATTACATAGTAATAAACTGGTAATACTGTGGAAAGAAGCCACACTTTCTTTTACAGCACACTTTCATCTTATTTACTTGGTAAATAGATGTGTTTTACCTAGTAATACTACAGAAAATACATGGTAATGTTGAGAAACAAAAATATGTAAAACTGAACAGTCTTGGTTTAATTACATAGTAATAAACTGGTAAGAAGCCACGCTTTCTTTTACAGCACACTTTCATCTTATTTACTTGGTAAATAGATGTGTTTTACCTAGTAATACTACAGAAAATACATGGTAATGTTGAGAAACAAAAATATGTAAAACTGAACAGTCTTGGTTTAATTACATAGTAATAAACTGGTAAGAAGCCACGCTTTCTTTTACAGCACACTTTCATCTTATTTACTTGGTAAATAGATGTGTTTTACCTAGTAATACTACAGAAAATACATGGTAATGTTGAGAAACGAAAATGTGTAAAACTGAACAGTCTTGGTTTAATTACATAGTAATAAACTGGTAATACTGTGGAAAGAAGCCACGCTTTCTTTTACAGCACACTTTCATCTTATTTACTTGGTAAATAGATGTGTTTTACCTGGTAACACTACAGAAGGTTTAATTAACAAGAGGACCCTGATGGCATATTTGCCAGGTAAGTACTAAATAAAATCAGGCATGATAAATGAATGAGCAAAGTTATTACCAGCCAAAACAGCTCAATAACTTAGTAACACGATGGACAGGTGAGATATTGGATTATACTACCAGGTAAATGGGATGTAATTTCTCTCCTTTTACATTGTAATTGCGTTATTATTTTACTGTAGTTACCTTCATAATGACGGTAGTAATTACCCATTAATGCAGTGTTGTTCTTTAGTAATAGTTGAGATATTTCAAGGCAATTAGTTAGTATTTACTCTGTAGTTACCATCATTTTACCAGTGTTAGTTACCTTGTAATTTCTTTCTTTTACCTTGTAAATACACAGTAATTAGGGGACTGTAAAAGAAAGGGTTACCTACTAGTCCAATGTTAAGAGTGGGGATTTAGTCAGTTTGCAAAATTGGAGATTGAGATGAATGACTTTGACCTTGAGTATATTAGGTATTGTTTTGTTTCTGTACCTTTTTATGGGTAGTTTTTTTGTTCATCTGAGTTACATTTGAGATCCTTTCATCATACTTGTCTACAATAATACCAAAGAGGTTGATCTATAATTCAAAAAGCCATTTTGTTCTCTCGAGTTAAAGTGACATTGTAAAATGACCTGGTTTTCAAAGCACACTGCAGCCTTTCAGAATAGACCAAAAATGCAAAACAAACATCTGACACTTTCTTTCCTTCACTGTGGCTTCTTCAGACGTCTTAAGACAATCTGACTGGGCCTTATTGACAAGTCCAGTATTCCTGTATTCTTTATCTTGTGTAGCCCATGTCCAGACGGTGACTGAAAGTTGGTGAGTCCCCTGGGTGCAACATGAAGCCTTTTACCCAAATTATGTTTGACAGCAGAATTAAACCTTGATCTGTGAACAGTTTAAAAGTAGGGCACATTTTAGGTTCAGATGTCAAAAAATCTCTAGTAATTTAGATCTCTCATCACCGTAAACCAAATGGTTTCTTTTCATTTATTTATTTATATAAATCAGCCTCTATCTGCCAGTCAGTGCGAGTCACACAGTGACAGTGACCTGTGTTTATAACTGCGTGTTATTATCTCTAAAAAAGCTACATAACCATATGTAAGGTCATTAAAGTAACATTGCGTGAGTTTTTCGGCCTTAAAATAATGTTTCCAGACTCATTGCAATGGTAGAAAAATGGTTAATAGGATGAATGGTGCTGCCGCTGCAGCCTGAGCGAGGTCGCGTCAGCTGAAACTGCACTATGTAACTTCCCTGCACGGGTACGAAACACCGCCCCCCCTCCTCCCCCCTCCCCTCTGCGTCGAGGGAGAGACGTGGTGGGTAAAAGCTAAACTTACGGTTCCCCTCCGGTCGTCGTCGCCGTTGTCGCCGCCGCCCCCCCCCCAACCGACACACTCCCTCCCCGCCTCCCCCGACCACCCGCCACACAGTCTCCTTGCAAACATGTGGGAAATACTGTCGTTTATTAATGGGAATAAACGCTGGATGCGCTCGCTGATAAGTTTCGTTTTCGTTTTCCCCCCCAGACGATAGCGCTTCTCAACCAGATGGTGGAAGCACTGAGCTGAAACTCCGCAATGTTGCTTTAAACCTCTCTTCTTTTCTGCCTTCTGACCTTCCTCACTTTTGTTTGATCATCATTTGACGTATATAAAGCAAACATACTGTACAGTGAAATTAGCTACCATGGAAACTGGGGCCAAGATCATGGCCATCTAAATAAATCTTTCTCCACCCTTGCCTCCTTCTTCCATGTTTCTGTCTGTCCTCCACATCTTTATGACGTTTTTTCCCTCTGATGTGAATACACAGAAAAGTCTCGTTAGCTGCCATAGAGACCAAAGACATCTCATTTTCTAAGGCTGCTCCATCACTCAGGGCCTGGGAGCCCTCCTCCTGCTGCCATCCTCCCTTCATTTGTCCATTTATCCAACAAACAACTGTATACACAGTTGAGCTCAGACACACATTCATGCACGCACGCACACTCAAACACTGATACTGTGCACATGGTGGCTTTCTTGATGCATTAACATTCCTCTGCTCATCCTGCTCCTCTAGATTTGTCCTTCCTCCTCGCTGCAGTAGTCATGGCTAAATTGCAAAGATGTTAACTTCTCTGTTCCTTTAGCTTTGTACATTTCCATCCCTTTTTTTCTTGTCCCTCTTTCCTCCTCTTTTTTTTGCTCAATCTCTTTCTTTAATCAGTGATGAATTGCAACAATTCAATTAACCTCCCTACTAATCGAGGGGGGTGGAGGGAAGGGTATCCATGGCAACGCTGACATTTTAAGAGGCAATATGATGCTATTTTGTCCGTGCGTGTGTGTATGTGGAGTCCAGCAGCTGACAGCTGGGGACAAACCAGATCCAACCAGACTTTTGGAGCATTGAATAATACGTGTGTGTGTGTGTGTGTGTGTTTGCAGTCGGTGGCTTGTCTGTTGATTGGTTGGTAGATAGAAAGTGTCATTTGAATAGATGTCAGAAGTGCATCTCTATTGAAAGGTTTTCCTTCCTCCCCCTGCTGGGCATTGACCAGTGCACACTCGAGCTCCCCCTCTCCCCCTCTGTCTGTCCCTCTGTCTTTGTGTCTGTCTGTATGGCTGTTTGACAGGCAGTTTCCCCTCTCTACATTCACAAAGGCAGTCTTTCACTGCAGATGGTGAAAGATCTCTGTTAAATAATTTTTATTGTGGCTTCTCTTTTTAAAGCAACACTGTCCTTCAACTGAAAACAGCATTTAATTGTAATGCCTCCGCACCAGACAGCTTGAGCCGAAGGCATGTTGTTTTCAGTTGAAGTTTCAGTCCATTTGTCTGTCCATCCCATTCTCGTGGATATGATGTCTCCAATGGCCTGACTCAACTTCTTCAAATTTGGCACAAACATTCACTTGTTTGTGGATTGATTAGATTTCAAGAGATTTTTACTTACCATTTGTGCACAAACCAAACAGTGCAGGGACACAGGATGGCATCAAAGGCAAGGTGACTTCACAAGAACAACAACAAAACAAATCTTTGAAGGGACTTTCTTAAAATTATTCTTGTTGTAATTCTAGTTTGAAATGGTTCTTTGCTCCTAAGACTTAACCTTGTAAAATGTCTAGACCACCAGGTCAGGCCAAGCACATAGACCTGGAGGAGTGAGGTCTTTCTTTCCCTCTTACTATCACGCTGTAGCCGGGAGGATAAACCAGCATGACACCAGCATGGATGTCCCACTCTGTGACATCAATATGAGTAACTCCACATCAGAGGCCTGATTACCTCATCAGACACAAGGAAACCCTCATGCTGATCTGTTACAGTCTGTTTCACTCTACGGTTTGACTATAACTGCACAGTATGATGTCAGTTTTGGGCACTGTGAATGTATAAAGCTAAAGACTCTAAGAAAATCCTACATATAAGTTCTGTAGATATTGATCAGTATTATGTAACATTACAGTATTTTCTTCTCGTGTTTTTTGCCTCCATGCAAGTGTTATTTGAGGCTTTTTCTTTGCATACGTCATGTCCTTCCTATTATTATTATTATTATGATGTAAGTGATATATGGGGACTGCCTGGAGGAAAATTCAGCACATCAGGTGCAATTATCCACTTTGACATTGAGATGAACGGATTAAAATGTGGTGGTCGGAGGTCAAAGGTGAAGGTCAGTTTGAGCTCACCTTATGCGCTTTTGGCTCTGACTCAATAAAGCATATAGTAATTATTGCTAATTTAATACAAATGTCTAACAGGATAAAGCGATGAAGTGATGACAGTAATGGTCACAGGTCAATTTAACTGTGACTTAATAATGTTCTGTGAGAAACATAAAGCGACATTGTGACACATTTCCTGCAGCTTGACTGGCTGATGAAGGGATACAACCTCGAGGCAGTGATTGTATTGTGTGTTTATAACTGATGATATTATTTATGCAATTAAATTGATAAGATCTGCTCTTGATCTTAGCCAAAAGCAATTTCATTTTTTTAGTTTCCATGACATTTGAATTATACAGCATAACTGCTACTCACCAGCTCAGTGGTGTATTAACATATTACATCTGAACACTCGCCTTAGCACAATGGCTGTATTACATGATCTCAGGTGGTGCTCGATTCATCTCTCAACAGTCATAATTATTTTTTAATCCGTTGTGTCCTTGTGATCATCTGCCAAGCCACTACACAGAGAGATAAATGAACACAAGCACACATCTATATGGCCTGCATACTGACACAAACACACACACAAACTTAGAGCATTTGGTTTGGAGGGGCGCTATTTTACCAGTGGACAAAACACTCAATAAATTAATTAACAGCAGTGATATACTGTGACAGTGCACACACATCAACACACAAACACAGAGTACAAATATAAAGCCTCCCCACTCTAATGCATGTGTTTTATTAGCGTCATAAACTGCACAGGCAGGGAGCAGCCAAAAAACTTCTCCCTGATTTGATTTGATGCTTTATAAAGTTCTCTCTTGTGGTTTCACTGCTTTCATTCAGTGCAATTGAATTCCAAGTTCAATTTCCAGCATGAGAGCTGACTTTATTAACAAAAAAAAATAATACATGTTTTAGACTATAGATTTTATCCCTATTACACCTTTCAGTTTCAGTCACAGATAGCTACACAAACACATCCACGCACACAAGGAGAGTTCCTTTGTGCTCCAAAAATGCAGGGAAATACTGTGTCCAGGGACAACCAAAGAAATTAATTCATTGTGAGTGTGCACGGGTATGTGTGTGTTCTTACCCTTTTCATCCCACAGGGAGATTGTAATTGTTTTGTTCACTGCCAGACAGCCAACAAGCTCATGCACACGCACACACACACACACACACACACACACACACACACACACACACACACACACACACACACACACACACACACACACACACACACACACACACACACACACACACACACCTGCCCCTGTCCTGTGGCCTTTATTGTCATGAATTCATTTTTTAAAATTAATTTTATTTACTGTTGCTTCCAGCATACGCAGAGTATGTGAAACAGAAGGTAGGGAGGAGGGACATGATGTCCAACGAGATTACTTTAATTCATGATAAGATAATGACAGTTCATACTGAAATCCAGTCTAAGAACAGGCGATCTCATGAAACTTTGTATCTGCAGTTGTTGCATACTAGTTTGCCACTTGTTCACTTCTCTCTTTCTCACTTCTCCTGTTTTACACTTTGCCATCTATCACTAGGGAAATGATTACAGGCTTCTTTTGGCTGATGGCTGATGGTTGACGCCCAGTTGACAGGCTGTCAGTCAGACCACTGAGTTACCATAGTGATAGCTCAAGCTGCTCTTTCTCCTTGACAAATGGGTGATGTGTGTAAATCACCTGGGTCTGCCTGGTTGAGAGTTACAGAAATGGGAGGGGAAAGGCGAGAAGAGGATGGTGTTATTAAGGGTATGTCTTCAGTTTTTTTGGACCATTATTGCAGCAGTTATTGGCTCTTCCCAAGGGCATAGTTGTACGCGCACACACACACACACAAAGTTTCAGGGTCAAGTGAACGTGAAGAGGAGTGAGCTACGAGAAGCACTGTAATGAAATGCTCAGAGGAGCCTACACAGTGGCACAGGCCTGAAATGAGAGAGAGACAGAGAGAAAGATGCAGAACGAGAAGGGAATACAGAGAGAGTGTGAAAGTGAGACAGATAGATCAGATAAACCTCACCCTGTCTGGTTTGCGGGAAGAGAACTTGGAGAGGGAAAGGTGAATAGGGACTGTGGATAGGGGAAATGAGCCGTTTGACTCTAAAATTGTCTCTTTCAGTTACACTTGGTGCCTTGCCTCGTGGGTGAAGATGTCAGCAATGATTGAAATGTCAGTGCCGCATTCAAACAGCCTCTCACACCTCTATTCCCCACCTCCCTTAATTTATCACTCCAATCACACCCACATATATTTTGCAATACCCCAACATTGGAAAAATCCTGGATTTCACATTCATATAAAAGGGAAGAAATTCACTGAATACTACAATTTCCCCCCCCATGAATAGATAGTTTGTTTTTTGTTGATGTGTTTACACGATTGCAAAAATACAGGTATCTCATCAAGTTCAATTTTTTTTTTTTGACTAAAATTACGATTGCTTCTTCATTCTTCCAGGGTTGTTTATATAACATGTTTCATTCCTGGGTTGAGCCCTCTTGGCTCAAAAGAAACTGAGCGTTTTTAAGATTGTTCTTTAGCTGTCAGCTCAATCTGCTTCTGTTCCTGTTTCTCAGGTCTTTAATAGCACTCACAGTCCTTCAGTTCAAGGTCCAAGCCTCCAGTAAGCCTGAAGCAGACCACAGGAGATTCCCTTAACTTGAAAAAAGACCTCACTATCTTTATCCTGCATTTACTGTTGCCAACTTTATTTCTTAGCCCTACCCTTCAGCATAAACCCAGAGCCCTGAAGTCCAAAGGAAAGTGTTAAATTTCCTCTGAGAGGTACAAATAACTCTTCGCACTAGTTATATGGCTATTACCACATTGCTCAACACAGTGTCAGTCACTTGTATTACATTTCAGACAAGCCATTTGACAAAGATCCTATGCATGAATGTCTTTTCATAGGTTTAGAAATTCCCAGGTCATCAGTGAAAAATGACACATTCAAGAATTGTAATCATGTTTATTCTCACTCAACTATGTGCTGAAATACTCGGTTTTGTCCCTTCATCCCAAGACAACAATAGACGGTTATGTTTCTTGTCTCACTGCTCCCTCTTTATTGTTCTTTCTTCAAGTTCGCTTCTGGCCATTCTTTCACTTGGGGGTGACAGGATGGGAAAGAGAAGAGTGGGAGAAAATTTGAGACAAAGAGATTGAGCAGTGGGTAAATCTCTGCAGACATCTCCCTTCTCTCCCTCCCACATCCAGGCAGGCCCAGAGCCACACAGGCATAAAGGACATTGTTTGTAGACAGGAGAAAGCACTTAGTTCCCCCTTCACACCTTTTAGCCGGAAGGTCTTCCGAGAGTCAGGGAGAGAAAGAGAGAGAGACAGAGAGAAGACAGAGCAGAATAGCAGTAGGTTGAGAGGTTATGGAAGGTGAGTGGTGCAAGGAAGAGAGGGAGGAAGGCACTAATTTCCCAAGACAAGAAAAGAGGAGACAAAGCGAAAGAAAATGAGCAGATGGGCAGACTATGTGGCACGAGAGCAGGATTGATGGGTGGAGGAAAATGAGGAGAGGGCATGAGGAGATGAGACACAAAGCAGGGGTAGGTAAGGACAGTAGAGTTTAAATTGGCATGTACTGTAAGCTGGTTTGAGATGTGAATCCATGAGTATTGCCACATGAATAATGGGAAAAGGGCGTCTGATCCCAATTTCTCAGAAACTGGAAGACTGACGAGGGCTTAACAGGTCAGGAGAAAGAAAGAGAGGTGGAAAGAAAGCTGTAGAAAAAGGCCAACATTGACACAAAGCACAACAATATTCTGAAAGCTAAGAAGAGAAGAGGAGAAAAACAGAAGAGAAGAAAAGAACAACGAAAAAATAAAAGTTGCTTGAAGTTCAAGTCACAGAAAAAAACAACAGAGCAACTAAAACCAGATGAAGAGCGCAGAGAGGAAAATGAGTTGTTTGGGAGGATGGTTTTGAGGGAAGAAAATGGAAACAACAAAGAAAGGACAGTGGTGTTTTCTTGGCAAGAGATGAGTGTTTGGGTGATGTAGGAGGAGAGGTACTGTATGCCCACTGGGTGAGAAAGTACCAGAAGAAATGACTGCAGAGAAGCAGTGAGGAGTGAATGAAGAGGATAGAAAGACTGGCAAAGAAGATGAGAGCAACTCTGGAGAAATAAGTGAAGGAAAAGTGGATGCACAGTGGTTTTCAGGTGTTACCACTGGATTGTGATGGTTTGGGCGTCCTTTCGAACGCTAATGGCTTCTTAGTCTGTGTGTGTGTTGTTCCTTGGCGTCCATCAAGCTATGATTTTATCACACATTTCCTTTGGGAGAATTGTGCCTGGTGTACACCTTAAAAGGCAACCAGTCATTCTATTCATTCATATTTTATCGCCAACCTGCAGAGACCACAAGCACTTAATGGGAGCGGCGATTTTTTGCACCCACATAATACTTGTGTGTATTCTGTCCACAGAGGATGCCAGTCACCTTTGCAAACTGCCCTACTTCATTTTGCATTTGAGCACCTGCAGACTGTGCATCTATCTGACAGGCCAGGCTGTTTATGCTTGCAAATTCTCTAAAGCAGACAGCACTGTTGCACTGTCCCAGACCATACACATGTCAAGTTCCTTTTGTACATATGATACTTCACTAGTGATGGAAAGCAAAAGAGAATTGAACAAAGTGAATAATCATTAATGAAATGAAAACTGTAAATTGGCTACTGTACTTTAGAGGCAGATGAGGCAGGTAAAGGTATGTCAGTTATTAAAATGGGTAGAGGGAGCATCGGGGTCTGTCTTTCCATTTATTACTTGATTTTAAATGATAACATGTAGCCAAACACAAATATAAATCTTAACTGCTACTTGAAAACCAAACATGGCAAAATATCAAGTGAACCCCTCCCGCGACTATTCAAACAGAAGCTTTAGGTGTTTCAAGGAGGTGGGAGGGTTGTAACCGACTGGGAAACTGTTTGTATAACAGTGTTGAAGAGAGAAAGCAGTGGGATAGCCCTTGCTCTTCAGCAACACGGTGGCTCACTGCATTTCACATTTGGTTGTGAATGTAAACAAACAAGTTCTGGACAGCGCTCAGAAAAGCCATTTTTTTATGTGTTAGATCTGAGCGAATCCATCCAATCTGGCCCGGCTGAGTGTGTGTTTAACAGATTAGAGATAAAGTCAGTCAAAATCATTTCTATGTTGTTTTGCAGATTATGTAGTGATGGTGCAAAACCAGTGTCATGGTGTCAAAAGGCCAGAGGAGCTGCGTGGTATCTTCAACAAATCTATTGTGTATCTGATTTAGATGTGGGCCATGGGCTTCTGTTCTGCGCTCATCAAAACAGTGCACATACCAGAGGTCTGCTGGCTGTCTCAGGGCAGGCTCCTGTCCTCGCTCTTTGATTAACGGGAGGAAGTCTTTTTTCCTTCCAGATACCCTGTTCCCTCTGGTTCAGCATATACAGAATACAAAACAGGTCAGAGAGCTTTCTTATCTTTCAGATATATTTGAAGGCAATAGGACACTAAAAAGTAAAAAATAAATAAAAAAAGGAAACACTTTTTAACGAATGTCGCCTTTGGGGAAAAGCCAGCCCTGTGTTTAACAGGGGAACAAGAAGATGTTTCCTACTGTGGCTGGTGTTCAAGCAGGCCTGTCAGTGGCTGTCATGGAACCTGTGGTCAGGAGCTGCGAAATGGGTTGTGACAACTTGTGTAATTTTTAGGTACTTGTTAAATATAGGAGATTCAGAGTCGACAGTTGGATAAATGAACAGGTTTTTTTTTTGTCTTCCCAGGAGATTAACTGATCATAGAAAGGATAAAACAACATAAGCTTTGTAACTTATAGCTCTAACACGGCCTGCAACAGTGAAGCTAGAAAATCTATACACCTAATTGGGCTCATAATTAATGACATACAGAAAGTTATTATGTTCATCTAGCGTGGTAATAGATTGGACTTGCTGATATGAACTGTAAATGCACTTTGATTTTGAGCTAACAATGAAATCCATTTACTCATTACCTTTAAACTTGTCTTGATATATTAACACTGTGAGGAGAAAAGGATAAACAACACAAATGATAGTAACAAATAGTTTTGCCACAACAGTCTGGGGTAATGGCTTTAGAAGAGAAGCCCAGGAAAAAGAGCCCACAAATCTGAACGTCACATGAATGACTGAAATGATGAGAGAGACAAACCACTAGCACCTAGCTGGTAACTCAATAGAATTACACTTTGTGCACTGCTTTGTACTGCCACACCCTGTGCACAAAGTCGAAGCAAGTCGAAAGAAGATCAAGACAGAGGCAAGGGAGACTGTGTCTGTGTGTTTGTGTGCGTGTGTGTGTGTAACCTTAAGGTTGTAATATGCCAGGCGTCTGAATTTAAAGTCGGTTAAATGTTGAGATGTTGATTTTCCTTAAGACTTGCCACTATGTTTTGGGCACTACTGTAATTGTATGTGTGTTATGTCTGTTTGAGATGTGTAGTGTTGTGTGTGTGTAGTGTGTATGTGTGAGTGCACTGATTATAAAATTAAATTAAATGAATTGATTGAACAATGACACACCCATATACACACAATGACAAAAAGATAGAATATGCTTACATTTGAAAAAGAAAAGATATTTTCTCTAATCCACAGTACGTACACAGTAGATTTTTCAGTGATTTTGTCACAGAGTCTTGTGCACAGCTTGCACTTTTTAAAGCAATACATTTAATAATCAGTTTTGTTAAGTGATCAATTCAACTCCAAATGCACTTCACAAATATAGAATATTAATCCATAGTGTCTGCTACATTTGTTGAGCTGTGCCAAAGACCATTTTTTATTTTATTTGCCTTTTCATTCAATTTGTTTGCAAAGAAAAGTCGTGTGGTTTTTCTATACACGCCTCTGATTCAAGCTCAAGGTAATATCATTTTTAACGTTTTGACACACATGAGAGTCCAAACTCCCACTATGAGGAACCACCACAAGACATCACTTTAATTTCTCCTGAATAAGAAATGACCAATTTAATGGGTAATGCAATCCACAATGGCTTTTCAGGAAGCTAATCTTGCCTGGCAAATATGGTAGATTCCCAGAGTGCATAGATACAATCTTCCTCAGGGTGGGTTTCTAATACAAGAAATGTACCTCAAAGCTCATTTTATGAGAAATCAAGTGACCTTCATATTGTAAGTTGAACTTGGATGAAGAATGTGTGATTGGTGTTTCTAATTTTGCTGTTGTTGTGCAGTGCATGGATATACACTGATCAGGCATAATATCATAACCACTGCCAGGTGTAGTGGATAACGGTGAATAACGCTTCATCATGTTAGTGGGTGGGATAGGCAGCAAGTGAACATTTTGTCCTCAAAGTTAATGTGTTGGAAGCAGGATAAGGATTTGAGTGAGTTTGCCAATGGCCAGATTATAGACGACGACTGGGTCAGATCATCTTGAAAGCTCCATCTCTTGTGGGGTGTTCCTAGTCTGCAGTGGTCAGTATCTATCAAAAGTGAACCAAGGAAGGAACAGTGGTGAACCAGTGACAGGGTCATGGGCGGCCAAAGCTCACTGATACACTTGGAGAGCGAAGGCTGGCCTGTGTGGTCCAATGGGCTCTATGCACAGCTCCACTACTTCCTGAATTTAAGCCAGCTCCTTTATTTTCTGTCTTACATTATTGGACAAACTGATTAATCCAGGTGTGTCTGAGTAGTCACAATGGTCAGAGACACCTGGATTAATCAGTTTGTCCAATAATGTAAGACAGGAAATAAAAGAGCTGCCTTAAATTCAGGAAGTAGTGGAGCTGTGCATAGAGCCCATCCAACAGACAAATTACTGTAGAAGAAGTTCATGCTGGTTCTGATAGAAAGGTGTCAGTTTGTTGCATATTTGGCAGCAAAAGGGCGACCAACACAATATTAGGCAGGTGGTCATAATGTTATGCCTGATTAGTGTAGTATGTTATACTGTAGTTTCACCTAATATTTGGTTTTTCTGCTTACATAACTGTTTTATAATCAAGGGGTACACAGAACAGTAGATTTGCATATACAGATTAGTTTTCATTAGTGGCTACATAATGTTATTGTTATTTAGATGTCAGCCATTCTTTTCTTGCTGATCCGATCTGATCAGTCAGGTGCTTCGGCCTTGCATCACAAACATTGAATACCTTTTAAGCACCAATAGCACAGTGTCTGCCTCCAATAGATCTTTGAATTTCATGACACTTAACAAATCCCTTTCAGCAGGGATGGGGTTCAGGGGGGCATCAGAGGCAGCTATCTAAGTTGATAAAGCACACAAGTACTGTTGGATTTAAAGCATTGACATAGTGATAATAGTGGAGACTTCCACCTGCAGTGTACAGTATCCAACCCGACTCTGAGAGGAGGATTGATTAATGGCCCAAGCAGGTCTTCCATTGGCTTGAACCAAACAGGGAGGTCAACTGTTGTCCAGACAGAGGGCTGTTATCTTTGGCCTACCCAGCAATGTGTGAGAGGGTCCACCTAAGCACGGGAATCAATCCTAGACACCCTTGTTGATCCTGAAGTTGGAAGTTAGAAAGGGAAAATGTCAGTGTAGGCCTTTACTTCTCAGTGATAATTTCAGCCAGTGTACCGCTTCCAATCAAAGTAAAGCAAGAGCTGTAAAATCTCCATTGGTTTAGCTGCTACACAGGCCCTGCATTCCTGCATCTGCTGGATGAAAAAAGGGCAGGGTGCCACAACAAGAGACTTGATCAATGTTACCTTCGGCCACTGTCTGCTGATGTGGAACAATGGTAAGTCAAGTATACCGTATGGTCAGGGAGGCAGGGATCGGGAGATCCATCACAACACTCCTCACTGCTGCCGCCATCCATGCAACTCCAAGAGAGGAGAGCACTGAAAGAGATCCCGTATGTGTTTACCCTTGAATGGCTGGAAAAAAACTGTTGAGGCATGCAGGTGGACCTTCTGTGCTGACAGCAGCATGCTCGGTGCCAAGGCAGATGAAACCTGTCTGGTGGTGATTACACAGGGACAAGTGGGGCAGAGGCAAGTAGAGTGTGACAAAGCCAACCTTGGCTTTCATTGTTTCCATGCTGGTCACCAAAGAAAACTGGATGAGTAGCAGACCGAGTAGCCATTACTGCGGGCCGGTTCCCAGAGAAATTAGTGTGTATGTGAAATTCTCAGTTCTCAGACATGCAAAGATGTTTTTCTTAGGCCCAAGAGCGTTATTAGTATGCAGGATCTACTGTAGCACCATGCTCTTAGAAAATGGATGGTCACTACTATGAAGCATACATAATTTGTAGCATATGATAAACCATACAAAACACCAATATGGTCCCTCAGCCTTCAGACAGAGACATGAACAGCCCTGGCTAAGTAATGGAGGCTAAATGGGAGACAAAGTGAAAAAGACAGATATAGAAGCCTATAATATAAGTCAAGGTTGGGAGAAAGAATTGATGCCCTGTATCCCCTCTGTGTCTGTCTGTCTGTCCCTCTCTCCCTCCCTCTCTCTCTCTCTCTCTCTCTTGCTGTCTCTCTCTCAATCCCTTGCCTCAGCTCTGAAAGATGGTGTGTACAGCATAGTAATGAATTGGTCGCACTCCCCCAAGCCTGGAGAATGGGCCCCATTAAACTGCATTAAAACACAATAAGGCCTCTGTGTGCGCGTGTTTGTGTGCGTGCCTGTGCACGCGTGTGTGCATGTGTTTGTGACTGAAAGCCAATATTTCTCTTCCTCTCACCCAGTATTTCATTCTCACTCTTGATTTCTCATTCATTCTCCGTCAGGCCCTGTGGCTCTCTCCCCTCTCTGTGCCCTCACTACCCCTTTGTCCCTTTACCTCCCACAGCCACCCATCTTTCCTTCATCTCTTCTCCTTCCACTACTCCTTTCTGCGTCACCATCTCACCCCAGCTCATACATCCATCCTTGATCCCTCTACCTTTCTTTACATGTCATGTTAATATTCAGTGAACATGGTTTTATGTATGAATTATTTTGCTGTTGGCTGCATCCAAATCCAAATGACTGAAATGCTTCCTCTGTAATCAGATGGATGTATGTTTGTGGTTGTTGTGGGTTGTGTGTGTCAGTAATACATGTATGATATGGCGGTACATACTATACAGAAAGAGGGGGGGGGGCGAGAGAGACTTCATACCCTTGACTTCATACATCTTGTGTATTCAAATGCTAGGGGATTAGGAAGCATGACTTCCAATTTCCAGACGGTGCCTCTGTGCCTTTCAACCTTAGACTTCTAAAACAGAAAGGAAAAAAAAGACTTACCAGCACATAGCACAAAACAACAAACCAAACTGTAAAGTGGAATTCACATCACCACAGGACAGAAACAAACAAGTACCCCAAGAGTCGCAGAAAACGTATGAATATAAAAAGCTGATTTCTTCAGATCATTTCTTTCGTCCTCCAAGACAAATCAGGGTTTCTATTTACTATTTTGCCAGGGCCATGCATGAAGAATATGAACGCTCAGTCATGTTTAATATTTTCGGTACCTAGTCACCAAAGTGTGTTACAGCTGTATGTCTCTTTTGAAGAGCTTTCAGTAAATGATAACCTTTAATGACCTTTTGAAGTTATCATTGACAATTTGAAAGGCTTGACTATACCAGAAAGCCTCATCCATCAACAGTAGCTGGATGAGCAATCAGCAAAAACGTGATCTGTAAGGGTGATTACTGGGATTTTTTAGTAGCTTTTTCGCCTTGTAAGTGAGCCTTGTTACTCATCTTAACATAAATGGGTCAGAGGTTCTGCTGGAGCTCTATTGTCCCTGCAGTATCGTGGAAACCTCTCTCCTTCAGTGCTTGAATTGGGATCAGTGAAGCTGTTTGATGGAGACAATGAAATATGAAATACTTTTTTTCCCAGCAGGAGGGTAAAAAATGTCTGCAGTATGACAATTCTTTGATCTCAGGCAAGCAACATGCCAGCTTGCAATGCTGAGAAAGGAGGACAGGTGAAGACGCCCCCTCGATCCACCCAGAAGCAGAATAATAGAAGAACTGAGGCAAGAGAGTAGTTGAGTTAAGTTTCATTTTGTAGCAAAAACCCAAGTGGAATGGCTAAATTACAGTCCTGGGAAATTAATCAATAAATGCAAAACATGCTATGATTATTGATAGAGACTGTAAACAATCGTCCCTCTGTCTCCTCACTGATGAACAGGTTTAATCAGCAGCTTCAGGTTCTTTGATGTCTGCTAGAAGCCTCAAGACAGTTTGTTTAACTCTGCTCTGAAAACTTTCTCACATCCAAAATATTATTGCAAATGTCTCACATCGCAGTTGTGAGCGCTTCGCAAGCTTATCTGTAACAGATAAGTGAGAGGAGGAGAACATGTTCTTAACGTTCCTTTACAGAAAGCAGACTTGATGAACAAGGGGTTCAGCCTCACTGTCTCATGAGCTCGTACATCTTTAGGTGGCAAGGGAACTTCTTGGCTCTTTATCCGGTAAATTTTATTTTTCAGTTCCACCTCCAATATTTAGTTATTAGATATTCTATCAAATGCTCACACACAAGGGTGGCTAGTAATGGCCTGATACACCAGCTGAGACCGACCAAATATCCAGCTAAATTATACATGGGTATTTGTCATCTATTTTGGATGGCCTCAGATTTTATTTGACACAGAATACAAAAATAAAGAGCTCAACCACATGGATGAGAACAGGAGGGGATAGAGGCATTATGCAGAGAAGCAGCATGTCCTGCGAGACAACCTGCTTCAAGAGACCTGTGTCTTACAGAGTGGAAAGCCGTGTTCACAGCCTGAGCAGAGCACTAGAGGATTTATGTCGCTGTTGCATTGACAGGGTTAAGGCTCATGTTGCATGCCCTAATGGACGCAGTTGTTAAGCTGTGGGTAGTGGAGTCTCTTCTCTCCAAAATCTCTGCCTTGGAGCTGATAATCATAACTTAAATGATAATAGGTAAAGGGAATGGTGGTAGGTCCTAATGAAATCCATTGTTATTGTGAGGAGATTTTTTGCATTGCCCCTAAAATCTTGCACTAATGTTGCTCAAATTGAATGACATTTCTAATCCGAATCTGCTCTGTTTTGTAGTTGTGTCATTATAAGTCCAAACTGCTTTTGCTGTTTGATTACATTGAATAACTAAGAGAATCTAATTTTTTGCTGTTGTTGACTCATGAATCTTTTGGAGATCACTATGCGATCGGGTTGTTTTGGAGCCTGAATAAAGCATTCTGGACAAATTGCACATGCAGTTCTTATAATAAAACTTTCAACTATGTTATCTTACTCACCATGCCAACCATCACTGCTCATTTTGTCAGAGTAACAGTCTGCATGCTGCCAAATATCAGAGTAAAACATCCACTTGGGAAGAAGCCGTTTTATTGACAATCAGCTGGATCAACACTGAAAGCTTAAGGAAGTTTATTCAGCTCACACAGTGGGCTAATGATGCCCCATATATCACCTAATTGGAAGTAGTCATGACTGTGCTGCATAACCGTGAACGCTGCAGAAATTGGCATATATTACAAGTTAACTATGGTATTGCAGCAGCAAATGCACAGTTGGCCTCTACTACAGTCTGCTGATTTGTCAGTGTAAAGGTGCAGTTTGACAGAGCATTCATTCAGAACACTGATCACACCAGCTCATCAGAGCAATGTTGTCCTCTAGCACCTTTCGAGTGTTTGTTTAGAGCGTCCGGCACTATTTGATCTTGAGGAAACTGACTGAATCGCTTTAGTTAGAGTCTCATACAAAATCTGTTATTTGGCTTCTCACATGATATGAAGAAATACAGGATGACTTTTCTCCACCTTTCTTTTTTTGAAACTACTTATAATGCGGAACTAGCCCATTTTAGCTATAATTAGCGGGTACCTGTATGTGTGTGTGTTGCTGGAGTTTTATAATGACCAGTGAAGGCCAGCTTTGTTAGCCTATAGCCTTGAAGTACAGGCAGTAATCTTTTTCTGCTTCCTTATTATTTTTTTTTATCTCAGTTTCTCTCCCTCCCATTTGCTTCTTTTTGTCTTGGGAGTCAAGAAGTCAGAGGATGAATCCTGATGAAAGCTCACCCAATCAATGCACCAGTCATGCGCACACTTCACTTATGTATAGGGAGCTGTCAATCAAACAGGGGAGATTTCAGTTGAACAATGTAACAGAATGGGTGGCACAATTCTCCAGAGTAATCCCATAAATCACTAGGGGCAAAGGTACAGGTGGTTTTCAGTCTGGGCTGTCTCTTTCCTCCCTGCCTGTGCTTCACAACCACACTTCTTTGTCTAGTTTGTTTATCTCTGTATGTTTTTACCTGTTTTCCTCCCCGTCTCTGTCTTCTTGTTTTCCGAACCTCCTCTTCTTGTTGTTCTTACCCTGCCTCAACTCTTCCGCTTCCTAATCATCTTCCAACTTGTCCTCAGTTTGCCTTTCTTTAATTCTGACTTTTTGCAGACATGATTCATTTTCAACGTGCTTGTTTTCTTTCATCTACTCTTGTCCCCTCCACCCCACCTATTTCGGTATCTCTCCTCCTCCTCTCGTGAGAAGAGGTTATGGTTGTGAGAATTGTTAGAAGCTCTGATTGTGGGCCTGGAGAGGACCCCGTGGTGTTCTGTGCCCTTTTTTAAAAAAAGAAAAAAGTATTATCAGTAATTTATTTATTCATTTTATCTTATTCATTATCTTTATCTATCATTCCATTTCCTCATGTATTTCCATCATTTAGTCATTGCTGTCCTCTGTCAGCCTGTGATAAATGGCCCCACAGAGCCCATCACTGTTTACATGACTAGACTATGTGTGTGTGTGTGCCTGTGTGTCTGTGTGCATCTGTGTGTGTAAAAAAAGGGGAAAATGCACGGTCATTCAGCTCCCATTATAGTTAATAGGAATGAGTCACACAAAGGAGCTACCACAGGTGATCTGGTGTTGGAAATTTAAGATCAAACACTGTGACACATACTGTAGAGGGGAGTGAAAATAGCCTGAATATGAACCTTACAATGCTGGGAAATATGAACTAACGCAGACTTTCCAGCAGCTAAAGCAAAATATCCATTTGCAGTCCTGTAAATTGTAGAGTCTGTTATGTTTTTAATCAGATGTATACTTGTTTAAGTTTTTATATTGTTAGTAAAACTGTAATATTGTGTATCGGGGAAATGAATGTCAATGAATGTAGACAAATCTAGAAAACAAAAAACCACACCATCATTTACACGACTTACAAGGCTGTTGTGTTGAACAGCAGTTGTTTTTTTAGTTCTGCATTAATGAACAAATGGTTTCCTTAATCAGACAGGTCCACTGTTACACTATCTGGTTGTAAATGACAGCAATACAAAAAGAGTTGGACAGGTGCCACAGAGCGCTCTGTCTTTCACTTCAACTTTCTGTGGTAGTGGGTAGCAAGCTCCTGGGGGGGGGCTCCTCGGTAATGAAAGGACTGATTGGACAAGACTATGGCCACATGCAAGAGGGGACAAGGCAGACTTTTTTGATTGTCAATTTTAATTGATTCTACATAGAATCAATGAAGGTGCGCCTTATCTTAATCTGGCTCCAACTCGTATTGCCTTTATCCTGAGAATGTTATCAGCTGCATGAGTAACTTACTACATTACCCAGGGGGCAAAGCAAAAAAACGGACACGGAGCGTTGTAAAAGCTTTGACACCAGAAATGATATCTAGGAACTTCAAGGATTAAAACCTGGGTGGACAACCCGGTCAACTAGCTGCTGGAAAGCTACAGGGGGCCAAAACCCCTTTCTGGGGTCATTTTGCTGGCGAAATGATGTAAATGCAAATATTTAGGTACTACAATGGCATAAATAGTCATACAACTATAAAATTTGGCAGAGAGTATCTTGACACATAGGGGGAGGCATGAAAAAAACATTCTGGGGTTTGTTGCAACTCAATTTTAAGATATCACCCTCAACATCCCAAAAAAGACCAAAAAAAGTACTGTTCGCCTGACAAATTCTCATGAAAATTATTATTTTTCAGCACTTTATGGAGAATATCTATGCTTAACATGTATATAGAAAAATTCCTTAATTCATAAGCTTCCATTTGAGTCCAAGATAGCCTTTCTATCTCAAAAGCCCCACTTGCTGTGGCCAACAGTCTTCTCTATCTATCTGTTCACTTTGGGGAGACCAGAAATAGAATGGTTTCTGATCAGGCCAGTTAACATGTAGTTTTTCACAATAGGTGTTGCATTGTTTGGAGACAGCCTGTAGCTTTCCAGTAGCTAGTAGAAAGGCTATCTTGGACTCAAATGGAAGCTTATGAATTAAGGAATTTTTCTATATACATGTTAAGCATAGATATTCTCCATAAAGTGCTGAAAAATAATAATTTTCATGAGAATTTGTCAGGCGAACAGTACTTTTTTTGGTCTTTTTTGGGATGTTGAGGGTGATATCTTAAAATTGAGTTGCAACAAACCCCAGAATGTTTTTTTCATGCCTCCCCCTATGTGTCAAGATACTCTCTGCCAAATTTTATAGTTGTATGACTATTTATGCCATTGTAGTACCTAAATATTTGCATTTACATCATTTCGCCAGCAAAATGACCCCAGAAAGGGGTTTTGGCCCCTGTAGCTTTCCAGCAGCTAGTTGACCGGGTTGTCCACCCAGGTTTTAATCCTTGAAGTTCCTAGATATCATTTCTGGTGTCAAAGCTTTTACAACGCTCCGTGTCCGTTTTTCAAAAAACTGGGATTTTGCCCCCTGGGTACATAAACATTTTTAACTTGGAAAACCTTTTAATGTTTTTTTTTTCCCCCTGACATAAATAATCAAAGTGAATGGCTATGTGCCAGATAATTAGTAAGGAGAAAACACACAGTATCCCTAATGTTGTTTGCCAGCTCTGAGTTTGACTCCTGATTAAACCGGTTCTTAATAAAGGAAGCCAGGCAGAGTTTTTACGGTTTTTCTAAAGATTGCTGCTAAAGATCATTAGGGCTGATTTTCACCAGAAAGATTCTTGGCATCTAAACATCAGCCTGTTTTCTGCTACATTACTGCACAGATCCAGCCACATCTTCATTATTTGGCTAAAATAATACAGAAATTGTCTCTCCATCTCATTCCCTCTGCTTCATAAAGTTTAGTAAGAGTTCATTCAGTTACCACTGACCAGACTAGCTTCAAACAGGGCTGCAGGAAAACTGTACAGTAAGCCAAGGTCAAAATATACGACTTTACCTTTACACAGTGGACTGAACCGCTTTTCTCCTCTGCACACTTTTCTTTTCATTTTCTCTTTAGCAACCTCTCTTTCTCTCTCTCCCTCTGTCCCAGGATACAAGTGAACAGTGACTGACAAGTATTCATACTGAGCCATAAAAGAGACAAGACCATTCTCTCACTTACAACTAGCTTGGAAACTAGATGCATATGTGTGCAGCTCTATGTGCATCTACGTGGTTTTTTATTTCTGTGTAATGTGGGGGGTTAGGGTTAGAGGGTCAGTTGTGATTTGTCAGTGTGATTTTTGGGGAAAAATTACAACTAGCTCTGATGCAGCCAAGGTGCACACTGCACAGTACTTTATGCTTTTTCATGAAAGCACAGAAAGCAGTAATATGAAATCCTGTGTCCTTGTCCACAATGTCAATGTTACATTGATGTACATTTTCCAAAATTGTGAAATCCAGGGTATTTGTTGAAACATGTGAATGGGTTCTCTTTAAGCTCGGTCGGTAGCCAAAAAAAAATATATTTTTTAAAAGAAACATGTAAATTGGGGCTAAATTATTTAAAGCAGAAGTAAGCAATCCGGTCGTTTTGGCTAACTGCTTGTCAGCCGATGGAGTTAGCAGTCCCCGCCCTCGTCCCTACGTCACCACATGCTCGTGCATCCCTTGGCTGCACACACAGAGAGGACCGCCCCTTTATGCCGTTCTCTCTCCTCATTGGATAAAGGTTGTAGGATACAAGGAAAGTTTTCTCCTCGGCTTACAGCAGAGCAGAGTGACTGACAGACCCGTGTTTCGGACCAAACACTTTATGTAAGTGATTGCCGTCGGAAGATATAACTATTTAAGACTTATATTAACACAAACATTCCGCTTACTTCTGCTTTAAGCCATACTTTCACTTCAAACAAATTAGAATTATAATGATGTCTTTAACCTTGTGCAACCAGCTCCTCAGCAGCCTGTAAGTGTGCTGCTTGTGTGAGTACGATCTTATTTGTCTGTATATGCTGGTGTGTTTGTGCATTGTACATGTGTGAAATGAATGTTCTCCCTTTTGATTGGAATCAATTTTTGCTGCCTTAGAAAAAGCTCTGACACTTTATGAAAAATACCAGGCTTTACAAACCATTGCCTGAAGCTTCTCTATTATTGTGCTTGTGTTTCCAGTTGCCAAGATACCACTTAAATGTATTGGAGTAGGTGATTTATGTGATGTAGAGCACTCAGGTTGTGACCTGCACATAAGTGTCCACAGACACATGGTTTCATGTTCAGTGCCCATATGCCATATTTGGATTCGTAGTACGTACAATATGTAGCTTGATAAACACATTAGTGTTTAAATTCTTTAACTGATGAGACCTCCACTTCCATTTCTCCAGACTCATCTCCTTTGATATATTAAGTTTGTGTTGCATTAGATAGTATCACTGCTGTCTTTTTTCTTCATTAAAATGCAGAACCCAGTATTCCCCATAAAACTAAACTGAAATTAAGATGACCACGTGAGACAATGAGTAAATTAACAATGAAATAAAGATTATTTTAATGAGTGTAACATGATATGCCTTCTGTCCTGACAGTGATGCTGTTGAGCTGTGTTGAGAAGCTGATTCTCTAACTTGTGGATCAAATCACTATGTTCTTTGTATTACTAACATGGATGCCTGCCACTAAGTGTATGCTTTGATGTTATGACAGACATCACCCACAACCTACTCATGGTCATTGCACACAGTGTGCCATTGTTCACTGTCTGTCCCACTGGTCAAACGCATATTTTTGATTAAACCCATGCAGAATTTCATGGGATCATATGACAGACGGTACGATACTATAAATATTTGAGCTATACATCATGAATAATAAAGTTAGTCAAACTCTGATTAATTAAAGCTAACAAAAATCTCCCGTGATGGCTTTTAGAAATAGTATTAATATTTAAATATGTTTGTTTGTATGTTGTTTTTAATAATGGAAAATAGGATGAATAATGTCAATCAAAATGATGTTATAGTAGAAAACTTTTGCTTTCCAATTTTGCATACAGTTACATAGTATATTGTTCATATAAAAAATATATATATTTTTTTTAATGATTCATATTTTATTGGTTTTTTGAATATCACGCATTACAAGTACACTTGTGGAAGTGTTGGTAACAAAACAGTATTGTAACAAGTATTGTAGCTTGTATTCAGAAAGTAAACAATAAGCTACGTTAGAAAAGAGAGAAGCAACAACAACATCAAAAAGAAAACAAGACAAGAACAGTCCAATAGAGGATAAAACAGAACAACACAACAACAATATAATAAAATTAATAATTAATTAAAAGTAATAATAAATAAATAATAATAATAATAAAGAAGAGAAAAAAAGGGGTGGGGGGTAAAAGATTAAAAAGAAGAAAATAATAATAAAAACAAACAAACACAAAAAAAACCATAACGTGTTACATGTTCAGCGAGGTGTCGTATTCGGGTTGGTTACCACATCTCTTACACAGAGTCTATATTACAGTTTTTCTCAATTGCTAAAACACTAAACCCTGTTGTCTGAACCAAATTCTCTGTTGCCTGAACCCACTGATTGAATCAGTCACTCTTTTGGCAAAACCATCAGCACTTTTCACCTGTTTAGACACATCTTACCAACACATTTTCATTGTGATGCACCTGTGTTGCATAATGCTGAGCACAGGTGGCAAAAGTCAAACACAACTAAAGCACAAGTTTCACCGGTTGAACACAACAACTCAAAATTGATAACACTTGTGTCCAATGATGTGAGGGCACATATACTGTAAGCCAGTTCAGGATGAAGTCCTGTGGCCTGATCCAGTACAGAGAAATGATGCTGTGGCTGAGTTATGCACTTCTCATTTCTATATTTTTGTACTTTATTTTTACGTAGGCTTACTGTATACAAGTGCTAAATGCAAAAGATTTCTGTTTGTCTTTGTACTGTACAAGTGCTATGTGTAAATGCACAAGATTTCTGGTTTTTGTACTTCTTTTTTTTTACTATGTACAAGTGCTAAATGCACAGGTTTTTCGTTTTGCAAGAGGAGAAGATGAGAGACGACAGGGTGAAGTAAGAAAGGATGAGGGAGGGAGGGAGGGAGAGATGAACTGGGAAGAAAAAAGAAGAAGGAAGGAAAAGGGGATGAAATGGATGTGGAGAGGGAAGGAGGAGGGTGAAAGAAAGGGAAGGAGAGAAGTGCTACAGTGTACTGTAAATGCACAGGTGTTTTGTTTTGCAACATGCATTTAGCTACAGTGAACGATAAACATTTATTTCTACAGCCTCATGTGCTGAGCGTTGTGTTTTCTATTTTTCTATGTTGTGTTTAGTGACTGCTCAGTAGTGTTTTTAATTTTGATTGACTCGGGGCACGATTTGACAACATAGTTCAGTTTTGAGAACAGATTGAACTGTTTTGAGGTGAAAGTTTGGTTTTGCAAGAAGAGTCTGAGGTTTTGTGAATGTAGCTTGAAAATTGGGGTTTGTGTTCACAGTTTAGAGAAAATGAGAGAAGCTTTCGAGAAATGTGTCTTAGCAATCGAGAAAAACTGTAAAAAATATTATTTGATAGATGCTATAGAAGCAATACATAGGGACATTGAGTCAGAATTATTACACTCACTGCACAGAGAACAGGTACGAATGACCAATCGTGAATGGATTGTTAAATAGGCTGGTGTGCTCTCCGTAATATCCTCAGCTTATTGGAAACAGGCGGTTGAAATGTATGTTGTTGATTATCCGAGGGAATCCCATTTTAGGCAGAGGAAAAAGAGGAAACACGAGTGGATGATTACCTGTGTGTGTGTGTGTGTGTGTGTGTGTGTGAGAGAGAGAGAGAGAGATGAGTGTTGGATGGGAGCTGAAGATGTGGTGCACAAGTAGATAATGGAGGGGAGGATGGTAAAAAGCAGGAACAGAGTGCCTCCAGAGTGATACAGATGCCTTCTGACACTGATGGAACCTGAACCGAAACAGAAGAAGAGGTTCTACTTTGTAATTTTCCTAAAATGTGGGCTGGGATCAAAAGTGATTGCAGGGCTTTGGAGTGGGTAACAAGAGGTCAAGAATTGTTTTATACCTTAGTCACAGGGTGACAGTTTTATTCAATTATGGCACAGTAACAATTTAAGTACCAGTGTGTTCTGAGTAGAGGGGGCTTGGGTGCAGAGGATAAACAGAGTCTAAGAGCAGAAATAAAAAATGATGAGAAATAGAAAAGTGTTGCACTATTTATCCAACCAACATACCTGGATGGATAAACAACACACACATGCTCACACGGTCCCCCTTGCTTATTAATGCCACCCCTCTTTCTTTTATCCAAAGTTTGGACAACACACAGTGTTTGTCTTCCATCTTGTTCCCCCTCAGCTCTCTGTTCTTTATTGTGCATGCATGCTGCCACTTACACATCCAATCTGTACAATAATTAGTCACTAACAATAGCAGGGGGGAGAAAGAGAGTGTACACAAATTATATTTAGGAGATAAAACTGTTGACAGAAAACAGACAAAATGCATTCCCTGGGAGATGACAGCCACAAGTTACTGATGATGCATCGTGAAGACTTGTCATATTTTCATTATAGCGATGTAGAAACCATACGGCAGCTGTATCATAGATTCTCTTATGAGTGTGCCTGTAATTGAGGTGCTTGTTACTCCTGTTTCACATTTCCATTCCCACTGGGACTAAGGGTAAATATGTTTACACTTCTCAAACTGTTAGATGGATGAAAGCTTTACTTAAATGTTTGTACGCCCCAGTGTCTACAGATTACAGTATTTAACACACCTTCTCTTTGCTATGTGAACGTAATGCAGAATCTTGGTGCTTGAGTCCCTGGCAGTGTTCACAACAAGTAAGAACTGCATGGTAGGAAACATTATGAATCTTAAGTCAACTTTTAAATTGTATTGTTAGTGTGTGCTAGCAGGCAGGATCTCAGAACAATACTAAGCTTGGATCTTAGTACTACGCCGTGAATTGGTCAGCTTGGTCCATGAATGGACCATCAAAATTGTTTAAACACCTTATGATTAGACTCACAAATAAACAGCCAGAGACAAGTGGGCAGATGGACAGTCAGATGGATAAATGGCCAGTGATAAAGGTGCAGAGCTTGGCAGACCACAACACACAAGCATGTGCACACACACAACAACTGCCATGTGTTTGTCTCTGAACTTCCCAGACAAGCACGGCAACACGCACGGCCAGGAAAGCACATCTAATGACGCAGACACCCACCACACAGCCATTTACACTTTGCAGGTCTCCCCAGAGTGGGTCTGATGGATGTGTGACAGCTGTACTCCCTTACCCCCTGTCTCTCTCTCTTTTTCTCCCTTAATAAATTCTGCATTTCGCATTCAACTCATTAGCTAATTCACAAATCAATATCAATGAAACCTTTTAGTTACAGCCTGTATGTGTGTGGTGTGCGTGTGTGTTTCCCGTCGTGTTAGCTTTCCTCCTCACTGCCTCTTGATGTGTATTCCCACGACAACAATCAATATCAATAAGACCACTTTTAACTTGCACTATATATATATAATTTCCTTATCTCATGGACATTTTTTTTAGCTTCATTAATTCTTTTTTACCTTCCCCCAGAAATTTGCATATTTGTTTCACTGTGGGTGTGTTTCTCTCTAATGGACATCAATCACGGTGTTCGTCCAGCAGGCCAATGTTCCAGCCACCTCAAACCTCATTCCACAGGGTCATTTCCCTCTTCCCCTCTCCTTTATTTCAAAGTACCTATTAGAATAAAAGTTGAGCAAATAATAAGCCAACCAACCAAACTTTATAATCAACATTGATTCTCTCTCTCCCTCTCTCTCTCTCTTCTGTGTGTCTGTTTTTTTGTTTTTTTGAAAGCCATTTTAATAAAATTTTGTAATGAGAACTGGCCAGTGGTGCATGGCAGAGATTAGCACTGGCTGGGATTCATACTGTGTAGTCCAATGATGGATATACACACTAATAGTCTTTCAGTCGTTCTCTTACATTCTCTGACAAACATACATAGCAAAGCTTGCTTGTCAGGGAATGTTAAGTGACTGTTAGTGTTGGGGCAGACGAATGTCAGAGAGACCCAGGGTGATCAGAGGTCCATATGTGTCTCATTAGCGGGATCACAGCTTTGTGTGTGTGTGTGTGTGTGTGTGTGTGTGTGTGTGTGTGTGTGTGTGTGTTCGTGTGTTCGTCTGTCTGTGACAGGCTAATGAAGAAGGCCTCTGTGTGGTGATATGCCTCATAACACAGTGTCATCCCTCTCCTTAATTTGACTGCCATGGAAGAAAGACATTCAGAGGATAGACACAACATCATAAACTCATGATCCATGCGTTTCAAAATAATAAGGCATTATTACACTTGTCAAGCCTTGAATAAGGTGCAAGTATTTATTCAGTTATTTTGAAGGTAAAGCCACCCTCTCAGGTGCCTCCGATTTAACTCATTCTGCTTTTACTAAGTAGTAACTCAACCACTAAATGAAAACCAATATATAAACCAATCATTTGGACATCTGATATTAATTATAGTTCAATAAGCTTGGTTATATCAGTAGAGCCACAGAACCAACTCTTTTTGTTTACATAACTGCTTTCATAGTTTCACAGAAGCTAGATTGAATAGTCTGTACAGTGTTCTCACCTTTTGTCTGCTGTCATTGAGATCCCTTTAGAATTCAGGTTAATTAAGCCTCCTCTTGCCCCACTACAACCTTTATTCCAATACTCCTGCACTGTTTGCACCTGCTCTTTTAAAGGAGATTTTTTTATTTAATTCAAACTTGTTCTCAAAAAACGTAAATGCTCCATACCAGCAAAATCATCATGTCATCTCTCACTTTCATTTTTGCTATCATCCACTAAGACAGGCACACTTTAAACTGTTTATTTATTTAGATGACAGACACCCTGCTCTTTGTCTCTTTGTAATAAATAACTTACACTCTATGCCTCTATGCACAGAATGCATATTATGCAAAATGGAAAAGGCTTTGTGATGCTGACCCCGGATTTACTCTGCTAATGCAGACTGGTGAGGAGAAACACTGAGCATCCTGTTAGTGCCATGCTTGTACAGGAAAACACTGAGTGGTCTCTAGACTTGCCTGAGTGAGCGCTCTCTGACCCTTCCTTACCACCCAGCCTCTCTGAGCTGCAGTGTTTAGTTGCAGGCTGGCACTTGTTGTGGGTGCACTCATGCTCGCCCTATGTTTCTCTGCCACAGTTTCAACTCCCTCCATCTTGTACAGATGGGTCAATACATTTGCTCCATGGTGCTCTTATTCATGCCAGGTCATAGTCACATGTCAGCTCGCTTGTCTTTTTTCCCCTCACAGGGCCGTTACCTCTCCTTCCATATCATTAGCATCTCTATTTCCGTATCAAGTGTTGCCTTCTCTCTTTGCCCGTTTTCAACCTGTGTGAGGTTGGCCCTTTGACTGTGGATCTGGCATTTATTCATAACACTGTTATGTAATGCATGAAAATACATATGCCTTGATGTGCACTTGCACCTTCATCTTTATAAAAAAAAACATTTGGAAAGAGTATTTAACCTTTTCCTCAAGAACTGTCTGTGTAAGCCGAGCTAAATGAAGCTGTAACATTTGTGTTTTAACAGCCTCTTTTTTTTGTCCACATTTTCTTTATACTGTAGCTTTTAATTTAAACGCTCACAGGAAGAGTGACCCATCATGCTATTGTAGTGGTGAATTCTCTGCCTCCTTGCAGTTGGCAGTTATTCACAGTAGAAAGGCCAAATCTCAGAGGGAACGGTCTTTCTGCCCAGTTTAGTGTCTGTTAAATTGTGATACCATAGTGTTGTGATACTGTAGACACTGCGGCGCTATGGCCAAACATCTGGCATCTTGTGAATATATTAACTTGTTTTACCTCAGAAGTTCCCACTTATTCAGTTTCACCGGATAATTTCAGATTTTGATTTATAAATCTTAAATGTGGCTTCAATTCACCGGCAGCACTAAAAGTTCATTTTAGTTTATTTCCTTTGAACATGGTTTGATCAGTACAAAAAAATGTGATATCACAAAAAACAGTCCACATTATGATTTCAGCGGCACCCTCATGTCCCTTGACAGTATTGGGTTGTACCTGCAGGCAAACAAAGTTGCCACCTCACTGAGCATCTCCCAGGCAGAGGTTGAGCTGTCTGTGCCCCGCCTGTCTGTGCCCTGTGGCAGCTTTACAGTAGCCACAGAGAGGTTTTCACCTCCCCGACATGCATGTCTCCGTGCACATGTCCCCATGCCCTTAGTCTGTGTTAGCTTGGCACACAACGGCACCTCCCTGGCAGAGGTTAAGCTGTTTGTACCATGTGGAGATAGAGCTTTCCTGTCTCTCTGCAGTACTGCACTTGCCCTCTGCTAGGCTGGCACATGATGGCCTCTTCTTGGCAGAGGTTGGATGATAACTCCTGCCCACTGGGGCTCTTGTTCAGCATCACGCTGGAACAGCCTACACCAACACATCTGTGTTTTTACCTCTCTGGCAGCCACTCGCTTGTTCAAACCCCACATGCTCTGTCTGGGGCAAAATCTCTGTCTGTAGTCCTGCAGTTGCCTAGCGCATTTGATATCAGCTTGGGAATTACTGTGGGACAGTAATTCCCAAGCTTAAAATGGAAAATTTGTTTTGTAAAATGATTTCACAGATCAAATGACTTGCATATAACTGCGTCGCCTGTCTTAAATACCTGCTGCTTTTGACTGCTTACAATTATTTTGTTCAGTAGAAATGGAAACATCAAATTTTGACATATTTATTCAACTTTATACTTGTTCACACTGAGGGTAAATATTAATATTCATTCAGTTTTATGGCCCACAAGCGGAGAATCTTGGTTGGCCAAGTTGGTCTTTGAGTCACTGACCTGGCCTGTGAGGGCTTGGCTTGTAATATGAATGACATTTTCTTGGCCAGGTATCAACAGCCTGTTCAGTCTTATGCATTGGTAATGCCTCATCTTTCATCCTCTGTGTGCCTTGGTGCCCTCTGTACCAGATAATGCCCTGCGGGTCGGCAGGTTTGGCAGCTATGTTTTTGTGATTCAGTGGTTTAGTGGTGTTTTGTGCGAGGCAGTGTGTATGTGTTTGTGCCATGAGGGTCAGCAAGTAGAGAGCTGTTACCTCCAGCTCTTCTTTTCTCTTCTGTTGGCTTCTTCTCTTTCCATCTCAGGATTCACAGCTCAATGTGCTTTCCTCCTGTGTTTTAAGCGTTTCTGGCCTGCTTTCCTTCATCTCCTTTTCTATAGCTTTCTTGTTTTCTTGTTTTCCTTTCCTCTGTCCCTTCCCCTCTGTTTCCGTCTCCCTTGATTTCTCTCTCCTCCGTTCTTCATCTGTTGCCCTGTTTATTCACTCCCACTCTCTTCCCTGCTGTCATTTCTGTCTTTTTGTCTTTTGTGCTTTCTGATCTCCTTTTATCTGAGCTGTCTACATGGTGGGCTGACAGAGACACAGTCACACACAAGGGCACGCACATACAGCATGTAGAAACACAGCCATTCACACACACAGACACAAAAAGTGCACACTTTAAAATCGAGCACAGAGGAGATTCATAACCATACACAAACATACATACACACAAAATACATGAATGCCGTTGTACTGTGTGGCTTTACCAGGAAAAGGGCTGTTTTCAGGATGAGTCACTCTATACAATGTTTATTTCCCTCCCTCTGATGCAAAACAACAGCTTTCAGAAGCTAAAACCATGGCAACAGCCTCTGCAGCCCTGACTATGGGATCGTGGCCACATGACATCACTTCAAGAGACTTACAGACACACACACACACATACAAAATAACTACATCACCTTTGAACCTCTTGGAAACCCCATTGAAATGGCTTATATCTGTTCTCATTGTTATGTTTTAAAATCCCAACTGCATGTGCATGGTATCAGAGGGCTCATGTGATGATGTTTGTGTGTATTTACTATTGAACAAGCACTGGATGAACCTAATAAAGGACTAGGCATTAACCCAGGGGATTGGGTCCCGACTGAGGCTGGAGAGAAAACTTTCTCTTTCCCTCTTTGTTTCTTAGTCTCTCTCACTCATACATAAACATGCAAAAACATATTGTACACCAGTGGTGTTCGGTGACTTTAACAGATAGGCAAGTAAAACCAAACCAATACACTCCTATCTTCCCACCTAACCTTCTGCCGACAAACAGAGACATACTCGGCTGTTACACTGGTGAGAAAAATGGACGAGTCTAAAAAAAAAAAGAAGTAGGAGTTACAAATTATCTGAAAATTCTGGGCTCGTCCTGTCTCAGGATTATGTTCTCCCTGTCTTTCCTGCGCTGAAAGTCTCTCTCCTGCATCTTGCTGCACTCTGCCTGTACATATTCAACTCTCTGCCCTCGCTCCTGCCTTAACAAATATGAGGATTATTCCTATAACTGACAGTAAACATATCGAATGTGCAAAGGGAGAATATCTTAAATCACTTCCATGGTAATCTTCAGAATATTTACCATTGGCTGACACATCCCAGGGACAATACAGAATGCTGTTTTCCTGAATCCTGACTCAATATGCCGTCTCAGACTTTGCACACCACGATGAACAGAAAGTAAAAAACATGTATTTTCAAATGAAAACTAAAAAAGCAAAACAGAAATAAAATCTGTGGGCATTACAGTATGTTACATGTGATTAACTGTATATGTATGCTCGCCTCGCATAAGGAGGTGCTCTACATTTTAGTCTATCAATCTATCTCTGCATCATCACTATGTTATTCAAGGTGATTAATAAGACACCTTTTAGATGATTAAAGTGTTTATTAATTACCTGGCCATTTTTATGTTTATATAACAACGATAGTGAAGGTGGGAAGGAAATATGGAGTTAATCAGCTGAGTGATTTTAAAAGCAAAAACATCAAGAGATAACTTGTCAGTTTGTAAATTGTGAATGATCCTTTTTACTGAACACATCAGGGTTTTGGTTTGTAAATTGGATAAAACACACATTTATCTCTCGATAATTGTTACTTACAGCCCTGATTATTGTTGGGTCCAGTGTATTCGTTAGGTACAATTAAGTGGGTGCACTTGATGAACAAGGAATCAAAAAACAACCATATAGAGCCGACACTACCACCTACTCCATTATTTGGTATAGTTAAATCACTGTTTGGGAATATTCACGTCTTCTCCTGTTGCAATAACAAAAGAAAGGGAAGTATTTGTCTCTCTATTGAATCTGTGATGTTACATCAGAGTATATCTCCATTGAGAATTAATTGACAAGAATAATTGTGAGAACATTTAAAGGGTTTTCTGAACATGAAGGTGGATTTTCTGGTTCAGAGACCTTACTCCTTGTAAAACAATAAGATATCCTGGCTGTAAAGCTCGAAAGCTTTCCTACTGAGAGGTGCCCTGATCTACTGTACATAACTCATTTCTAATTGCTTGTATTGGAATTCATAAAACTGTAATGCTATTACTTGTTAATGGTAATTTGACAGTTTAGGGTACTGTTTGTATGTATATTGTTTACTGTTTTTCATTCACATGGCATAAAAGAAAACGGAAACATACATATTTCCCCAAATTGTACAGTTTTCCAGGAAACCTGATCTAATGTTGGCACAAGGCCATAAATAACAATATTTGTGTTTTTTGATTCAGTATTCCACAGTTTGATTTTGATGAAAGCAAAAAAAAAGAGCTAACCCTGACATGTCATATTAGAATAACAAAGTGAGAACATTCTTCATTTTGGCTTAAAATCTCTTGGTGTTTTCACAGTTGGCAGTTTGACTGTTCATTAAGGAAAAAGCATCATGTTTTTGTAAGAGCCAATTTATTCAAGTTTCCACGGGTGTGAAAGGTGTAAGCTTAACAGAGGTGAGAGCGACAAAGAGGGGGGAGCAAGTGGGGCATGTGGCCAATAGAGATGAGATGGCGGCGCTCTGAAGTAAGCCTGATGATTGTGCTCACTGGGTTCTGACCTCATGCATCGGTAAACAAGCGTACTGTTGGTTCTCCATAACGCACAGGCAAAGTGTCACATGTGGTCACACAGAGCCGGTATCCCGTATTTTTTGTGTCTTGCCACCAGGCACATACACACACTGTGAGTCATTTGAATACACCTGGCAAATGTGTTCTGCATCTCATTTCAAGCAGGAGCCATTTAGAAATTAGAGTCCTCTCCCTTATGGGTGAACCGGTCAACAAGGGAATGTGTTGACTTACAAGTCTGACTCATGCATTAACTGCAGGTGCGTCTTGACATATTAGGCACAAGCATACAAATCCATGTAGTTTTGGATCTGTCACATTTCCATTTTAGGGGAAATTAATTTTAGCCTTCTGCAGACTAGAAAACTTCATTCGAAAAAACAAAAACAAAAAAATAAATTTTATTATTATTATTATTATTATTATTGGATCAGAAGAGTAATGACATAATTAAACAGCAGCTATTATTTTGTTTTTATGTTTTTTTAGAGTTTCTCGGATAACTTTTTATCCATGATATTATAAAAAACACCTGTGCTATTCTAATGACCTGAATGTGCATCTTTCACTCACCCTGTCTGGCTAGCTCACTTGGTTTCACTGATCTTCACACTTCCCATTTTCAGTTGTTTAAGAAGTTGCTTTGAGGAAAAGAAATAGAAACCTGGATGTTATACAGTAGTTATTGTAATGATTATTATAAAACACTAACGGGAATGACTGCGTTGGGGTTATAGGGTATGTGTGATATCGTATTTGTTAAATGATTTTTGTTATTATTCTTTTGGCACTCCTTCTTTAAAGTTATTGTATGTACACCCTTGGTTTCATTATTTTTAATGGTTAAAGCTCTTCTATGGAGTCTCCCTCAGACTTGAAGCACAGAATCAAATGACCTCCTCTAATGGCTGTTGGAGCTCTGCTCACCATCCACCTGAGCAGAGCTCTAATCCTGCAGGATAAGTGAACACAAGCAATAACTCAGCCAACCATTGTAATACAGTAACTAAACAATATGATTAAACCCTTTTATGAATTTAGCGCAGTGATCGCTGAAACAATCCTCATAAGTTATTAGAGAAATGCAATGATTTAATGTAGGGGATTAAATGAAGGTTTGTGTTGTCCTGACTATCTCAACTGAAACATAATTATCATACTGTCATTGCTAATTTATGAGTCAGAATTCAGTGAAAAGTTGGCAATTTAATTACTTCAGTTTGTGGTTTAGTTTTCCAAAGTCAGAAGAGGAATAGCAGATCAAGAGTTTTTACAATAAGTGGTTTTAAGTTGTTGTTTTTTTTTAGCAAAGAGGAACTTCATTAAATAATAAATCCACATTTCTTTTATACATCATTAAATCATCACAGTGTGCAAAGTTCTTATACCATAGGTTTTATGAGGTCTGTTTGAGATACGTGTCTCATCCTTAGGGCATTCACCTGAAATTATGATTCTACTGCTACAATCAGACTGTATGTACCGTACACCGCCTGTTTCTCTCTGCCATACATTATCTATTTAGAAGCCTAAATATGTGGCTGCTGTGTTTAATAGTCAGAGAAATAGTCATGACAATGCAAAGTGTTGCAGTTGGAGGCTCTGATGACTAGGGCTGACCCAAAAAAATCAAAGCTTCGAAGCTTCGTTCGTTGCCATGGAAAATCGATTATGAAGTCCCCGATCGATTGTATTTTTTTCTTCCCTTTTTCCTTTTTGACACCGGTTCTCATCGGCACTTGTTACATTACAATGAATAGGCTACTTGGCATCCTGGAAACCTGCCTGATTTTGGAGATATGCAGTGTTTGTTTGCCATTACTTTCATTATTTCCGCTACGAACGCGCCGGCACCGGCCGTCGAAGCTTCAATTAAAATCGATTTTATGTCCGCGAAGCTTCGATTACCAAAATATGATAATCGGGTCAGCCCTACTGTTGACTACCAGGTTCTGTAGGGCTCTATTGCGCTTAAAGAACATCTTTACTTAATATAGCAAGGAGACTCATCACTGTGTACACTGAAGCTGACATAACACACAAGTAAACCAATTTATTTACTGTTACCTAATAGGCTGACAGATGTGAGTTCCCAAGCTCTGTCAGGTGGTGAGATAATTATAAACCAGCAGCTTACTTTTGCATCACCAGTAATATGAGTTAATGCTCTGTAGACCCCGTTTGACCCCCCCTGCCAAGAAAAAAAAATAGAATATCCCTGTTGTAAATATTTAAGTATATTGTTATTATAACAGAGGGAATATTTGACTTGCATCTCACTGAGTGTGATTTGGTACCAAAAATGAATCTCAAGGCTGGTATAGTGCCTGCCTTTATGTGATTTCTTGTGTGTTTTAATGAGACTGGGTCCTATGGTGAGGCTAGAGTAAACATTTTGCTCTGCAATACTGAGAACATTGCAGAAATCCCTGTTTTGTAGAATTATCCAACTCAAAGGTTTCCCTTTTTCTGCTGGAGAAAACGGGAACACAAGATTCTCTTTGCTACTTTAGTGTTCATTAAAACAGTACATTAACCGGCTGTAAGAACCTTTTTGAAGCAGGTCCCATACCTTTTCCTTCTATGAACCTGACTTGTAATTACCAGGAGGTTTTCCTTGATTTTCACTGTGGAAGGGGTTTAGGGCCAGTGACATGTATAATGCTGTGTAGGGCTGTGCAATTAAGTGCTGCTTTGTGTCTTGCTGACTTGTGCTCAAATGAAACATAATGAACTCGTCTCTAATTTACGGAACGTGTCCAATTATTTTTGTATATAAAGGTTGGCAAGGCAGCTTTAGTTATAACACCATGAAAGACATTGCACTGAAGTATTAGTTTTTGTTTTACATGCCGTGTATACATAATGGGGACATTTTACACATAGCTGGGTGTATACTGTTGTATACATGTATTTCGAGCTGCTCAGGAAACATGATATGATTTAGCATGTTAGTCCTAAAAGCCCCTCAACTCATAACTCCCCTTGGTTGGTCAGTGCTATGGTCAGTATGCAGCCTGTGCTTTTTTTTATTTTTTCCCCTCTCAAAATGCATCAATGACTTACATCACAAAACCACTGGTAGAAAGGGGTCATTTGCCATTGAATGACCCCTGCCCTCAACACATTCTCCACAGTTGGATTAACAGAAAGCACAAATCATTCTCCTTCACTATGAATTTCATCTAACATGGAGATTTTTTTTTTTTTTAGCAATTCTTTGATGATTTTGAAAATGTGAAGAGAGATTGAAGTTATCGCACCCTAAAGCAGAGGCGGTGAGTTTCATCACTGCCTCTGCAAACTTATAAATGGAGGTATAATAGTTAACCAGGGAATAGTATCACTTAAAGGGATAGTTCAACATTTTGGCAAATTGACCCATTGCCATAATACAATACGATACACAATCCAACAACTCCAAAACGCTCTCATGGACAAGTTGTGACCTGCACAGAGAGCGTTTTTGGAGTTATTGGATTGTGTATTTGATTAGTTTGCACTCATCTTGCACTGACAATTAAAGGTAACAAACCTACAGTACTGCTATGACTATAGGGATCATGGCAATGGGCCAATTTGCCAAAATGTTGAACTATCCCTTTAAGTGAAGAGTTAGACCTGAAAGTATTGTTTGCAATATGTTGTGTATATAGTTCTATACTGTATATTGTGCCTTAATTCTTTATCCTTTTTTTAAATTCCTGCACACTTACTGGCTGCCCATCACCTCTTCCCACCAAGCTGTACTAATTCCCCCTTTGATGGCCGCTAGGGGCTGAGTCCTTCTGAGGCTACTTGTGAAGTGAAGTCACAAATCTCAAAAGAAAGAGTCAATTAAAAATCCTTTCATGACAAAGGATCCTGATTATTCATATTTCCTTTTTTTCTGGATTGCCCTCAATTGGTGTCACATGACCTTGTTAATTTACAGCCCACTATGGAAGGCTTTAATCTATACTGGATTATACACAATAATAACCTGTGTGATTCCAAATTTAAATGACAATCAAAATGGAAATTATTAGTTCACTCTATCAGTCTGACCAATATTGTCGAATGTACCGTACATACAACCCAACATGGTTGTCTTAGCATGTGCACACACATAGCACTCCGCTGTACCACTCACCATAGCTAAAGTGATTTTTACAGTTAAGTACCATGCCAGCCGCCTTACTGTAAGTAGATTAGTCATGGTGCAACACATGTTCACCAATTAAGCACACCGTCACTGTCACAGCACTGCTTTTCACACTTTCTTCTTTCTCATCTCATCAAGTGGATATGTGTTATGTGAAAATTGATTAAAGATTAACATTAGAAGTGGGGTTAAGCAGATGTTTGTCACATATTACAGAAGGGTTAAGGTAAAACTAGCATTTAAACAGTATTGTATTTTGTTATTTCAAATACATATGGAAAGACAGTTTCAGTCTGCAGTCTGCATCTCCTCTGTTTTGCTTGGCACAAGGTCATTTGTCACTTTTCAATTGGTACAAATTCTTAAAATAAATCAGAATGCCTATCTACCTCAATTTTCTTAATCAGATCAAAATATTTAAAGTAAGATGAGCACTAATCACTTATACTTATTATGTGTGAACATTTATTGGCCACAGATGCCCTAACTGTTTCTCTCATGACACCTGCTGACCAATGTCACTTGTCTGGTGATATCTGAATATTGACCAGGTGGAATGCAGCAAAGTTTCTTTAACATGTTCACAATAGCTTCAGGATGGATTGTAAAAGCGTTGGTGTTCCACTGACATTTCATCTACGGTCATCAGCAGGTCAATAATTCATTCAACATTTTCTAGCCCAGAGCTTCACCAATCCACCTGCAGGGCTGCAGGTTGTGAAAATATGACTCTGAGGACACATTCGACCAAACATTACCAAACAGTTACCCCGACATCCCATCATAAATAAATCCTCTGAAGGAATACTGTAATCAATGAAATAAGAATGTGAATCTCATATTTTACCCTAAGCAAGCCAAAATATTCAAGCTTGGCATTCTTGAAACTTCAGATCTCAAAGTAAATGTCGAGGCTAAAGGTCCTTTCAGAGATAAGCTTCTTGTATCTTTCTAAATAAATAGGAAGAAATTTGCTAATTAAGACAGAGCAGAGCGGCCTTTACTTTATTTAGTCATACAGACTTGTATTAGCAACACTAATCCAAACAATACTCATAACACCTGAATACAAGATTATTCAACTTAGAAACAGAGTTTTTGCGGCATGTAAATAGCTTCAGAGTTTACTTTTGACAGTCACATACAAAACAGAGAGGCTAATTTGAATGAAAATTAATGTCTATAATGGAGCAAAGTGATCCCAGAATAAAAAATTATGAAAAGAGAAACGTGAATGAATGTCTTTTCAGAGCAATTCGTATGCAACATGTGCTCAGTGTCGTGCCTTCCTTTCTCCCACTGCAGGTTTTTTTTTTTTTTTCAATTTGCTTTTCTGAATGCTAACATAAAACCAGAGGATGGTAAGAAGACAGACCTTGGCATATTGTTAGTGTCTGTCTCTCTATATTCTCCTTTCCCGTCTTGCTTCTTTTTACTCCATTTATGACAGATCCCCACAGTGTCCTTCAGTCATGACTTACGGTTAAAAGGCAATTACCCAGTTAGACTTAGGAGGCTGAATCAATACACACACGCACACACACACGCCACAGATTTTATAGATCTCTGGGGAACACAACAGTATTATTAAATACTTATTCCTTTCTCCTGTTTGAAGATGGAAACAAAGTGTGGACATCACGCTGTGTGTGTACTGTATGTTTGTGCATAGAAAATATGCTGAATGACTTCTATAGACTTGTCAAGTATGATTTGTGATTAGGGGCCCTTTCAGTTCTTTCATTTCTTTCCTGCAGAGAGAAAGACTGAGGCAGAGGGGCAGGGGGAAAAACTTTCAGCAGTATTTTTCCTCACTAAATTACCAGTTGGATATGCTCTGTGTGTGTGTGTCTTTGTGAACGTGTGTCTGTGTATCTGGGTGTTGAAGCATTTGCGTGCTGCCTGCTGGTTTCCTCTTTTGTCTTAGATCTGTGGGATATCCTCAGTGTATGATCCCTGTTAATTCACTGGAAAATAACTGAATTGCCACAAAGGTCCAAGTGTCTTTCTTCAGCTGCATTGGAACAACTCACAGCCCATACAGTACCTTCAAGAATTTCACGTTGATGTAAGAATAAAAGAATAGTAGCATCATTATTGACTATAGCTTATTGGGGAATGCAGGAAGATTCACTGAACATTCACCAAAATAAGTCTTGTTTCCATTAGTATCAGATACCTGGCTGTGTATTGTGGCATTAATCACAGTTAGCATGACAGATATGGGGAATTTGAATGTAGTAGTATGTGTTAGCATCAAGGAATACAGAATTGCAGTTCCAGTGGTCAGTGAGGTGCTGTTGATGTGGCTGGTTGGCTTCAGCACTCTCTAATGTGGAAGCTGGGAGACTGAACCACCACTACAGTCGAGTGCACACACCATATTTTTACTGTAAAAGACGGTTAGTAAATTTAATTAAAGAAATAGCCGTGTAATTTCTACAAAGTAGTAAAAATCAATGAGGCGGACAGTTCTCACTTATATACTGTTATGGGCATAGGGACAAAATGAATCAGCTCTCCTTGAGGTAAAACTGTCATTGTTAAAGACCCCCTTTACGTTCAAGCAAGGGGTATCTCCCTTTCCCATTTTTCTTTATGAATGATGATATGTGTCTTACATGGGGCTCCCAGGGAATTAAAGCTCCATGGTACAAAACACATTGAAGGCAGAACATTTCCTGTCCTCTAAATGATTTGGCATATTTTTATTAAATCTTGCCAGTATTAAAACTTCATGTGCTGGGATTAATGGTTTGTCAGTTTTTCATATGCACTCATGAAAATACATTATTCATTTAATTCAACTAGCACCACATGTGGCACTCTAATGTACAAAATATGTGCACAATTGTTACAAATATGATTTAATGCATTTTAATGTAATTTTTGCCATGGTTTTGGTGCTGAGTCTATTGACAAACACAATACCCAGCATTTTTTCTTACTGCGATCTAGGTTATTAATGTTATTTCATATCCACTTATTTTTTCCATCCATACTTGTATGCATACACTTTTGCCAGATTAACGTAGTGAAAATAAGTGGTTTGATAGAATAGATTTCCCAATTAATATTTACCATATAATTATGTTTTCAAATTACTGGTGAAATTGCTTTAACATTTTTCCCCCTCTAATAAGTAGACTAATGCCACATAGAATAAACATGCATATGCACACACACACACACACACCTTTAAGTTATTATGCTCCAGATGTGCTCCTTAAATGTAGCTTTGGTGACACTGAATCTGTTTGTGTACTGTTGTGTGTCCATAAAAACACATACCCACATTACTTATATACTCACACGCACACCCACACACACAGTGCATTCAAACATGTCTCCACATTCAGGCTCACACACAGAAGCCTGTAAAGTAGCAGTTTGATTAGTGTTCTGAGACCAAATTACTTAAAAAGAAAATAACTAGAACACGCACAGACACACGCACACATACGCACGCACGCACGCACGCACGCACACACACACAGAAAATCTACTCCCCCTCCTTATACCAGAGAGTTGATTAAGTAGGGATTATTATGGTGTGCAGTAACCATAGCAATTCAGATTGGGGCCAGTCAGGTCAATCTGTAGAAATAATAGATTTGCTTCGCCACTGAGAACTCCATCATCAAGTTCTACTGCCAGATTTGTGTAACATATTCAGGTTTGTTCTTTTGTATGCAAGTATGGCCGCCTTTCATTGTGACAAGCCTTTATAACTTAAGTCTTATATGGTTTAGACACCATTTGTGTCATAAAAATGAACAGCATGTTGAATTTCATAAGAATCCCACTGCAAAGTATCCACTATTTCTACAGTTGTACTGCTTGAAGATTTTCATATTATATTTCTCATCATGGAATATGTTTCTGTGTTCAAGGCCTTCACAGTCACATTCAGAAATGATTAGTAATGGGGCAGTGTTTGGCTTGCCATGGTGGAGCTGCTGCCCCATGTTGAGGCTGCGGCCCAGGCGGCCCTGGTTCGAGTCCCACGTCGGGCGGCCCTTTCCTGCATGTCGTTCCCCCTCTCTGCCTCCCCATTTCCTGTCTCTCTTTCGACTTTGCTATCAATTAAAGGCATTAAAAGCCCCCAAAATATACTTAAAAAAAGAAATGATTATTAATTGTCATTGCACATTGTATAAAACATGACATTTCATTTTTCCGCTAAGGACGTAAGTGATGACATAAACCAAGTCTGGTTGTTATGACAGTGTAAAAGTGATAAAGGTATTTTTATTTAACTGTAACCTATAAATATTGCTGTAAAGCTAAACAAACAATAGCACAAAAGTAATTACACCAATCTCTGCATACACTGTATATCCTCGAATTAATTTCTGATATGGGGTACTGGAAGCATCAGCTGTGCTTCGGAGTGACATAAATATGCGTATGATTTCTTGCGCAATCAAAGAAGGGCTATACGATGGCAATTGACTGTCAAGGGATTTATTATAAAAGACCAGCCAACCTCATCATATAAGATGCAGTGATGAGTGTTGTAATTACCACCAGTAATGAGGCTAGGAGTAAAATGTAAACAGGATCTAATGGTGTAGGAGTGGAACTACTTGCATATCTGTGATCCCCATAATCTAGACCTCAGATGAAAACTGCAGTTGTGTACAGTCTTCTTTGCACAAAAAAGCTGCCTGGATGTCTTTATGCAATGTATAGCATGCAGAGAAGAGATAATATGATATCTACAAAGCTGGTGAACAAAACCCAGCCCAGAATTTAGCCTGGTGGCATGACATTATCAACCAGCAGTAATCTAGACATTTACAAGCATCCCTTCCAAAGCTAAATGAAGTCTTAATAAAAGCATGTGAATAGTGTTTTTTCAACAAACAGTAAAGCCACTATGATTGGCTCTAAAGCCAGAATGATAGAAACTCAGTCATGGTTTGGTGAAATGGATAATGGTACACTGACTTGTCATACAGGCTTCAAGCAACTATATTTCCCATGGTAGTGGAGGGAAGGGAGGCCCTTTATCTCTCCACTTTGTTTTGCTCTTGCCATGAATGTGTTCATTCCTCCTCCTCACCTTGCCCAGGTATGAGGCTTTTTCTTTGGGTACAAGAGCCAGTTTCTCAGACATGATCACTGAAGCGTAAAAACGATGCTGTACAACCATAGATGCACACACAGTTTCCATGTTTGAGAGAAATCCCCCCAGTCTCTTACAATACTGACTTTTACTGCAGTGGATTCAAGTGAGATGAAATGGAAGAAAAATGGACATGACAAGTCAAAACAACACAACGAACAAATGACAAGAGCACAGAGCAGTAGCAGCTGGCTGCCACCAACTACACCAACAGGCTTGCACCATCTACACTGGCACTCCATATTTGTGTTTTTGGAGAGATCGACTGTAAAATGTCTTGACACTACTTTCATTTTCTCAAATAAAGTCTCGCCATGAGTGAGAATTGCTTGGGTGGGGCTGGACAGTAGAATGAGTGCTTCCATGATAAGGCTTGCATTTTTTAAGGGATTGTCTATGAATATAACAATGAAATGGATAGCCAAGTCTTAGATTAGAAAGGCCTCTCATCAGGGACTATGATTTTGTAGAAAGTGAATACAACACTTAAATTGGCACTGATAAAGTAGAAGTCTGGATTACATGTAGTATCACTTACACTGAAGGATATGTAGGGATTAGTCTAATTCTGTGTTGTAGAGATCTATCCAGCTGGGGATTTGTCCATCAAGCCTTAGAAACACAAACACATTTCAGAGTGGCGTTTGTGAATGAGGTGCTAATATCACGTTGCATTGACACAGATTCAGGCTGTTTCACTGCTAAAGTGCTGCTGTACATACAGTTTGATTTCCAAATTAGGACTCTTAATTGCTAAAGATGAAGGATCATATCTTTTGTTGCATTTCATTATAATTTCTGCAATTCAGTGGGGATTTGGTTATTGACTGCATGGGGAAAAAACATAAACAAACAAACACAGAAACAGGGTCATTATAAAACTCATTACTTTAAAAAAAATGCTGATAGATTCCAGTTCTAAAGACAAATTGTAGCTATCGTTATTATAGATACACCATACTCTGAAACAGAAAGTGAGAGGAAAGGCTTAAAAATATATATATTTTTAAGCTTTCAGCCACCCACCATCTACTGTACAGTAGACTTAGGTTTCAGTTGGACTAATAGGCATGTATACTGGCAGTCTATAAAAAAAAGTTGTTTGTGTGTACTGGCTTTCATTAGTAAGGGTGAGTATGCGCTCATGATATTTCCTCCTGTGTTTGGAGAAATGAAACATAATTTCATCAGCCAATTTTCCTTTGGCATTTACTGCAGAGTTGTGATTGATTAGTTTTGGATGGTTACTAGGATACCATTAACTTCTACCGTGTATGGATTTAGGTCAGTGTTATGATTCTCACATTTTGTCTTTTAATGAAAAAGCACCTACAAATGCTGGTGCTGATAATTTGAGAGAGACGAGAGGTCCTAATGGTATCACCTCCCTACATTATTACATCCTTCAGGGAGTTGTGTTTTTACCTGTGTCTGTTTATTTGTTTGCATGATTATGCAAAAAGAACTGAACCCATTTTCACTGAACTTTGGTGGAGAATATTTTTTTTCTGAAGTCTGGTATATGTTGTTTGACATTGGTGGAGGTCAGCACTATTTGGGTGCCAGTATAGCTTAATAAGTGATTTTGACAGAATACAATAGAAGTTTGCTTCAGTTTTGGAAATACATAGGAACAGATGACGAGCAAGTATTTTAATTTTGTGAGATTTTTTTAACGTAACTATATTAATCCAGAGATGAAATATCTCTGTCATTGTACAATAGTAAATGTCATCATCTGACAGCAAGAATTAGTGTATGTCAACAAAGGATAGTGCAATCAAATTATACTTTAGTTTAAAGTTGTCTGTGTGCCAGACAAGAACTTGTCAGATTTAATGGGATTTCTATTTCCATTTTATCTGGTCGTTTATTCCAGAATTATGTGAATGTGCAGTAGCTCATCAGGAAATTATTAACTAACATAACTTTCAAATGAGATGTTTTGATAGCAGGCTATAAATGATCACATGCAGTATATCTGTAACAGAAACCAGTGAACTGCCAAATTGTTCAAAATCATAGCTGCTAATTCAGAGACAGCATGCATTGCATACCAATGACCACACTAACCAGTCCATTTTTACACAACAGGCACATCCTACACAGATACATATACTATGTTTATTGAGACTGAAGCACTACTGAGTTAAATAGACAGTCAGTAAATCAATTATTTGAACTTTTGTGTAAGTCAAACTTTTAGGAGGTTGGCCAGACAAACAGAATCACTCATTCATACAGTGAGTCAGGCTGTCAGTCAGGAAGCTCTCTGCCTTCCAGTCAGTGAGTGTGCAACATCAAAAGGTTGGAGCCTCCCACTGAGTGCCAAGTGTGAATGCTCTATGAGCAGAGTAATACGATTAGTGTAGACTGTGTGATATTTCAATTGGTTAGCGCCCTACAGCCAGATGGGAAACATGTTATGAATATGAAACGCTGCTTAAGAGGGCTGCAGGATTGACTGGTTTGACATGGGAATGTAAAAATGTTCAACCATTTGCATACCACCACCACTTTTAACCCAACAATTAGCCTTCAACTCACTGGCTCTCTGGTGAGAGTAAGGAGAAAAGATAATGACTGACACAAATAATTAAATATTAAAAGCATGATGACAGCCAAGCTCAGAATGTTTCCATTTCTAATGGAATAAAACAGACACATAGCTGTCAGTTTTATTTTCTGTTTAAACATCAATGTAAAGAATATCTTTTATCTCATGGGGGACTGAATACATAAAATATACCGAATATGTCTGCCTGTGTCATAGTTGCCTATGAACAATCAGCCAACACATGCTGAGACTTTCTGTGTAGGACCTCAGTTTGTGTCAGTGTGTGCGCATCACATTTTCACCTCAATCAATCAGACCCTACAGCAGTACTCCCCAGAGAGGACAGGATAAAGACAGAGAGAGAGAGAGAGAGAGAGAGAGAGAGAGAGCAAAAAGAGGGAAGATGGTAGAGGTTTAAGGGAGACAGAGAGAGATTATAGAAATAAGGGGAGGTAGTTGATTTGCTATTCATGTCTTGCCTTTCTTAGTGGGTGTCTCGTCTTATTAGAGGTCTGCACCAGGGAGGAAAAGTCATGTACTGGTGTCAAAGGTTTCACAGCCATCACTGGCATCGAAACCCAAATTATTTATGACTAGATGGAGATGGTTGACAGTGGCAGCAGCTGACTCTTTCTCCATTGCAATCACTTGAGAGTGTGTGTGACAGAAACTGTACAAATTTATACTGCAGGCTAGATGTCAAGATTGCTAGAAAGCGTGACACCTGAGGGAGAGTATAGTAGAGAGAAGACAGAAGCTGACAACAAACACCTGAAAAAAGTTTGACACAACGTGTCAGATGAGAATATTTGGCCTCTGAAGTGTAAGTGCTGCTATTCCCAACATAGCGGGAAGTATACCAAACTCTTCTAGAGATCATTTTTTTCTTCCCACTATGCCATTACATTGAGCAAATTTTTCATGGGTAAAACCTTTGCAAAATTGTTTATGGGATTCAATTATTCTTTGATGCCAACAATCAGCCATTATTGTTCTCTCCTTAACTCCTTGACTCGTGCGGACCTAAAGCGGACGTCCGCCAGACCCGTGCGCGCAAAGCTCAATATTTACGACCGCGCGGACTCCGCGTACTCGGTGTCACACAATAGACTACTCGGTGGGAAATCTTCACATCGACCTGTTTTTAATGTGACGCCGTACGCCCGACTATGAAAGCTCAAACGTCTGCGGACAGTGTGCACGGAGTCCGCGCTGCTCACAGTATGCCTGAGTATGTGGGGGCCTTTATATTAACACAAACATTCCGCTTACTTCTGCTTTAATGCTGACTAACTTTGAACTTTAAGTTCAAACATAAGTAATACAGATTTGATCCAGCCAGTACAGTACATGCAAAAGAATACCTTTTGTTATAGTCATTACATAATCAAAATACTCACACTTTCCAGAATATATAGATACTAATAATAATAGTCTATTAGGGTATTGGGATCTTTCTTCATGGGTGTGTAAGTCAGCACACATTCCTGAATCCTTAAGAGAGATGGATATAAAATATAATAGTTAAATGGAAGACTGATTAATTTAATGGCAAGAAACAGAGGAACATGGCATGATTAATTATTTGAAAGACTGGTGATTAACCTGCCCTGTTCAGTGACTTATGCTTACCATAATTACACATAATGTGAATAAAATAACCAAAGACAAGATTAGAAATTGCAGTGTTACCCCACACTGTCTCTAATCATGTATTACAATTTATGACAGTAGGATTCAGTGACTCCACTCCACACCTAGTGACATAAATATTATACCCTTGAGTTATTGTCATGACCACTCTACTTAGGAGTTCACAGACTGACATTTCGTTTGTGTGTATAAGATGCTATAGGTTTTCCTTCCACATTAGTTTTGTAAGAGGAAATTGTTCATTTGAATAATTTAAATACACTATTATTGTCAGACACTTATGAAAATGCAACTTAGCCCTCATACGCACAGATCAACCACAGCAATTACCACGCTGAATGATAAATTGTTGCTGGTGATAATAGGGAAATATTATTTCAGCTGAAGGGGAGGTAATGCAATTTATACTTGTCCACATTTTGTGAAATGCTCCGTCCTGGAAATTAACAGACAGGAACAAACGATTGTTCGGTTCCTGAGCATAGATCATTTTGAAATAAAAAATTAAAGCAGAAGTAAGCGATCCGGTCGTTTTGGCTAACTTCTTGGATGGAGTTAGCAGTCCCCACCCTTGTCCCTACGTCACCACATTCACGCGCATCCCTTGGCTGCACACACAGAGAGGACCGCGGGGACTGCTGCTAACTCCATCGGCTGACAAGAAGTTAGCCAAAACGACCGGATCGCTTACTTCTGCTTTACCTATTAATAATGTTATTATTAGAAATTCTTGTTTAAAAAAAATAATTTGCTCTATTCTCTATCATTGTAATAGCTATAGCATTTCTTTGTTATTTTACTGATAAGAGTTCTTTAAGAACAAAGAACGAGTGATCCTCATCAGGATGTTTATGTCAGTGTAAAAATAACGGCACAATTACCTATGGTTTGTCAACAAGCTTTAAAATCTTTCTCTATATTATGTCTATAATCCCTGAAGAACTCATCAACAATGTTGATTCACAATCAGAAACAATCACCTCAATTGAGGCCTTGATGTAAAAAGCAGCTCACCCTACCCTGCTCATTCTACTCACTTATCCCTCTGCCTTCCCCTCTCTCCCTCCTCTCTGTCCCATCTTGTGCCATATTGTCAGGGCTGACATTACATGAGAGATCACATTTTCAGTGCAGTTCTTTGAGCCAGCTGGACATTTCATAACGATCCTCACAAAGGTTTCAGTGCTGGGCGGGTGGGGTGGTTATTTCTTAATGTGAATTGAAATGTAGAATTGCTATGTTGCTGTGATTTAATGGAAAAGCAATCGGGCCAGAGACTGAAAGAGAGCAGGAGATGGAGGTGGTGAGTGTTGCTGTGGGACAACAACGTAGAGCCAGAGACACAAAGAGATTGTACAGTTTAGAAAGAAGAAACATTTTGTCGAGTGTGAGAAAGATAGAGAGAGAGAGGGAGGGAGGTGGAGAGGTCATTTCTCCTCCTGAGCCCATCTATTTCACAGTGTTTTCCTCAACTCTCCCTCTGGACATCACCTCTCTTCCCCTCTAAGCGATTATCCCCCCATTCACCATTATATATGTGGCACAAAGCCTTCGCTTACACACATACCTACCGCATCTGTGCAGTCCCACCAGAGAAACTTCCCATGATGACCATTAGAGGAAGCCAGAGATTTTCCAGTGCTGACTATAGATATAGAGTACCTGCCATGTCTATTGGCATTTTATTAATACTGTTGTCAATACCTACTGTAAAATATTGATTTGAAACCCAAAGCAAACGGGACACAATACCAGTGAACCACTTGTACAGTACAGATGAAGTAATTGCTGGCAGTGAGGTGTAGGTAGTAAGTGAGTGTAGCAAAGTAAAAAATAAAACACTGGAAATAATGCAAAACATCACATGAGTTTAATCTCATGACCTCCAAAATTACTGCATGATTTTCAGGACAGTTTCTTCTGAACTATGAAATCCCTTTTTTCTTCAGCGTGTTAGGACTCACAAAACATTTAACAGGAAGCATTTTTTTCTTATTCCTTGTGGTATGTGCAGCAAAGGTCCCTGGCTGGAAAAATGTTGCAGTTTTGTGGCTTGCACTGTAGCAGTGGCTGCTTGGGGACCAATCAAACTGAGTTTGATGAGAACTGCAGCAGGACATCTGTCAATGTGATCCAACTTTTTGCAAAACAGGTTTAACAACAATAAAAATTAAAAACCACTCCAGTCCTGTTTGTGTGAGTCAGCCCAAAAGTATTAATTAGTTTTCATGGTCAACAAGCAGTGAGAACATGTTTTGACAACAAAATGGTGAACAGACCTTCACTGATTTACTAATGATATTGATATTGATACCTAGGCTGTGATACAATATCTACCTGATATATTCAATTGCAGTAGTGTCCTTTGACTATTGAGAGTTATTACATAAATTAGCCAAATGTTGGAATTGTTGTTATTTGTCACAGCTGTACCCTTTTTTTGTGGTGTACAGTAGGAGCACTTAAATACTCTAAGCAAAAATAAAATGTGGGTATGTCACCTTTTTTTTCTCTTTTGGGTGGAACTACTACCATGCCATATTGACAGCAGTCGATGGATTAAAAAGCAATAAGAATGATGGCTGGCATATGCTTGGCAAATCCTAAATGACCCCAGTCATGAATTTGTAGGCGATCAAATGCAAAGCCTGAAGAGTGACTTTTACCACCCTTCATTATAATGGAGGGTCTAGATAATCACTTAGGATCATTATGTTAGTAATGATTGGTATTGACCTTGTCGTCTGTGGGAGAGGAGTGGACCACAGTAATGCTGTAAAAGCACTCCCAATCAGTGTGGAGCCTTTATAACTTAAAGCGGTTTTCATGCCTGTGGTGCCTGTTTTGTCCATACAGTACTATATCTATATGCTGTTCAATCAGTAATACACTGAGGGTGGGGGAGTCGGTGGCAGCATTATACAAGACTCATTCTCATTCAGCCTCTTTCTCTCAGTGTCCAAATCCTGCTCCCTGTGTTTTTTAACAGTCATGGCCAGAGGCATTATGTTTTTGTCCATTCCTTTTCATAAGATATCTCAGGAGTGGCTTTGGGGGAAATTTCCTCAAATTTTGCACAAATGTCCACTTGGACTCGAGAATGCAATGTCCAAAGGTCACCGGACCTCACAAAACCTGTTTTTAGTTAGAATTCAAGAATTCATACTGTAAGCCAGGGGTGCTCACACTTTTTCAGCCTGAGAGCTACTTTTAAAGTGACCAAGTCAAAATGATCTACCAATTTTTGGTCGTCCAGTCGTTGGTCGGACTATGCGGGGGGGGGGGGGGTTAATAGCGCTGCAGCTGCATTTACCGTGCGCCCCTGTCTGTAGGGCTGCCACAAACGATTATTTTGATAGTCGACTAGTCACCGACTATTTTTTTCGATTAGTCGACTAATCGGATCATACGTAAATTGAATGTAAAACATACAGCTTATCGCACCAGCATGCAGCTGCTCTTATATACCATCATTAGCTTTCAGCTTGAAGTGTTTAAGGTATATGCTAACTAAAAATAAAGACAATTAAGATGATAGTTCATTAAACTTTTAATGAAATATGCAGCTTTAACTGTAGCATAAAGTGCAAACAGCTGAGTAAAATAAGGATAAGGCACTGGCCTAAACAACACCAAAATAAATACTTAAAGGTTTTTTGTCTTTCCTTCATTTGTCTCTGGCATTAAACATAGCTACATTTAAATAAAATGAGGTGGACACCTGAAACTAAGGAATTGTTCACAATAATAAAGTTTTGGTAGGCCTATCATTCAAATATAACTTGTGCTCATTGTAAATAATAGGAGTCGTTCTGTTAAAAAAAATCAAATAGTTTATAAGACAATCGTCTTGTCTGAAAAAAATTAAATGTCCTTTTTACTGTCACAGAGGGAGAAACATGGAAAGACTCAACAGAAAGTTCTGTGTGAAACTCTGTCAAATGAAAACAAGTGAAACTGAGGTGCAGCTCAAACTCTGCAAGGTGTGGACTGTGATGAGAAGCTACCGGAAAATATTGACGTAGTTTTACGCCGGGAGAGAAGACTTGCTCGTTAAGATGAGCGCTCATTACGTGACCAGGACGCTGTGACCGGACGCGGTAACGTTCTAGTTCTCCAACACCGACTCTCAAAGTCCGCGATTTTATTTTTAAATGACGAATGGCTGTTTTTCAGTCCGTGACTTAAAACGATGGAGCGGCGGTACCGCTCCTAGTAGCGCTTCTCATTTAAAATGACAGAGAGAGAGAGAGAGAGAGAGAGAGAGAGAGAGAGAGAGGGAGGGAGAGGAGCGGCGGCGGCGGCGGCGGGGGGGCGGGCGGGGTGTTACACCGGTGCCGTTTGATGAGGGACAAGGCAGGTAGAGAGAGAAAAGAGAGAGAACACCTGTAAACTCACCTTGAGTGAGTGAGTGCACGTGTGTATGTGTGGTGGGCGGCTGCAGCGGCGGGTGCGTGTGTGGAAGGTGCCCCAGCAGTTTTGAGAGAAAAACAAAGTTTAAAAAAAAGAAAAGAAACGACGCATCGACTATTAAATTAGTTGTCGACGATTTTAATAGTCGACGTAGTCGTGACTAGTCGACTAATCGTGGCAGCCCTACCTGTCTGTATGTGAACCTGTGTCTGTCTATGTGCGGGCAGAGATGAGAGATGGTGTTTTTTTAATAATCATGCTAGCGTTTCACCATCTCTCATCTCAGCCTCTCAACATGCTGCCTCTCTCGCGTGCGCACGTAAGCACACGTGAGGAGAAAAAAAAAAAAAAAAAAAAAATTTCTGTTAGTGGGAAACACTGATCAAGCTGTGCGTACGCACACCTCTCCGCAATATTCCATTGATAAATCACACCGGACCCAAGAATGGTGCGGACATGAACACACCTCATATTCCACCCCCAGAATGCCTCAGCACAGCACAACCATATATGGTCAGCACGTGCATAATTAAGTAGCCATGTGCGCTCTGTGGAGCGGCAACAAAGTAACAACAAAGACAAAGGGCAGAGAGCGTGACTCACCCGGAATGATGCTTCAGCGGAACTGCCCTCGCTTTTGAGGTCGGTTGTGAGAAAAATGCCTGCTGTCCAGACAACTGTGTTTTTTTAAATATACTTTTTTTTTTTTTCTTCATCACGCGATCGACCCACACTGTCTTCGCGATCGACCGTAATGAGCACCCCTGCTGTAAGCTAATTTTGGTTGTCACTGTATGTCACATTTAGTCAAAATTGGGGACAATAATTTTGTGTGTGCACCTGGAAACGATGGTGTCAATATAGAGAGAAATTATTTTCCAGTGAGAGCGTCAGTCTGGACAGACATGGATGCAAACTCCAACCTGACTGGTATCAAACCATATGGGGGTAATTTTAGTTATTTAATGCAGCACAAATAAAATGTGTCAGAATAAGAAATCCGATCAAATTTAGAACACAAATACACACGGTTAGGGTTAACAGTGCTTAGCTAAACACAAGTTTATAATATTGCTTCAATCTTCTATCAATAAACAGTCTGTATAAATATGTGTACTGTAGTGTGAGGACAAATTGGATGTGGAATCACATACGGGATTATCTGAGATGTGTTTTCATTGCAGCTATGAGGAGGGAGTACTGAGTCAAACAGGAAAAAGGCGCTGGATAGATCCCGTCAACTCACTGTCCTGATACAAGCCCATTATTTCCACTCCATTACAAACAACCTGTCGAAAAGAGCAGCAATAAACCAGCAGATGCACCTACTGGCCCTCACATATGACAGAGCAACCTTTTTAGTTCAGAGGATGAATATGATATCTAATGTTCTTGCTGCTAACAGAATATGTATATGAACTGAGATTATAATGCATTGCCTCAGATAGACATTTTGTTACCATGCATCTTTAAACATAATTGATTGTGGTATGCCCTCGCATTCTGCTGACCTAGGTGATTAGCAAAATAGAGGTGAACATTATGCCTGGGTTTCATTTGATGTGTAGCATTTTAAGAGGTCACTGTGAAAAAAAAAACATGAAAACCAGAGCACACAGGCAACACTTGGTAATAAAAATGTTAAATTGGGAAATTTGTATTCCTGTTTCTTAATTTATATAATTTATTGCACTAAATTGATGTTATTACTGCAAATTGTTTCAAATTATATTAATTCCAGTTATGGAGCAGAATCCCCTTAAATTGATAGCACCCCATATGTAATTATGGGTTATTACTGGTCATTTACAAAGTTGCAAATTAACTTTAAAAAAAATGTTTGACTATTCCATTTATACTGTATAGCAGCTCTAGCAGCAGGAGCACAGTATTTGTTCTTAGCACCTCTGCTTTGAAAGAACAAACTTAAACCTCACTGAGGATGGGAGTTTGGCAGACAGCTACTGTAGCATCACTACATGCAAAATTAACCTCACTGTGTATCATGTAGGTAATAATCATTTTGATTAATATCAGCATTAATATCTTACATGTCTGACATTTTTATGTTTTATTTTGCTCACCATGCAAGACACATAGAGAGTTATAGGACTATAAGATCCACTCTGCAGAGCCTATGAAATGCCTGTTTTATGGGAGCAATTAACTGTTAAATGAAGATGCAGCCATGTGAAGATAACTAGTTCTGACACTTAACCTTAAGTGACAGGTAAACTCTTCTTAATTTTATCGGCTGTCTCATTGTCTTTTTACTGACTTAGGTGTCAGTGACATGAGATGGCATGAGATGATTTCTGGGAGCTTACTTAAAACCATGTTATAAATAGATATTATTTCTTTTCTAAAACTCTTTCTTTATGTGACGCTGCATCATGCTGCATGCTGCATATTATGACTGGTCTGCTGTAACATTCATACATGATTCATATCCTAAGCTATTTAGCCCTTCGATCAGACCTATTGATTACAGTTACATCTGGCTGATCAGTCATTTATTGCTGGCCTTCACTGGCACAGATCGAAATAGGCTTGATAGATTAGGGGGCTGAATTCACGCAGGGCTCAGACCATGATGTGCTCTCCTCTTTGTTGATTGAATGAATAATAATGTTCTTGGATTTGCACATTGTTGGCAGCTGGGTTTGGTCTCCAGTGTGGTCAAGGTTTCATGATTATCTCAAGGACGTAAGGCAGCAATCACATAAGTGGTAGGAGCACTAGAGGTACAGTAGCAGCCTCTAGTGTGGGAATGTCTTTTGAATGTGACATGGAAATTTAAGGGAACACTTAGTATGTCTGTGGTAATTTCTCTTCATAGCTTTAAGCTACACCGATGAACAATTTCTATTTCTATTCAAACTTAATAACCAATAATTGTATTGTTCTTGTTCATCTTAAAAACATCATTCACACAGTATACTGTAAATTGGAAACAGTATGTGAACCCCTCAGCTAACAACTTCAACAAGATTAAGAGAGTTATCAAACCTGGAGTCAAATCAATGCAACAAGATTAAAATTGTCAAATAGTGTTACTTTGACCAATAAGAAATAATTAAAATACTTTTTGACTATGTTATGCACAAGAAGCATCTGCTTATGTGAAACATGCCTTGCCAAAAAACACAGGTTGAGAACGCAGATTTGTATAAAGCTTGAAAAGGTTACAAAGTGTCCAAAAGAGTTTAGATATTGATCAATCCGGTCAGTTCTGTGCTTACTCTCCCGAGAAGTGGGCGTCCAGCTAAGATGACTCCAAAGGGCACAATGAAGAATACCTAATGAAGTAACACACTAACAGCTAATGGCTTTAAGGAACCACTGGAGTCTGTTGACGTCTTCATTATCATTCATATAATATGTGCAAAGGATGCTGCATAGAGGCATGGAGTGTGGTGTCCATGGCAACACAGCCAGGAAAAAAAAATGTCATTACATGACTCCAGTTTGCCAAAGAGCAGCACAGTTCTCAACATTAGTGGGGAAATTATGTATAGACTAATGATCTGTTGACAGTCAAGTACAGTAGGGAGCATTGTGATTTGAGGCTTAGAGCCAGGACACCTTACCATCATTGAGGGGATAATGGATTCCAGTTTATTAAGATATAATACAGGATTATAGGACAACAATCTTAAATAGTATTCCATTACAGAATTGCTTGAGAAAAAAGAAAAAAAAGAAAAGCAAAGAAACCCACAACAAAAAAAGAAATCCACCTATTGCTGTGGCTGAGTCAGTGTCCATCCCTTAATCCTGAGGAGATGTTGTGGTATGAGAGGGATTCACATTGGACAGCTGTGGCTGAGCCAAACAGCTCTTATGAAAAGTATGATCCAAAATCCCTTCTGACTGTTCTCCTGGTCTGGTCTGCTGCTGGAAGAGCTTGTTTGATGTTATTTATGCCAAAGGAGGTTTGGCCGAGTTCATTTACTTTATCCACTAGCACCGTGAATGTTTAATAGCTGTGTTAATTAGTTTAAGCACATTGTGTTTGTCTGTAATGAAGTTTAGATCAAATTTTATGACCACTAAATGCAGAAAATCAGGTCGTTTCAACAGGTTTACCAACAGTTCTGAGCAACTTTAGTTATTTCTCTATTTGCCATTTTGGATGTTCTCATGACTATATTGATTTCTCACAGTTTAGTGTGAAGCACATCTGTATTGGTCCTTGTTATTGACCTTGGCTCTCAAGCTTCAAAGGGCAGAATGTTAAGTGACAGAGAAAAACATGGTTTCCTGTTACTTCCATCTCACTGCTACACACCCTTACCTACTCTCACTGACTGTTGGATTAAAAAATGGTTTTGAATCATGTTGCTGTTTTCTGGTTACTCAGATAATACACAGATACAATGATAGTACATGTCATGACAAAGAAAATGAGTAAAGTTCTCTTGATAGATTTTAGTGCTATGTGAGACTACACCTGTAAATCCATACCAGGCGGAAAGGTATTTATTTACTCTGTCGTGGTTCCTGACTATGTGAGTGGCTGCAGTGAAAGAAATTGGAGCCAGGGAACCATAACTACCAAGCAGAGCTGTTAGTGTGACATACTGACTGTTATTGCCATGTCACCCAGGAAATGATGAGGTCCAAGAGATATTAACTGCTGTGGAAGTGACAGGTGGAGTAGTTTTTATAATGTTGGTACAGTGTTGTGCATCCCCCCGTTGAAGGGCCTGACACAGAAACAATAGAACAAAGAAGAAAGAACGAGTAGTGGAAGATGGACAGCTAGACGAATAAGAAGTCTGTAACTGCTCACGAGAAAATAAGGAGTATCAATTTCATAGTACGAGAAAATTGATTGAACTAGTGAGGAGAAGAGAAGAAACGAGACAAAGAGGAAGATGAGAGAGATTGATGTAAGCAAATCTATAGGCAGTCAGTGAACAGGTTCCCAGGAAGTTATTGATTTGAGGCAGACATTGATCTGTATACCGTAAAATAAACACCTCCACATTTTTGCAAGCAGAGTCAGCTAATAAGTAAAGGGTGAGGAGGAATGCCCTTGGAGGAATCAGTGGCACTGGGGTTGGGAATCCCACATCTTTTGTTTCTTTGGCACTATTATAGTGCCCAACATGAGAGGTGATGCAGCTTTGTTAAACCAATTGACTAAAAATTATGACATTATTTCTTGCAGGCCTAATTAAGGATATGTCTGAGTTCCTCCCAAAAGACTATTTTCTTCCAAAAAATATAATCAACTAAAATAGAGCAGTATTTGAGGAACATTGCCATTAGCTAGGAACCCTTGAATTGCTTCATCAGACAACCCACTTGGATAATCATGTCTTAACCTATTTTTCTCCCTCTGTCTTTTTGTTGCCCATTTATCGACAGCACATGTTAAACCACATGTAGGAAACACTTCTCATGGAATTCCAATAGTAATGCTATACATTACAGGCTTCCCTAAATCCTCAAGTGCCTTCACTGTGAATAAATTTTCAGTGCAGCTTGAAGTGGGTCGAACTGGCAGTCGATGGTTATGTGATTCCATTTAAGGAGGCGCTATTGATACTGTAAGTGATGGTAGGGCAGAATAGCTTTGGGGAGATACTTACAACAATTGCTATATCTTTTTGTATTATGTTTTTTGTGAGCATGTGCCTCGGTATCTGGGTGTGCTTTAAATGTGCACAAGAGAGCGGAGGAAAAAAAGCAAGCAACTCAGATCCAGTCAGTAGACAGTAAATGATGTGCTCTTTCCCTAAAGTTGATAAAGGGCTCATAAATCTTGTTTCAAAGTGCTCATCACGACTGTATGGACCCATCGGTTCTGAGGAGGAACTCTGCAGAATCATTAGTTCCAAAAAAGAACAATTTCACGTGGTTTCATCATCTCAAGGCAATCGCAGTGTGCGTGTGTGTATGCGCGCTGGCACACATGCAGCAGTTTTTAAGTGGACCCCTATGACTACTACAGTTTGGAGATCAGAGAAAGCGGCGCTGTGTGGTTGCAACACTTGTGTGCGTGTACGTGTGTGAGTATCTGTGAGCATCCAAGAGCGTAAGTTAGAGGATAACAAAGAGAATGCCTCACATCAACTCTTAACCCTGAGCAGGGAGGTGTCCTTGTTGAACCCCTCCCCACTTGAGAACTGGGGCAGTAGTTTATGTCCACTGCTGCAGTCACATGTGGTCTCTCATGTGAAGATTTATAGGAGCAGCCCCAGACGTCACGTCAGCATTTTAAAAAAAACCTTGGTTTAATGTCCACACACAAATACAAATCCACAGGATGTTGGCAACCTCTCTCTCTAACACACACACACACACACACACACACACACACACACACACACACACACACACACTCAGATACTAGGCACCCATCAGTACACTGACACAGCCACAAACATAGAGTTCATATCAAAATCCCACTGTGAAACATGCAGGCTCAGCGTTATTAGCTAATGCTATTTGTAAGCATCCCCAGCTGTAGATTTCCCCAGAGGGACGACGAAAACAAATGACCATCCCTGAATGCAGTGAAGTATATACTGTATGGGGCATTTCTTCCCCTCTCTCTTTCTCTCTCTCTTTCTTCTTTTGTACCTCCCTTGAAGAGTCTCTTCTTTGAAATCATCCCCAACCCTTCAAATGGTCTAATTACATTAAAAGCTATGTTCCTTCTCAAAGGTTGATTGCTGTGTTTTGATCTTTAGAACAAAGACGTTAACTAATTAAATTCTTGACCAGCACAGACTTTCCTTTGTATCTAAGTATTTATAAATCTGTTCAGTTTTGTACAGCTTTGTCACTATAACAAATACAAATACGCACTCTATACACAAACACTGAGGCATAATGACTACCCACTCACTCTGTGGCCTCATCATTATTTTGATTTGCATAGTTGCTGCAGAGATACTTAAATTAGAAATGGTGTCTTTGTCAACACAAACAACACCTGCACATAAGCTTTCAGTCGTCCTTTTATTTGGTAGGGACGCTCACATGACTCTGCAATTAGATCTACAGCTACAACCAGGGAAAAGGACAGAAATCTGTCTTGTCCCCATGCTTGAGGGCCGCTCAATCAGTCACAGAAAATGTGAAATTTTTCTTGGTGTGTGCATCAAGGCAAACCTCTGTGTTCCACTAAAACTGGGCATACACTGTACGACTCTTGAAAATCTTGTTGTTAATACCAACACACACTGTACGAGTAAATTGTCTACACGATGGGCAGATGATTGGCCCTCGCTCCCTGATGTACACTGCACTGAAAAAGACGGCCAATGAGACGGGAAGTCGGGCTGAGCGTTGCCAGGTCTCAAAAATCAGGTCAAAAACAGGCTAAAATCGTACAGTGTATGACCATCTTAAGAGGAGACACAGATTGAAACACCTTTGTAATGAGACAGTCGTCCTCCCAGCAGAGAGAAGCCGAGGGCGGTGTGAGCTTGGGAATTGTTTATGAAGGTTTTTGCATTTGAGGGAGTAGTGTTACAGATGTTCTGGACATCAGGGAGAAAGAATTGAAAGCATTCTTTCCTCACGGGGCATTGTAATCAAACACAGGCACAGGGGAATAGAGATCAGTAAAGGCCCTGAGTGTATATGGTACTTATGTTGAATAGGTACAGTGTAGGTTATATATGCCTTAATCTAAAGCTTCAAGCAGCCTCAAGCATGCACTACATTTGGGCTGGAGGATAAAATATGTGCAAGCTGTCACCTGAGCTTTTGAGTTGATATTAACAAAAAAACAAAAAAACAATTTGTGTCTATCAATCTGTCACAACCATTGGAGGAAATTAACAATTACCCTTCTTGTCTATTTGCCAGTCAGTGTCTGTATCCTCCTGTCTGTCTGAGTGTGTCTGTTTTCTTTTCTGTCTGCAGAATTTCCTCTCTATCATTGAACTATAGAGCAGAGCAGGAAATTAACAATTATTCTGTTGATTCTCTCCCTTGGAGTGACTGTCTAAAGGCTGCAGGAAGAAATCAATGGCGATGTCTCAAATGCCCTAATGCCTGTATGCTTGTTTGTGTGGGCATATATATACACATGCATATGAGTGAGGCATTTTGTGAATGTGTGGTAGTGATTGAGGGAGTGAGTATGTGTGTGTGGGGTGGACAGACAGCAGCATTTTGTTTGAGGGCAAGGTTTCCTGTAGAGATGACAATCTTTCTGCCGTTGACCTTATAAACACACATCCATCCAACTTGATTTGTTGCTTGCAGCAATATTGTGTGTGTGTGTGTGTGTGTACACATGCACAGGTGTATTAAAGGTATGTGAAAATATTTGTACTGTAGATGTCTATGTAGCCAATCTCTGTTATTGTAATTAAGTAGAGGCAAACTGTGTATTGCACACACACACACGCACCATTAAGCTTGTTGACTAACAAAGAACAGAGTTACAGCAACATGTAACAGACGAAAAGTGTAGCTGCAGAATGTAAATTAATCTCTCTTTCATTTTCTCCCTCTTTCTTTCATGTCTTCTTTCTATGATGATGTCACTTCGCCTAAATAAAGGTAAGAGAAACAAATGTGCATGAGTGTGTGTGTGTGTGAGTGCATGTATACCTCTTTTTACTGTATAATAGAGGTAAGCATGGCTGCTTCCCACGCAGCATACCCACGCTCAATTCCTGACCAAACGTGCAGTCTGTAAAACCTGGTGTCACCAAGTCAGAATAGGGAAATTGGTTTATTGCACCTTTTCACAATAGCAATAGGATTAAAATCTTGTTTTTTATTTTTGTCTCTCTTCATTCTTTTCACTCTCTAGGACACTTGATAGCTTTATTAATTATAAACCTGTTCTCCAGAAATTATACACTGCAGTACGCTTACAAAGACATAGCATATCTATCATATCACAAAGATCTTGATACTTGTAACTTGTGTGGTGAAACAGACCTTTAGTGTGCAACTGCTTTTAAACAATTTACAGATACAGTAAACATTAACATACATATACACAGCATAAAGTTAATCAGTGTTTTCAGTTTGTGATTTAAATAAAAAATATAGCCTACTGTGAGTGGGAATTATCGATGGTTTAAAGGATACCTCGCTAATATAAAAACAATTTATATAGCAGCGCCCTCACTGTGCTTTCATGAACTTGTGCCCATTCCTTTAACTACGCACTGTAAATGTCACAAAATAGATTTTCTCAGCCGGTTGTATCACAAATTAAATGTTTAGACTCTTGTAAGTTGGCCTCTCGTTATGAAAGTGTAATCCCTCTTATGAGAATCATTTACAGCTATTTAAGACATAAGGTCATATCCCAAATGGTTGTTCAGTTTCTCCTGAAATAAAGCGTTATCTGGGGCTCTAGAAGGAAGATTAGAGATAAGATGAATTGCATTGATCCCTGAGGAGAAATGAATTTACTACTGCACCAAATAATAGGGTATGAAACCTAAACAATAAAAATATTATCTTTTAGTTGATGTCTTCATCTTGCCAATTGAAAACTATCATTGGTAATAGGCAGTTCCTATTACAGTGCATTTGAAAAATATTCAGACCCCTTCACACTTTTCACATTTTGTTGTTTTGAAGGCTTATGCTAAGTTCTTCAATTTTCCTTTCTCTTTTTATCCCCATTTACACTCATAGCCCATAATGATGAAAACAAAATCTGGCAACTGGCATAAGTATTCAGACCCTTTACAAAGTACTTACTTATAGCACCTTTGGCAGCGATTACAGCCTCAAGTCTTTTTGGATATCACTCTACTAGCTTTGCATGCCTGCACTTCATGACTACAACACGAGAGTGAAAAAGGTGAAGGGGTCTGAATACTCTGCACTGCACTGTACATTCGCCAATGGCAAATTTGCACAATGCAAAACATAAAGAGAGTATAGCACAGCTGATTGTGAGGGTGAACATAAAGCCGCAAAGGGAAGTTTTGAAAATGAGTCATACAAAAAGATTGAAACAATGTTGTATCAAACATGACATAGTCAGAATTAGACATGATTCGGTTAAAATGGAAACATAACATAGCAAAATGTTGCTTGCCAGTTCTGCTCTACACAATTGGAGTGTTTTATGACACTGCCATCTGATGAAAGGGCAATTGCCCTTAAGGATCTCTTTTGCAATGACATTTTATTTTATATATGAGATTTTCGGGTTGGTTTGCTTCACAGTTTTGCTATTTTTGAATGCCATCCAAACAAGGCATTTGTAAATGACGCTTTCTTTTTGGGTTATGTGCTATGTCAAGCCAGATTTAATGTAGCATCTCTGGAAAGTCATTTTACCTTAAAATGTCATCAAGGACAGTCTTGAACTCCTTAAGAAAGCACAAGCTGTGGCTGTGTTTCTAGGTGTGTTTTTGTTTTTTTTAAAGAGAGATTTCCTTTATGAAATATATATGTTTAAGCTTTCACATGGATGGCTAACAAATCGAACTCCTTAGTTTAGCACATTGTTCTGCTGGGTTGCTGCATGTCATTTGGAGTGTGTGTGTGTGTGTGTGTGTGTGTGTGTGTGTGTGTATTTGGAAAGAGGGGGTTGCTGGAGCTAAGTGGAAGTATAGTATTTATCCCCACAGCCAGGGTCAGAAATAGCTGTGGAATGGTTGAGAAAATAGCCGGAGGAACTGTTAAATCTACAATTTGACATCTCTCCCCACCACTCATTTGGATGCATGGCTGCCAACACAAAGTACAGAGCATACACACAGTTCACAAATGCACACACACATACATCTCATTAACTCTAATCAGAGTCTGAAGCCAATCATCGTACATACAGACCTTCATTCTTGAGAGTCAGACAGAGGAGACGGACATGGTCAGTTTTTCCATTTGTTGGTTTCTCATTCTTTCTTCACATTTTACTCTCCTGACGAAGGCTTGGATTCTTCTCACTTAGAGTCAGCTAGTTATTCAGCCAGTTAGTCAGTCAGGCAACTCGGTTGACAATGAAACCCAAAGTCAGTGGCACTAATGAACATTGTGAATGAACATCCATCCTCTCAGTCAGTCACTTAGCATACTGTGTGAGTATTGGTAATTCAGCTCATTAATAGTTTTTCGATGAACCCGTAGAGTGTGTGGTCTCTTGTGAGCTATTGTCAAATGATACTGGTTAAGATGGTGGAAGTGATGGAGGAAACAAGGCGTGGGTGGAGGGAGAGGAGGAGAAGGAGTGACAAATGAGGTCAGGAGGATGAATGAGAGAAATGTGGTAGAGGTATGGTGGATGGGGGGAGGGGAGAGAAAGATGTCTGGAGGTCAGTGAGAGTGTTGGGAGAGCATTATTGTATGAATTGGAAAATACACACACACATATACACACACTCACGCAGAGCAGCAGAATGCAATAATCTCTTCATCCATCAACTGTGTTATAACAGATCCATCACAGTCCACACACGTTTGTTACTGCCCACACGGATGTCACTCCCACACACACACACACATATTTGAGGCATGGATGAATATCAGACATTGCGTACAACTGATATGTGCTTACCTTTTACCAGATACTCATCAGTATTTTTTTTTTACATCTAACATCAACATGCATATTGCTTCAGAGAAATAAGATATGAGAAATGCCAGACCGGAAAACTAAATCATTTTCTTTGATAGGAGATTATCAGTTCTTGGCAACAACCCATATTATCTAACAAACCAAGAGGAAATTGTTATTCTATTTTTTTTTCACCATTTAAAGTAAGATTTCCTCTCTGATACTGGCATAGAGAAAGTCTGTCACAGGCTATTGATGATGAGAAACTTTAACGTGCGATTTACCTTTTGATGGATTAGTTAAGAATGTAGATATGTCTCGCCACTTAACTAACAGTTTCTCATGTAATTCTGACAGACTACACAAAATGAAACTTAAGCTTTTTGTTTAATTGAAACTGACAATACCAGCAATGTTCTCCAAATGGACCAATCAAGTTTGTATTTAATTAATTTCTTTTTAATTCAGAAACAGGTGTGTGTGCATGTGTGTGGGTGTGTGTGTGTGTGTGTGTGTGTGTGTGTGTGTGTGTGTGCGTAAGAAAGAGAGAGAGAGAGAGAGAGAGAAAGGGAGTAAGAGAGAGTGCATGTTTATCTGTTTGTGTCTGCGTACTTCCTGCGTACATGACGGCCCAGTGTTAAATGGTAATTTACACAGTTTTCATTGAAAGACTCTGGTACAACACGGTTGTTTACAGACTTAATTACACAACACTGACTCACTATTCAACAGCTTTCAGGTAGTTTAGCTTGCATAGATTTTAATACTTTAATGCTTTTGATGGCATCATATCAGATCTTCCTCAGCAGATGAATTGCCTAGTTGTTGGGAAATCTCATGGAGACATTTCCATTCCTCTGAGCCCTTTAAAGACTTGTCGTTGGTTCATTCATTTTTATCCATGTTGCCTTGCACATTTATCTCAAATATCAAGCCATCTTTTATTTTGCAGTAAACTCTAAATGCAGGCTTTTCGTCAAATGTTTAATCTCATCAAAGTTTGGCTTAAAGTCACTTTTGATTTCTCTTGTACTTTAGTGTTACTTCCTGCCGCGAATAATAAAGTAAGGCAGTTCGTCAAGTGACTCATTATGAAGTCTGATTGCAGCAGGAATGAAGCAGCTGCCAAAACGCTCAATGCTTATCATCTGGAAAATGGGTTTGAAAGTTGCGTGTGTGTGAGTGCAAAGCATGTGTGTGTTTGTGTCTTCTGTTGATTTTGATAGGAGGAGACATACTCAGCTGAGTGCTTTTATCATCAGACAGAACTGCCCTGAATGTTTTCTGCTGTATTCCCTGCGGGTGGACACGCACTAGATTTTGGACTAATTAAACTGATATTTCACTTTGGTGTAACATTTACAGTTTTCACTAGTTACGTCCTCATTGAAGTTCCTGAGAGGTGAACCACCATCACTGGCTGCCTCGATAATTAACAATGACTCTCAACATCGCTGCTATAAGCACTTTGCACTTTGCCTACCTCATACATGTTGTTGTCTAAATGTTGTCCATTGTCAATCTGTATCTGTTTATGCCTCATCTTTGTATAATAGCTTGTATTCTGTGTATTTTATTATTTTTTATGTTATGTGTAGGGACTACAGATGGAAATTAGCTGGGAGCTAAATCTGGTGCAACCATCTTTTCATTTTTTCCTTTAAATGATTAATGTAATTGCACATTGTCCCTTAATAAACTAATAAACTAAACTAAAACTAAACTAAAACTCACATTTAAAATTTCCCTTCTGGTTGTCAGGAATTCACACATTAAATACTTTTGCTAAATAAAGCAATGTAATTTTACATGTTTCAAGGTGGGTAACTTTGCCAATCTGTAATTAAGTCCCATTTCTAATTATAAAACTTTGACAAAGACGTAAAATAAGATGTTTTTAAAAAGAACTAGAGAAGAATGGGCCTCATTCACCAATATCTTCTTAAGAACCTTCTTAGATTCTTTCTTAAGTTGTTCTTAAGAAGTTCCTTAAGAAAACCCTACGTCAGATTCATCAACGCGTTCGTAAGCCTCAGAATTGTTCGCAGCTGTGTTCTTATGCCATCTCCTCGTAAGTTGAGGGCGTGGGCCAGGTGAGTCTAATTAACATAGGATTAGCATAGGTAACTGCCCCATCAATGCCCGTAAAAGGGCATGAGACTGCAGGGCCGTGTGCACACAGAACCCACAGGCACTGAGCAGAGGAGGTGAAGTGAGAAAGAAAGTTGAAATGCTCAAATGAAAATCTGGGAGGGAGCACCAGACTCCAAACGTAAAAAGAACTTAAGTAGTGAAGTGGCGCTACTGCGGCAGGAATGAGACAAAGAAACAAACAAAAAGCTTATATTTAGTTTATATTTTTATATTTAGGCTATATTTAGTAGCGTCAGCAGTGGATGCAGCTCTTCGGTTGTTATCAGAGAGACCACACTCTCACGTGTGCCATCATAAATATCATATTATCACATATGAAAAAAAAAACTGTTGTGTGTGGTGTGAACACTTACAGTAAGTGCACTGTTGCAGCCCGCAATTAGGAAAAAAAAAATCATATCGGCAGCTGTATGCCCCCCCCCCAAAAAAGAGAAAAAAGCAACTGATATGAATTAAGTGTCTATAATGTTTTTTAAGAGACTGCAATGATTTCTCAATTATTATTATTAATATATATGATTATTAAAAACATCATAAAAGATAAGAAAATAATTCTTATTCAAATCATATAATGTCATACAACTGCAGAACAAAAGAAAACACTATAATCAGTTATTTTTGCAGAAGTCTCAGCACTTCAAAGTGCGTAAGTATACTCCTGACTGTTCGTAGATTTTGTTCTTAGTTAAGAACAAATTCTGGATAAGAAAACATTCATGAATGCCACAATCTTCGTAAAAACTTCGTAAGTAGGACTTAAGAACAAATTTGTTCTTAAGAATGGTTCGTGAATGAGGCCCAATATTCTTCCATCAGTGCAGGGACCGTTTGCCTCTGGCTCTATATGCCTCATTAATGAACACCACCTTGTTAGTGTCTTTATTAAAGGGATAGTTCAACATTTTGGCAAATTGGCCCATTGCCATAATCGCTATAGTCATAGCAGTAGGTTCGTTACCTTTAATTGTCGGTGTAAGCTATTTTTAGAACGGAGGAGCGGAGCGGCAGGCTGCTCAGAGCTACACTATGGAGGCTAAAGGAATTTCTTGGTTTCCCTCATCAAACTCATCAAATACAAAATCCCAAAACTCCAAAACGCTTTTGTGGACAAGTTGTGACCTGCACATTCACCACGCTATGAGATAATAATGGAACGTTACGAAATGGAGCCGTTTTCGAGGTAAATACAGGGTAAATACAGAGTCTGCTTGCTGAAAAACTGTCCCTGAACGCAACGCGCATCAGCGGTTTTGCATGAATTTCCCTCTAAAACGGCTCCGTTTCGTAACGTTCCATTATTATCTCATAGCGTGGTGAATGTGCAGCTCACAACTTGTCCACGACAGCCTTTTGGAGTTGTTGGGTTGTGTATTTGATGAGTTTGATGAGGAAAACCAAGAAATTCCCTTAGCCTCCATAGCATAGCCCTGAGCAGCCTGTTGCTCCACTCCACCGTTCTAAAAACAGCTTACACCAACAATTAAAGGTAACGAACCTACTGCTATGACTATAGCGATTATGGCAATGGGCCAATTTGCCAAAATGTTGAACTATCCCTTTAAAATGAACTTAATAAAATCCAAACTGAAAGATTTGTCAGAAAGTGGAGAAACTGTAGCTGAATAATTTTCAAAGTTAAATAACGTTGTAAATCACAGTGTTGATGTGTATATTATTTAGATCACAGCTGATCATAGATTCATTTTAGTGAAATGAATCAAAAACATTTGTCATTTTCTTAGATTTAAGGCTGAGAAAGTGAAAGAGAGCGGCACAGGCTGCATAACAGCCCTCACACTGTCAGTGGTCTGCACACCCACACACGCACCCATGCACATACATTCACACTGGCATGCACACACAAATCCAATAAGTTCTTATCTGGATCTGAGTGGCTATACTGAGTAAAACCTCTGTTGTGCTGAAACACCAAGTTTCATATCATATGTGTATCCTAGCCAGATCTGCCATCATCTCTGCGTGCGTGCATGTCAGTGTATGTGCTCACATGTTATGTGTGCGTGGGCGTGTGTGTGAGTTAAGACTTCAGCCATGAGCAGCCATCCAGAATGCTTATCTAGTAAATCCAACAGCTTGACCGCTTTTTGCTGTGGCAGCAACACATAGACACAGATTCTGTCATGCAGTTTGCTCACAAATACACTCACACCACACACATACGCGCACCCTCAAAAACCCTTGCCCCGCGCTGTTCTGCCCGACATGCCAGTGTATCGACTGTGCCATCAGCTGAGCTCAGATCTGGCCATTCTCACCGCATCCAAGTCCCAGTCTCAACACTGCGTGTGTGTGTGTGTAGACACAATTTTCTCTTTTTCAGTTTGTGCTTCTACTTGTGCTTCTACTCTGACTCACATTTTCTTTCTATTTCCTATCGTTTGTTGGCCGCTGCAAATAGGAAAAGCACTGATTAAAATGTCACTATTGCAATCCACCTTTTAACCCACAGAGCCACATGCAGACAGACCACTAATGGGCATGATGATTATTAATGCATCCAGGTAACGAGTGTCTACCAAACAAACCTCATGTTTGTGTATTTGAGGAGTTAAAGATGTCTGATTTCATTATGCTTACCTGTGTGCATGTTTTTTCCAATTAATAATTTGGGCATATTTGAGTATTGAAGTAAGTAGTAAAGTATTTAAGTTTCCCTAACTTGCTGAAACCTTTTAAGTTATCTTTTGGGGCAGTTTGAATTTGAACCTGGGCTATTGCAGTAAGGATAACTTTAAAAAATATTCACTCTTTCTCTTTTAACAGTCTAGCATCCTGACTTCTATGTGATTTTTTTCTAACCTAAAGCAGATTTGGGTTATTTCCTCCCTTTTACTAACTGTGGTGAATCCATAGTTGTTCCAGTCATTTCATGTTAATGTTGCACTAACATTTCAATGAATGTCCTAATCAGAAAAACTGAAAATATAAGGGGATTAGAGAGGAAAAAAGTAATATATTTTGCAGTGTTTTTTGGGGGGTTTTTTTTGTCTTGTTTCTATCCCATTTGGATCTTTCACATCCAGACTGAAATTCTGTGTAGTATTTGTAGTGCCCTAAACTGGGCTTCTGCTAGAAAAAATTGGCAGCTTTTTAATTTACTGGACAAATGTTTGAAATTCTGGTCAAATATTAACTAAATTTATTCAGATTAAAATGATAAATGATATGCAGGCTATATGAGAATGACATCAAGGCATTTTTTTATTGAAAATAGGGATGCATTCATAATTTATAACCGATAACGATGCTTGTTAAAATGAATAACCGTTAACTGATGAGTGTCTGTGACTAGAGGCTTGTGCCGATTGGCAACCCAATCCTCTATTGGTGATTGAGAGGATGATCGACAATGTTTTTTTTCCTTTCTGATGTCATTAAAAACACACAGACACTGCTACAGCTCTGCAGCTCCACATCTGTATAGATAGCCTGTTCACATTTTGAACTCTTTCATTCAAAGTGCAGCCAAACACCAGGCGAAAGAGTGAAGAACAGCAGAGCTACTCTGACAGCTCAACCAGGTGCGGGTGAGTGACAGGTGAACCAGCTGGAGAGCACAGGGCCGTCTTTCTTCCTTTTTTTTTTAGGCGGTACCGTCCTTACAGGTGACACACATGCAGATGTCCGTTTATTGTCTCACCTTCCTTCACGGGGACTGCCCTGCATAACTGGCAAATATCCCAAATAAACAAAAAAAAACACATCTGGACTGGCTCATGCTATTTTAATAACGCGGCGTGCTGCCAACTTGAAATCAAATAATATACGTTCACTATAGGCCTATGTGTTTGAAATATAGATGCGCTAAAAACTCAGAAAACTGTTTGGTTTAAGAAAATAGTTTTTAAGATTTGCTTGTTTCGACATGTCTGACCCCTCCCGCTACTGCATGGTGCTTGCTTTGTCAGACACAAATGCAACAAGTTTAGTTTGAAATAAGATTTTTTTTTTTTTTTTTTGATAAAATGATGTCACTGTGAAATTTCACAGTACTGTAGGAATATTTTTTCACCGGACATTTTGACTGGAGGGGTAAAAAAATACCAAACTTTGGCTGATTTTACTGCTCATAGTCAACCCAGGCCCCAACCCAAAATGGATTCAAGGTCCAGGGCTTCATCAGCTGTGTGTAACGGCACTGTGTGAATGGCATTTCATTCGGATTAATTCTCTGTAGCCTACTTATATTTTAGAAATTAACAGGTGAGAAGTAGGATTTTATTCACGGTTCTGTTGTACCTGTAACCAGTGATGTCACAGTGTTTGGGAGTACATCTGTACATCAGTGAGGAAAAGAGAGAAGATGAACCACTGCAGGTCAGAGAAGATGACATTTTCAGGGGGTGTTAAGGTAATCCTCGAAGGCACAATCTTAAAAAAGTAATCATTGCCATTACTACCACCTGCCAGAGTGTAACTTTCAAATCTTTGGACAGGTCTTGTAATTCATGGTCTAAAACCTAGCACTCAGGCTTACAGTATTATTCTTCCATTCCTCGATCAGTTTTTACTTATTTGTTTGTTTTTCTGTTGTTGTTTTTTAGCATTTATTTGTGATTTAGCAGCAAACAATTAAAAAAAAATCACAAGATATTTATGCTCTCCCTTTTTTTTTTCCTGGGAGGAAACGCAAACTGATTGTAAAGGCAGAATATGATTCACTGACAGCAGCACAGGTATTATAAAATACTTTGAACAGGCTCCTCAAACTCTTAGCTGCTGGAGTTACTACCTTTAACAGGGGCAGAGAGAGAGAGAGAGAGAGAGAGAGAGAGAGAGAGAGAGAGAGAGAGAATGCCCTCAGGCTGTGAAGCACACTTTCCTCTGCACTGATACACCTCTGAACTCGCCAGTGAATGGCACACTCACACACACACATGCCCCCCAACCCCCCCCCCCCCCCCCTCCACACACACACACACACACACCCTTTCTCTTTCTCTTGTCCCTTCTCAATGTCAGCTTCCCTACTTTAATAACTATCATCATAAGAGTGACATGACACTGTCATAAGACTGACATGACACAGTCATGAACGTGTCATAAACATTACAGTATGTCAATGTCATAACATTGTCATTAAGTGTAATTCGGTTAACCCTAACCCTAACCCTACAAAAGCCGAATGACACTTAATGACAATGTTATGACATTGACATAATGTTCATGACACGTTCATGACTGTGTCATGTCACTCTTATGACGGTACCTTCAAGTAAAGTGGTACCGCTACAGAAAGCATAACGTGTGTGCTCTTGTATGTATTTCTTTTGGGTTGCATACTATATTTTGAAGGTTGAGGTCTTATAGACACGTAGGGCTGCTTCAAACTTAACCCTTAAATGGATTCTGTATAGAGGATTTAGTCATTTGACAGGCTGTAGATGGGAGAGGCATTAAGTGGGTGCACTTTATATTCATGAGAAACATTGAAGGGGTCATGAGTCAGGTCATGTGACTTCATGCCAGTATTGAAAATTTTACTCATCATTAGTGTCCAATCCCAAAATGGCAGCATACTTAGACAAAAAACTGCTGATGTAATGATATTCAATTTCATGACTAAGACAATCAGGCACTAAATGTCTGAATCCTGGAGGATATGTTGCCCAGAAAGGGGCCATCAAACAAAGACAATTAATTACAGCTTACTTCATTTTAAGGTCTATAAAAATATAGAGTTGTGAAATATTGATTTCTCTTTATTTTTTATTTTTATTTTTTTTAAGTATATTTTTTTGGCTTTTTTGCCTTTATTCGATACAGAGTAGAGATAGACAGGAAAGGGGGAGGCAGAGAGAGGGGGAATGACATGCAGGAAGGGTCCGCCTGACGCGGGACTCGAACCAGGGACGCCTGCGTTGAGGACCGTAGCCTCTACATTGGGCGGCAGCTTTAACCACTGCGCCACGCACCGCCCCGATTTCTCTTTATTTTAACCTCAAATGTGAACAATTAATTACTTCACCATTGTACACATTTTAATGAATTTCTCTCAGCTTTTTCTACAGCTTAAGAATGCGAATGGACCCACACATTTGCCATTGAACCTCAGTGGGTGACACCCCCCCCCCCCCAAGAGGTTTACTGGAATATAAATCTTATGTATTGCAATTTATTATATTGTTGTTTAATTTAATGTCTGCAGGAAACCTATTGATAACATTGCCGATCAACAATAATCCTGCAAATGAGAGTCAGTCAATGTAGCACAGTGTCATGTGGAATTCTACATAACAGCGTCTCTCTGGAGTGTCTTTGGAAGCTTCTTTCAGGGCACTATTCTGAATTGTTCATTTTTATTCATCACTTTGACATGAACAGCACTTTATTTTTGTTCTACTGGAACTTGAAATACTGTTAATTTTTGTTTTCTTCCAACAAAAATTATGAGCATTTGCATATATTTAGTAAATTTGCATTTAAATGTGTTAATGTTAGATGTAAACTGTGTGAGAAAGGTTAAGGTTAAAATAAATAACACTGTATGTCTGGTGCACCGTGGCTGTTAGATGGAATTTGAGAGACAGCATTTTACTAAAATTAAAATAAATATATCCTTCTTTTACTATGTTTGTGGGGACCAGTCATTGTACTATGTTACCTTCCCAATCAAAACTGAAAGCCCAACCCTAACCCCTAGCCATTTAAACCCTTCCAGCAGCATGTTGGTTCTCTTACAGCTCTTCAACCCCATAAGCATAGTGAGCACCACAGACCCCACAAATACAGTTAAACAAGCCCCCAGAATCAATACAGTATCTCTTGCAAGTGGTGTTCTCAAATAGGAGAGGAACATATACACATTTATCCCCTCAAAATGTCAATATACTTACTTTTATGCTTAAGTTGTAGAACAGCAGGTGGACCCTCTGTTGGTTAAATATTCTTAGCCTTTCATTTTTTAAGTAAATGGTGACAAATAACCTCTATTACCTGCACTGGCATGCCCTGGCTGTTATTAATCAATGAACATGACTTACCACTTTCAAATCTGTTTACATTGGTGAAGGCACAAAAATGTCTGCAGTTAGTGTAACAAGAATAAAGGGAAACACAATCTGTATATACCCAATTTTTCATATTCTCAGATACAGAAAACAAACACCTGTCAATCCTGATATGATCTCAATGTGGAGCAATGAGCAAATGCATGAGATTGAATTACACACTTTTGATACAAGACAGGTCAAAATTATTGGCACCTCTCAATTTCTTGTACATAACTCAGAATATCTTCAAAAATAAATGCTAGTGAACCAAATTTGTATAATCTTCTGATAAAACCCCCAAGGATACTGAAAAAAATACACAAAACAAAACTTATAAACAGTGAAATAATACAATACAAACACAAAATATACCTTGAACACAATTAGCAGCCTTCTTCAATATTAGGTTGCAGGGCCTTGGATAACAATGACAGCCTCTAGATGTTTCTTGTATTCATCAGCTTCTTGCACCTGTCTTTAAAGGGATAGTTCAACATTTTGGCAAATTGGCCCATTGCCATAACCACTATAGTCATAGCAGTATGTCCGATACCTTTATTTGTCAGTGCAAGCTATTTTTAGAACCGCCGAGCCGAGCGGTGAGCTGCTCAGAGCTACGCTACAGAAGGTAATGGGATTTTTTTTGTTTCCGGTGCGACTGGATCGTCCAAGGGTGGGGGGGTTGCTGACAAAGTTCTGTGCACAGTCAATAACCTTTGATCATGATGACATGTAAAGTAAACTGTTACAGTGACTCAATGGGATGTCCTGGTTAACTTCATACTCTGAGAATGTAGACAGACAGAGCAAAGCCTGGAGGGCATGAATAATACTTGCCATGATGGAGTTGGCACAGGTGCAGAGCAGGATGGATGGAGGTAGGCCTCAGGCTGCAGAGATGGATGGATGGATGGATGGATGGATGGATGGATGGATGAACGAACGAACGAACATGGACATGATATCCCAGCAACACCATGGACTTAAATATGAATTCATTGGATTTTGGGGAAGAGAGGTCAAATAGTGAGGAAATAGTGATTTTACAAAACACATTTTTGAATATGATATCTTAGTAGGGCCTTAGATTAACTTATTTAACTCCAGAACAAACTGATTAGATTTTGGGAATTAAAGATCAAGGTCACGTTACCCCATAAAATCTGGTTTCAGATTGCAGGTCAGAGGTGACAGTGACCTCAAAAACATGAATTTGCCTTGTGAACACAAATATCTCCAGGCATAATCAGTGGAATCCTTCCAGATTTTTGCACAAATGTCTTGGTGGAGCTCTACTTGGGTTAGTGTGTGTTGAATGTAAACATGACTTGAGACATTGTCAAAAAAAGGAAACATTTAGCCTTTTTTATAGATATAAAACACATTGCGCATTGTCACCTGGAAATGTTTGCATCTGTTCATGCCTCATGTCACAGATAACCTTCATCTTAAGAGCTATACTGAGCCACTGTCTGGCACTATAGTTGTGTGGGAAGCTACATTAGTCAGCAAGCACGGCACAGCTGGGAGGTGCACTGTCTCCTGCTCATTACACTCTGCTCTCCTGTATGCCATTAGCAGTCCCATTTTATCTGTGATTACTGTGCATAGAGGGTTACACAAATGTGTATACAACATCACTAAAGCTCATTCATTCATTACCTGCATCTGTGCCATAAGCAGACCAACAGAGCCATTTTAGCCTTTCCTTGACAATCTAATTTAAATGCAAATGATGATTAATATGAAGCTAACCTTCACATTACTGTTTATCTTAAGATACTTTTAGCAGTGGTGCTTTTTGTTATTTCATGTACTGTCTTCAGTACTTTTTCTAGGCATATTTACTGTACTGCACAGGTCCTAAAGGTTATAAATTATGTTTCAATATTAAAAGTTTATTTAAAGCTCTATGACAACAAAAAAGACCACCGTTATATGAGGCCTCCTACATAATTATAATCTGAATGCAGTCTTTCATAAAGAAATGTATTGTATGTAAAGGACTAGGGATCTGTATCTATGTAAGAAGACAAAACAACACATTTATTCAGATACGCTTATATCAAGCTAAATGCTTGTGTTTTAACAGTTTGCGACTCTAACTTGGGCATGCTTTTTACTGTAGTCAGTGCCCCATGGTCTCAGCTCCAGTAATTTAAGGATCTGTCTGTGCATCGCTTTATGTCATGATCTCAAGCTTAGACAAAAGACATGGAAAAATGCAAAACTGGTTATCGGGAATTGTACAATACAGTGTCGGGGGCTTGCTTTTTTTTTAGAGTGTTTTTGTGTGGTTGACATCATTAAGTGGCCAAACACAAACCATCCGGTGCTCCATCTAATGCTCTTAGAGAAGAAAAAAAAGAGTATTATGATTGAATGTGCTGTTCATGCTAAGATACACTAAATGAATCCCTAACATTTGATACAAAACTCTCCCCTCTGCAACATAATACAACACAAGATAGCATAGATTATTATAAATTATTCAGTTTTAAAAAAGGACTGCATTAATTTTAAAGTGAAGGAGGGAAAATCTGTACCCGGTAGCTGCAGTTTAAGATGAATTTAGGCTGGCTTTCCTGACATTAAAGCAATAAGGAAAACAAATGATAAAGCAAACAAATAAATCATGCTATAGTTGTGCTGGAAATATCTCTTTTTGCCCGTCCTCTGATGCTGAGTAGAAGTGATTGCAATTTTATTCTCATCCGTGCTGTCACTGATGAAAAGAGACCCTGAATGGTTGAGACTACTGCTATCTCCATGAATAAACAAATCTTTTCTCAATAGAGGAACAACAATTCCAAGTCTAAAGACGAGTGTCGAACAGATGACGGGCAATTCCCTCTCTTTCTCACTTACCTCCTTTCTCTCTCTCAATCTCTTTCGTCTGACTTAAGGTAGAGAGCTGGCTATTATCTGTCAGGAGCTCATTTTATAGTTCCCACACTTTGCCACAGTGGCCGATCACCATCTGATGGGATAGACGGTGTCAGAGCCCTAATCCTAATGATCTGCCTGGTGCGAGAGAGTGAATGACGAGTGGAATTAGGAAAAAGATAAACAAGCATAGTCTAAAGTCAGGCGGTTCTAAGAGAAGAGAGGCAGAAAAAAGGAAGAACGCATTGAACTGAATGAGAGAATTGGGCTGCAAAAAAAATAAAAAGCAAGTGAATGAGTAAGCAGTGGGATTGCCATGGTAAGCTGTTGAATCGGCATGTCACCGTCATTCACCCTGCCCTCATCTGCCCTACAAAGCTTTGCAGTCTCTCATTGATGCTTGCTATATCGGATTCCTTTGTAGTCACTGCTGCGTTAAACATAGCTGCCATGCCTCTCTCATTTTTAGTTCAAACAGCGCAAAGTGTGTTATGTTGTGGTGCATGTGTTCACAGGATCTTACAGGGACAGCGGGCCCTGGAGAGTTTAATTTAAGCCAGAGTCAGCCAACTCTTAGTGACAACAAGAAGGGGAGGGGGATTTGCTGTAATGAAAGTGCCTAAAAGCATTTAAGCCATACAGTACATACTTATTCATATTACCAGAGATGGGAACCTAAACACACCATATTATTGTTCATGACGTGTATCTTAGTCTTCGATAAGTGCTTTCAATGTGTTGGTTATGTATTTTAGACTTTTGTGAAAGTTTTCCGTTTGCTCAAAACCTAAGTCATACAATCCTCTTTCAAACATTTACAGCAAGGATTTAACCCATATCGCAATCTTTTCTTCCTGTCAGTAGCCCGTTTCAGTCCCTCTCTGCTTCTCAAGCTCTCTTCCAGACAGTCCTTTTCTCTCGTTCTCTCTTTGTGTCTAGTTTTGCCAATGAGAGCTTTCTCTTGCTCGTTGTCTATATGTCTCCCTTCTTACTGCTAAGTCTGTTCTCCCTTTGGCTCAGTCTCAAAGTCTTTTCTCTATTTTCACCACCCTGTCCATCCTATCAGTTACTTTGCCAAGGCGTTGTTGGCCCCATGTGTGATATAATCCATGGAGAGATTTCCTCTAGTAACCTACTTCATCATGCTTTTTGAAATCTACAAGTCTTGAAGTCACAAACCATGTTTCCATCTGGAATAATTCCCCAGACAGAGTTCAAAATCCTCAATCTGCAAGATATGTTAACATCAGTTTGACAGTGCCTAAAGTTGTATAGTTGAGAAGAACTTTTTCCTTTGCAAATCATTGAACCCGTCTTTACATTACTCTAAAGTTTTTAGTTTTTTTTAAGAAATGCCCATGGTTTGAAAAAACAGTTGCATACACCTTCCCAAAAAGCTTGACTTATTTACTTATATATGAATTTAACTATTTGTCTTGTGACCTTCTGTTAATGTCAGTCTATTTTGCTCACATTGATTTCAGTGAAGCAAAGCAGATAAAATCTCTTTCTATTCTGTTGGTTGGAGTAAACAAGTTGTGATTGCTAATGATTATTCTCTTATTAAGAACATTGCCAAACTGTCAGAGGGAAAATAAGAGATCATATTGTGTGTTGCTGTGTGTTGCTGTGTGTTGCGCTGCTCTGTGAAAGACAACAGCATGACTCCTGTAAATAAGTATCATCGGACAACTGTCAGAAAGGTTGTTTGTAGTAAGAAAAAAAAGGAAAAAATAACAGAGTTCAGTTTAGACCAGGTTTATTTATTTCATAATCCTTCATTACAGCTCAGGTTGGATTGCAGTCATCAATACAACACCAGGAGTTGGTTCTAAGGCGGGGAACAGATGGTCTGCTTTGTTCCTCATAGCTGTCTTTGTTGTTATCCACTTAGATGTTGTTTCAGTTTGTAATTCTCCTCCTGGCTGATTGCCCATCTGTATTGCCTCAAAATATTTTCTGTGTATGTTGACAAAAACAAGAGTAAAAAAAACAGGAAAATTGATTTTGTGTTTTGATCATATAATTTTATAGTAACAAAAAATGTGTTGAAGAAAGTGATGCATACATGGTAGTAGATAAAAACAAAAGACAAGAGAAACATGGCAGGCAGATGAAACAAACAAATGAAATACAAGAGTCATGTAAAGCATAGATGAGAAAAACTATGTAGAGTTACCACAGCAGAAAGACAGATTCATACCCAGGTTTATCTGCTTATGTTGTAAGCGCTGTTCCAGACCCAAATATATCTGGGTGGGTCCCTATGTCTTGGATTTTGAGCTGCTTCCACTCCTGGAGGATACCATGGCATTCCCAGATCAGATGGGATATGTAATCCTTACAGCATGTTCTGGCTGTGATCCAGGTTCACCCTACCAGTCATCCATGACTGGAATACGCCCACTGGGAACACATCCTAATGAAATGTCTCAGGACCTCACCCTGTCCCTGAAGATGAGACTAGATAGGAAGAAAAGTCCTTTCATAATCCATTGCTGGGTCATGAAACAAGCTGAGATGGAACACTGTAACCATCATGGAATATAAGGAATTATATCTACCAAAATTAAGATTTATTTAGCGCAGACAAATGACTGAGTTATATTTCTACTGGTCCAAAACTTGCAGAAAAATATGCTGTAACATGTTTTGTACTAAAACTTCAAGGCTGTGTCCAAAATCACTCCCTACTCACTATATAGTACACTATATACAGTAGTGACTACGCCATTTTGTAGTGGTGTCCGAATGTTTAGTGATTATTAATGTTCATCAATGTATCCCACAATTCAATGAAATGTAGTCAACATCTGATGGTCACTAACCGAAGCAAGATATCCCATCCCATATCCCGTTACGATCGCCGACGGAACGTTTTAATTATGCAACGTAATCTGTAATTAACTGTGCGGCGGAGTAGTGTCTGAAAGTGTTTTTCATTTGACTAGTGAGTTCACTGTATAGTCGACTATATTGAATTCACTATATAGTGAGTAGGGAATGAGTTAATGATTTCGGACACAACCCAACAGTCTAATCATCTCTTAACAGTTTATTTTCCTTCCAAACAAACCAACCACATTTATGTTCAGGTTTCACAGGTTTCACTTGCCAAGTTATACAGTTCTGGAAAAGAGTTGAATCTGATTAGTCTCTGCACGATCTTTATTGTGCCACCAACCACCAAAGAAATTAAAGAGAACCATGTAATTTATCAATATAGTTTTTATGTCTTGCTTTTGTGTTGCCTTTCTATATGCCTCCTCCAGTAGCTAAATAATACTTATTTTAGATAAATTGAAAGATTTGTGGAGCCGTAGTTATGATGATGTTACACTAGTAAAAGGTTGCTGTGCCAGGTTTTCTGAATTTCTGACAATACCAACTTGGAAAGAAGCTGATGTGGCTTTGCTAAAACCATGCCTCCTGTGATTAATCCAATTGTTACAGGATAGGGAACTGCCTGGCGCGTTGATTGCTTGGCTTGTCTGTGTTATTGACTGGTCGATTTGCTGGCTGATTTGCAGAATGTAGCTATGTGAGCGTTGTGTATTTACAGTCTGCTACTTGGTTGTCTGTGACTCATCTAATCTTAACTGGTTGGTGAATGAGTTGTTGGGATATTCGTATTGCCCTTACTGTTTATTATTAATCAATGTACTACTGTATGAGGGAGCAGCCAGCATGAGGTCAGGGTGTGGGATTTCTGACTAGAACCGTATGACAAAGACTTGTTAAGAGTCATTTTGTCCAAGCCTGAAAAAATCTACTAAGAATACACATGCTATATAATTAACTGCTGTTAAGGAAAACAACAAAAACAAAGCCATAGAATTTCATGATATATGAGCCCATGTATTTATGTTAAACCACTGCATCTAGAAGTTTGCATCAACTAAAACTAAACCCAGACTCTTCTCATCAGTCAAGTCACCAAGGGTGAGTGGAGAGGGTTGGTAAATGGAAAAAAATAATAGTATAATAGAAAATAATAGTAAAGAAACTGCCTTCCTGGCTATATCCAGTTTTTTAAATGGCCAGGGCAAACAATGGTCACATACAAAGTAAAACACAATATGTTTCAGTTCTTTTTAGTTTTGGAACTAAAGCAGGGGAGACTTACAACAGGCCGTCTATCTGTCGGCGTGTGGGCTGTGACAAGTCTCACAAAAAGAGTGCATTAACATTTTTTTTATGACACAGCCCTTTTTTTTTTTTTAAAGTATATTTTTTTTGGCTTTTTTGCCTTTATTTGATAGCACATAGTGAGATAGGCAGAGAGAGGGGGAATGACATGCAGGAAAGGTTTGCCCGACGCGGGATTCGAACTGTGGACGCCTGCGTTGAGGACTGTAGCCTCCACATGGGGCGGCCGCTTTAACCACTGCGCCACGCACCGCCCCTATGACACAGCCCTTTTGAATGCTGCATTTTGATTACATACTAATGAATTACACAATTTAAGGCTTTTTATTTCTGTATAACAGGCCTATGCTAAGTAAAACAGACCATTGCTAGGGACGCTGCTCTGATCAGAGTAGCGCAGGGCAGAAGAACTATGCAGGATATTTACCTTATGTTTCATTTTTACCGTCAGAGCCTCGGACCCGGTGTCACAGCTCTCGTCTCTGTGGCCCCCCCGTGAGTCGGCGACACACATGCGTCCCGTGAACCATAATCTCTTGTTTATGACAGATAAGACTACACATACACACATCGTAACATGTATATGATAATCCATCCATCCCCGATTGATTATCAAAGGCTTTGTTAAAAACAAATGCACACAACCGGGAGGAGGGTTAGCAAAACAGCAGAGAATTGACCTTATTTGCAGATGCGCTAAATGATGCAATTTATAAATCGATAAAAGTTTGTTAATTTTAATCAACATTATGTCTGAAATTAATTATTTCACTCATAAGCCGTGTAATAAGCGGGATAATGTAGAGTTAGTCTGTTGTTATGGAGAAATAAAGACTGAGACATCCTTCATTGTAGCCCATACATACATTTGCTGGCTGTGCAGCTGTTTCCCTGATGCACATTATGTCTGTGATGCAAAGAGCTGTTTCAGTAAGGCAACACAACCAACAGGTTATTTGAGTGACTTGCTTCTAAGCTGGCATCTGATTACTCAAGGTGTAAAAGGGCATGTGACTCATTATAGGTATATTGTACCGTCAGAATGTAGTCATATTTAGTCTGTGAAAAGCAGGGGAGCATCACAGTGAGAGGAAACAGAAAATAAAGAGGAGAGGGAGGAGGTAAGAGAAACAAGTAGAGAGTTGCAGCAAATAGAAAAGATGAATCCTCCAAATGAGTACAAGGTGTCAGGAAGAAGAGGCATTGCAGTCCTCTTTTCATATGTCTCTAACAAACCAATGCTGCCAAGCCCCTGCCAGCTTTGTGCTTTACACCAGCTTATCACCCTCTTAAAGGAACGGAATTTCTCTATTTTGTGGCATTTTGAGAATACAACCCAACGCAGCCCCTTGATCGTGAAGTAAGGTGAAACCTAGCATCTGCCCCAGAACCAAAAGAACAGAGTATGTAAGTGTATAGTACTTTGTTTCATGTGTTTGACAGCATTGCCATAGTGAAGAATGGCCTTTCACATTGCAGCAGAACCAGCTCTCACCTGTCAACATACAATCCCATTTATCACAAAGAGAGTGAGAAAGAGACTCAGAGAGAAACAACAGGAGTGGGCCCAGAAGAAACAAAAGCATGACGATTGCTTCATTATTCCAGATACTGAGAGGGAATCCCTGTTTGACTGCTTGGCTATATCTTTAATGCATACACCCGATGTGACATTTGCATAAAGTATTTAAGTAAAAAAACAGATTGGAGTTTGGTCCTCAACAGTCTGATATTTTATTAATAACCTTTGTGGATTCAGCGTACAGAACAGGAGAGAAAAAGGAGACGAGAGAAAAGCTTGGGTAAGCACAAAAGCAGAAAAAGTTAAAAGTAACTTCAAGGCAAAGGAAACACTTTGCATGAAAAGATGAATAGAAAGTGTGTTCGACTAACTGAGTGGAGGTTGGGGGAGTAAGAGTGATCTATGGTGCCAATGAGAGGTGACAGTTTTTTTCTGGAGAATGAGGCCACAATGATGACAGCTGCTTTGTTTTATGATATTAGCACTTATTATTTCTATAGAGTACCGTTTTTCTGCAAGGTGATACAATCACATATTTCAAAAATAAAGGCAATTTTCTCTGAATTTTTGACATATTAACACTGTTGTTATTGAAAGACCAGGAGAGAAACAATATTTACTATCCCAGCTAAAAATGCAGTGCTTGTCTTCCCTGTGCCACACAATGACTACAAATAACACTCTTGATATAGAGTCATACTCACATTGGCTTGTTTAATCATTCACCATTCTGGTCCACTATGACTCACCACCACCATCATGTCCTCGATGACCCCTCCCAAGGGTGAAAAAAAATCTTAAGATGTATTTTATACTGAATGAATGCAATTCAGATGTGTTTTTCCAATGATGAGTGACTCATCAGTTTCACATCCAACTGAGGGTTTTCATCCTATCAAATAATATATCTCCTTCACAGTGTTATGCTGCCCACATTAAATTCATTGTGACCTTTAGTGTTTCAAAAGTAGAGTGGACTAAGTTAGGGTTTGGCTATTATCAGGACTTTTCAGTTTCAGTGTTTGTGAATAGAGAAAAGCTGTGAGTCTGTCTTAAGAGTCGCAACCGTAAGTATTGAAGAAATTTTATCAGCTACTAAGTTACAGTGGGAGAACGATTTAAGACTACAGCTCACCACAGACCATTACAGTAGCAAGACATTTTACAGCATTCTCACTATCTAATAGTGTGAGAAACAAAGTTATACAGTTAAAGGCGTTGTTTAGAGCTTATGTAACTCCAAATGTCATTAAGAAAATGAATTGTGATCTGTGTGATTTGTGTTGGCATAGCTGTGGTGAGACTGCATGGCACATTAGTGCACCTGGTACATTAGTGCACCTAGCCTATGGTGTAATGTCATAAATTCAAGTCTGTTTTGTGTGTAGATACCAATGTGCCCCATACTGTGCATATTAGGAGGTAGGGTAAATGGAGTGGACTCTCGTCTGATACAGCGCCGTTTGGATTGGCATGCCTCACGGTGAAAAGGATGCTAACCAAATTGCTTGAACAATGCTTATTGGTTCAAAGACTGTTTGGATTTGCTTACAATGGAAGACTCATCTATAACCTTTCAGAATCCTGAAAGTGGACATGCGGGACCGTGGACTATAACCAGGTCACTTTGAGTTCACACCAAGTAGTGTAGATCAGTGGTTCTCAACTGGTGGGTCGGGACCCAAAAGTGGGTCGCGGACCCTTTCTGGATGGGTCGCGGACAGCTGGTCAAAAAAGTAAATTATATTTAATGCACATCTGATGTTGGACATGTCTTTTATTTTGAAAAATAAATTATATTGAAAGGCATGCGTCACGTGAACACATGCAGTTGTAATGGTCCTCCTCAGTTTCTTATTAATGTGGCCTGAATGCAGTGAATCTTGTTTTGTTTTGTGGGTCTTTATTTTGTGCAATTTGATATTTATTCACTTTTGTGAATATGCTCTGAATGCAGAGATGCATTAGAAGTCAAATATATCGTTTTGTTGGTCTCCATTTTGTGCAGTTTGATATTTTTTTATTCACTTCCGTACATGCAGTTGTCATGGTCCTCCTCAGTTTCATTCATGTGCTCTGAAATGCAGTTTGCTCAATAAAGAGCAAAATTAATTTTTAAAGGCTTAAAAAAAAATCTTGGTTTGAATTCTATGAAAGTGGGTCGCGACTTAATGACCATGGGAAAATGTGGGTCCCAGAGTGAGACTAGTTGAGAACCCCTGGTGTAGATGTACTGGTAAAGGCCTGTTGGATGTAAAATAAAATTCTATGCTCTTTGAGGTGTTACTGCAGATAATTGAATAGATTGAGAATTGGAAAATTGTAACTGTGTGTGTGTAGCAAGCCCCTACTAGGTAGTTGTCTCAATAATAATTAACCTTTATGGACTGTCTGCTGTCTTCATTCTCTATCTTCTGACATGGTAACACGCAAAAGCGCACGCACACACACGCACTCTGCCGCTTCTCCACTCCTCCTCAACAGTATCTGTGACATTTACCACTCTGATAGAGAGGTATACTCAAGTGGCAAGGACCTTGAATGCAAATGTGCAGATGTGTGGTCAGATTTTGCCGTACTTAGGAGGACACATTTAATTGCCTTAAAATAATTGAGACATTGATAAAGGGTTATTGATTAATGTTTTTGCTGTGCTGGATGACAGGTGTACTTATATCCATGCTTGTGAGTGTCTGTATGATCAAGGGTGTTTTCAATTGTGCGAGTAGTGAGTTGCATTAATAAATCAATGAACTCCCAGTAACTCTTAATGCATAAATGTACTTCATCCACCGATGTACACAGACATGCAGAGAGAACATTATCCACACCTTAGACAGAGCAGAAGATGGGAAGTGATATACATTGAAGGAAAGAGAAAGGCCACAGAGTGGGAGGGCTGCAAGTGATTGAGCAAACAAGTGTGAGGTGGGTGGTTGGTGACAATAAAAGATAATAAGGCACAATACAGGCAAGACTATAAAGATGCAAAACTCAAACACTGAAATAGAGAAGTAGAATGGATAAGCAGCAAGAGAACACACTTTTTCTTCAAAATCTTAAATACCCTGTTTCCCAATGTGTTTGTCAGTGTGTGCGTCTCTGGCTTACATCTTGGCTTCTGGAATGTTTCAATGTGTGTGACACATTCAGATGTGACAAACTGTCCGTATTTTTACTAATACATCATCATGCAACCTTGTTCACATTAGCGATGAGCATAGCGAACATGCTGTTGAACTGAACAGCTGATGCAACAGGCTCCCTGAATCCAGCAGTTGGCATGGCAGCGCTTGGCATCATCATGTCCTGTTCTCTGCATTTTTCTGTTCAGCTCACAATCTCAGAAAGCCAGCAGATTGTAGATGGAGGGCTCTCCTCCGTCTGCCTTGGTCTAGACAATTGTCAGCTGGCACACTCTCAATACCCAATGCCCACAGTTCTTGTCTCTTGTTTCCAGATGCAGCATATATTTGGCATCATCCTCCACACTTCTGTCCGCTCTCCTAGGGGATGGGAAGCCATACTCACTCCCTGTTTTTTTCCAAACATCTTTACAGACTATTAATGCGCCCTCCCAGTAACCTTGCTTTGCAAATCCTTGGTTTACAAGGCAAAACAGGTGTAACAAACGCTTCCTGCCAAATGAAAGCGGCACAGCTGTGCAGACTCATCCTGCAAATTTGAATTGCATTTTGATTTGGATTGAATTCCCTTTATTGTTGAAAAAAGCAATACAAGAGGGAAAATGGCAGTTGTATAACATCTATCCAACAGATGCAGTGAGCTCAAATTTCGTAGACCAGGTGCAAGTGAGGGGTGTGTCCAGGCACACATTGCAATTTCTGTGCGCAAGTGCTTCTCTTTCCCACCTCGGTCCCTCCTACCGGCGCAAGTGGCAAAGAGGGAGGGGAGAAGGCATGAGTGGGTTTAACACAGCCAATTCAGATCTTCACCAATCAAATGAGCTCCTCTCCTCACCTTTAAATGCGCCGCAGGTGAGGCGCACTGCAATTTTGTCATTTTATATTTCGACATGTACGAAGGAGACAGCAACGCCAGACGGCCATACATTTTCCATGAGGAAACTGATGTTTTGGTCCGGGAGGTCCAAGCTTACAGTTGCTGAATATATGGTAACGCAAACAGACCTCCACGGGCTGATGAAGCAGAAGTAGTCTGGGACGAGGTTACTAATATCATTAATCAGGTTTGCCCAGATACAATGAGAACTGTTGCCTTTTTCTTTTGAATTTTGAATTTTCTGAGATTAGAGATGCTGAATATATACTCACTATATGGTGCTGAGGCTGTTTGTGGTTGGCTGTGAGAGATAATAGTTTGTTTTTAGTTTTTCATTAGTTTGCATCACAATTTCCGCTGTGTTAATTCAGTCAGGTTGAGTTTCCATTACGCGTGACAAACGCCTTTGATCTGACATCAGATGTGACGGGACAATCGATGTAGAAATAAATGTGCTGATTCAGATTGTTACATTAAATAGTGGTTGTTGTGATTATTTATTGCATTTAAATGCACCTGACATTCTGGAAACCTGTAGGGTGTGCGCACTGTGCGCCGGTCAGCAAATGGCCAATGGACCGCCTTGCGCCGAGAGTATACCAGGTTGGAGCTGGCAAGCTTTCGGCGCACCTTAGGCACGAAATTGTCACTGCGCCAAGCTGAATCTGTCGACTCCTCCCCCTGCTGCGCCGCCCTCCCATCTCGGCGCACCTCAGTCTACCAAATTGCTATGCGTGCTACGCCAGACGAAAATAGCACTGTGCGGGCTGCGGCACGCTGCACCACATTGCGCCGCGCCTGCATCTGGTACAAAAATAGAGCCCAGTGTCTCTTTGAAGAAATGTATTTTTTACAATTGTGGAAGCTTTAGTTGACATTAGCTAAGTGTGTGTATTCTGCTGTCTGGTCTTCTTTTGGATGTCCCTGCAATGGAATATGACAGTGACAGGATAGGATCAGTCATTTGTCAAAACAAACAGAGTCGCTCCATTTTGTTTTCCAATGGATTTTCTAAATATGAGAAAATAATATTACAGATAGTAGAGGAACATAGTCCCTCTACTAGAGGGACTATGTAAACACAATAATGGTGATAATGAGACTGCTTGGGTCTCACTTGGATGAAGTTTCTGTCCACAATTTTTGGTAGCGATACTCATGGTCTGTGTCCGATACGCATCTGTCCTCACAAATGCAAGGGTCCTGCTGCATTAGTTACACCCCCCCCTTGCCCCTCCCTCCAATTCTAAGCCACTTATTGTTATTGTCATGTGAAAAGATGCAGCTGGCAAAATAATGTGTAACAGGCGGCACATGTCTGCCTGCATCCGTCCCTAGGCTAACAGCGGAGTTGGCATGGCAAGACTGGAGAGCACAGGGAACTGGAAAATGCAAACTGGGAGAAAACACAGAAAATGAGGAATGAGGAAAAAAGTCATACATCTTTGGTCAAAGCATGATTTGTTTGTAAAATAACTTTAACTATCATGTCTGTTTGGCTCATTCATACAAAAAATCAGACAATGACCTACCATAAAAAATCCCATGTTTAAAACAGAATCACTGACATACCCCCTGCAGGATGTAGGACTAATGTTTCCAGAGACTGCTAAGGAACTGTAGCCGGCCTGACCCCAACCCAACCTCTCTCATGGTTGCCGTTGGCCCACTTTCTTTTTCTCTTAAGCCCCAGATCATGGCCATGTTGGCACCATTTTTCACTTTCATTATCACTGTCTTGTCTTCTCCTCTTTTCAGCTATAGGGAATACAAGAGAGCAGGACGGGCATGGGTGGGTGCAAGAGACGGAGAACAAGCAAGATAGAGGGAGAAGCCAAGCCCCCAAAATCCTGCCCCAGCGTTAATTGGCGAACAATCACTCTGTTTCTACCAGCCAGTCATAATGTGGCCCCTTTGGCTAGCCTGCTCTGGATTGGCTAGATGTGCTCACACGATGCCCTCAGTGCCTCACGATTTGATGATCTCCTTTAATTTCTCTCTATCCATCCTGCATAATTTTTCTCCTATACGCTCTCTTTCTCTCTATCTCTTTAAGCAATTTAATGGTTCCTCTGCTCCCCGTCTCTCCTTTCTTCTCTCTCTTTCTGTGAATTAGGCAGCCAATAAGGCATGACATGAGGCCAGAGGGAATTGTGGGTATCGGAGTTTATTGGAGGTCACAGTCTGAGGGAGAGAGCAAATTATGTCAGCCAGACTTTTTTTTTTTTTACCAGTGCATTTTTGCATAGGGAATATCAGTGGGCTGTTTGATTGGCAAGTTTGTGTGGATGTGAGAGAAAATAAGAGAATATAATGGAGCTCTCTCTTTCGTGTTCTCTAATATTCTCTTGTCTTGTCTTGTCATCATCATCAAATAATTTACGCTCTTCAGTAACATAATTTAGTCACAGTGCATACATTGTGTCTCCCTCTAACCCTAACATACCATTTACCACCCATGACTTTATTTTACCGTCACATGAGTATATAATTGTCATAATTAATGACAATGAAGGTAATCCATTCAACACTAAAGCAAGAAAAATTGCTGTTCAGGAGGTTAAACTTAAAGAAAATTGAGGATGATGGCAGCTTAAAAAAACTGAAATCCAATTAAGCTTTTTGAAATATTGAGAGGTTTTGATGATGAAACCTGCCTCAAGTACTAAATTATACTAATGAAGGAGCTCACAACACAAATGTTAATGCGAGAGAGAAAGACCGATTGACAGAGAAAAAAGAGGAGAGAGGATTGCTTACATCCACCTGAGTGTCCTCAATGACTTTCTCTTAAGCCTTCCATGTTAGCTCACCGATTCAACAGTGGTCTACCCACACACACCCACACTGCAGATCGCCCAAGTCCATCTACATCCTGTTCCACAATTATATCCGACAGTGCTCTCAATCTCTTCCCTTCACTTGTCTTTGCTCCTCTCATCTCCTGCTCACACCTTTCATCACTGTGTTTGGCAGAAATTTTAACCCTAACACCTCGTAATTACTTTTCCCACCACGCCTGACATATTCTTCTTCAAATTAATGTTCACTGACCTTCTCCTTTTTTTTTCCTTGTACGTGTGAGCTCTCACTCTACATTTACTGTGGGCAATAGTGATTGAAATCATAATCAGCTGATGCTAAATTATAGTGACTTTTATACATTTCCATAGACCTGTGTATTAGATGACACTTGGGGCTCTTTTTTCTTGCCAGCACAGTGTCATACTATCAGGTATTAGGTGTTCTCCTCTGCTGCACTCGGGTTATTTCCTCAGCTGGGCCAGGCTGTCTGGTGTCACAGTGACTCACCATTAGTGGCACAGCAGAGGGTGTGGCGATGCCTGTCCACTGCAATGAAGGAAGAGGAGCAACTACACACTACATACAACTTTTGTTTTGCAATACGTCAGTTATTTTATTTAATTTTTTTAAACTTCCTTAAATTCATAGAAACTCCTTTCAGTCATGCTTTTTTCAGCCAACTGACATGGTCCAAAAAAAGTTGTATTCTGATTATGACATCAATGCTAGAGAGATATCATGAGGAAGAAATGGTAGGAAATGTTACCAGGGTCACATTGATGCCACAGTGTGAATATTAAAGAGGCAACTGCTCCCAGATGGTCAGAAATATCTTTTCCACGTTAATCAGTCAAAGGATTTGGGAAGAAAAAAAGAAAAAAAAAGCACTTTTAGACATAAAGAAATTCAAAGTGAAAATCCAGACTGGATTTTTGATTCTTCTTTCATTTTATTTTAACCATATGGTGGTGCAGTGGTATTTCACAACAGTTTCTTCTTGTGTGGCTTAGGGATGCAAACAATTAATCGACTATCGATTAATTGTCGATAAGAATTTAATCGATTAAATTAAATTACTTGCAATTAATCGTTCCTTTTCAATGGGAGTTTTACTGTGAAATGTAAACAAGCAAAGCCGACATAATGTAGCAGATCTCTGTGTAAACGTGTGCAGCGCTGCGCACTGCAGCACACAAGGGAGAGAGGGAGAGGAGGTGAAAAGAGACAACACTGTTACCTGTTGTAGCTATACGGGACTCAGGCTGTACCATCGCTAACACACAGACGACCGGTGAGTAACGAGGCGGCTTAGTCAAAAAGCCGCCGACACAGAGCTGCCTGAGGAGTTGTAATGCAGCCTGAACGCAGCTCAAACCGACCCGGTGCCTCAGCACGGCGGACAAGCTTTGATAAACACACCGGATCCGCGCTGGTTTACAGTATCCTACCGTAGTTTAGCCGGTCGCTACCGGAGCTTAATTTTAAAAAAAAAAAAAGAAAAGAAAAAAAAAGCGCTCGTTGCGGTGCCGCGGAGAACAGCGCGTGTGTCCAGGCTGTGTTGGTTTATGTAACTTGAGGGGACAAATGAACCACATGTTTATTGTCATGCATTGCTGACCTGGGCATTGTTTCTCAATAAATTAGAAAACCCTTTCCTATCATTCCCCTTTTCCCTGCATGGTTGAAGGAGACTGGCTCGCATCCACGCTCCCACTCCCTCCTGCGCCGACATGTCACCTTAAGTCACATAAACCAGTACGGGTGTGTGGACACAATATTGTTGTCAGCGCGACAGCGCCTCATCACCGCTGGTGTTAAAAGGCTCCGTTCTTTCTGCAGTCAGGTTAAAGCGCACATCCGCTGTGTTGGTAAACAAATAATCCCTCTATATCAACGGAGGCAGCCGTGCTTGAGCAGCTTGGGTTGGAGGTGGTGTGAGTGCGGGCCAGCGGGGGCCAGCGGGGGACGGGGGGGGGATTCGGGCTTCAGCACGGTACGGAACAACTGGCCCGTGTGAGTGCGTCCTTATTTGTGGCCGCTGCAGCGCCACACGGGCTTTGCCTTTCAGCAATCAAGCGCTGTTTTCGTCTTTGTTAATAACAATAACAGCAACAGCTGTCGGCAGCTGAGATTGCTGTGCCGTCACCATAGAAACGCAAGACGCATTACGGCTCATTCGCAAAATACCTTTCAATGGAAACACCCGCAAATGGCAATTGCACTTTTTCGAAGTTTCAGAAATATCGCTTTTATTTTGCGAAAATCTGTAATGGAAACGCAGCTCTCTCACCTCATCTCATCTCATTATGATAGGACTTCAACCTCAGAGCTCTCTGTCCCAAATAACGTGCTACTTAAACATTTTCATTGTGCTGTGCTCTTAAAATAAATTAACAAATACTAGTGTAAAGTCCATAAGGAATTTTCCCCTTAAATTTAGGTTCTCAGGAAAATCGCCGCTTATCAATTAATCGATCATCGATCGATAAGGTCTATCAACTATCGATTAATGAATTACTCGATAATTTGCATCCCTAGTGTGGCTCATTGTGATGAATAAAATCATGCATTCTTATGCATAATAAAGGATAAATGTAGGATCTTCAGCTTGTCAAGAAAAGTTGATTCAACTTCAGCTTCTGACTCTGACAGTATATTTGAGCTACTCTATTCATGTTTGAAATTCTTGTCTCAGACAGCAATACTGTAAGTTTGAAAACTCTGTGTGTCATGACAGGGAGAGCCCCGTGAGGATGACAGTATGGGAATGTGAATGTGGCCATGATCGTCACAACCTCTAATGCACCCACTTGTATGATAATGTACCATGGGCTAGGCTGAGTTAGGTGTCTAGCAGTTTAAAAGTGTTTTTATTTTTGGTTGGTTTTTTTGTGATCAAATCTATTTAGATATAAACTTACAAAAAGAGAGGGAAAAAAAGAAAGAAACACACAGATGCCCAGTAGTTACACATAAATTGCAGCCTGGGCATGAATAATATCGCTCACCTCTCTATAATGCACCTGTGGTCTACAGGTTATGAAGAAGTGTTAACTAACAAAACTGGCAATAACAATAGTAAAATCTCTGACATTCTGTATTATAAACCCAGAATGTCTATAAGAGGGGTGCTGGAGAATGACACATAGACCACATTGTCTTACTCAGGTCACTCTGCAAGGTGCAAAAAAAGACCTTACTTCATAATGGAAGGCCCGGGACGATAAGAGGTTTTTGATGCACTTCAAAGCCTTCTTAGGATCCTCAAAACAGTGCTTTGTTCCCTCTGGTGTTGTGAATGAATGCACAGCAGGATAACTGACGCCAAACAGGATTTTGGCTGAGCGAGGCAGACGTTTACACTCCAGAAAAGAGTGTCGCTCCTCCTGTGTGGTCTTGGAGAAATCTTGATAGAAGCTCATCTTGTGGTTCTGCCAGCGCACATCCCCAATCTCCCTAGCAGGTTGTTTCACCCGCTCCTTCTGTTGAAACCTCAGGAAGCGCACAATGAAAGGCCTTGGAGGGGCTCCAGGCTTAGCTGGTAGTAGTGACCGATCTGCACGCTCCAAATCCAGGCCTCTCTGGAAGTCAGCCTGGAGGATTTCGGGGAGAGTAGTCCATAAGGCATCTTTGTCTTCAACACGTTCTGGGAAACCATGTATCCGTAGGTTTACTTGTATTCTGTTAGTGAGGCATTCAGTTTTTCAAAGCCAAAGCCGGGGGCGAGTCACAGTGCTGCCTCTCCGCGCTATTCATCCTGGTTAGCATGTCGGCTAGCTTTCCCTCAACCACCTCAACTGCTCTTCTCGTTTAAACCAACACTAAGTAACTTTTCAACCTTTTGTGATGGTACATCGACTTACAACAGGTTGGATGACACCACTGTCATGGCCTGAGGGGGTTTGTATCGCCTTCACTGGCACTAAGCAGCTTTGAGGTGGATGGTAGGAACCCCTCCACACAAAAAACTACAAATGTGCTGACTGCTTTACGCAGACGTCACTTCCACCTTTCCCCATTCGTTAAAAAGATGGAAGTCGATACGAACGCCTATGTGGGATTACCGCTATCATGGCAGAGGCAGCAAGAAAACCAAAGAAATTATAATTTTTTTTTGAGGAGACTAAAAAACGAAAAAGGGAGAGTTATGCGGAACGGCTGCAGCTCGGGGGAACAAAACACCCGGTTAATTTTCAAAATAAAATACACCGTGTTAGCGGCGGGTCATATTTCCCCCACTACACCTTGAAAATGTTGTAATGGGCTGAGGCCGGTCTGAAGTCAACAGGTCAGAGGTTTTCAGACACTATTTCACCCCGTTAACACCATGAACGAGGAGATACTGATTGTAAAATCACAAAATAGGCAGATCAACAGGTCAGCACCGAGTTGTTGCACGCGAACGGGAGATCAGGATGTTTATGATGCTACGCGCTGGTGCTCATGGGAAATGGAGTCTTCCTTCAGGCAAAACACAACCGCTTTGGTCCACTGGCGCCACCAAAACTGAAAGTTCTTAAGTATCGCTTTAAGTGTAAGTCCTTACAGATTTCTGCAAAGTGTCTGGCTTGTTCATTCAAAAGTTTTGTTTTGTCATCCGGAGTGGAGAACTTATTGGCAACTTGTGGAAGAAGTAAAAAAGTCACCCAAAATGTAATGTAATGGTGCGGCAGCCTCCAGCCTAAGCTGCCATCTTGCTCGGCGTCATCAAGTGTTTTTTTTTTTATATCTGATTGCATGTTCACAAAACAAAAAAGCAAACAAAATGAAAAAAGCCATCTTTATTTTCCCTCCTATTCTCCTTTCTCATTCAATATTTTGTTCATCTCCAGGTTATCAGTCCATATGCATATTTATGACTGTAAATATATGACCATTATTGTACTTCACATCTTTTCATTACAAACAATTTTTGCTCGTGAAAAGTACGATGCAGCAGTAGAGCTGTTATACTGAGACAGAACAGCGGCTCTTTCTCACCAAGGAGCAGTGATACAGACCAACAGGAGGAATAAAAAACAATCAGACTTTATTTCAGTTCCTGGTTCCAGAGCTGGCTTGATTTGCTGAAGTAATTGCTCTCCAAGGTCCTGGAAAGAGGAATAAATCTCTCTCTCTTTCAGCCACACACCACACACACTCTGCTGATATCCAGCAGACAAAAAGGCCCATATACCACAGGCTTGGAACAAATGTGCCGTTATTCACATGTGTGTGTGTGTGTGTACATGAAGAATAATACCCTCAACTCTATCAGCTAAAAGGAAAAGCACTAATATATTATGTCAGGGAGGAAATTTAGGTTTTCTCATGTTTAGCTATACTGACTTTGCAGCAAATTCAACTTACTCTAGTTTCCCTATGTTTCCTTGGTTCTTCTAAATAGCTGGGCAGGGTAGCAAGAAGGGACAATGTGGGGTCAAAGCAGAAAACTGATCTTTTTAGACAGAGAGGAAAATTAAGTTATTGTTGGAAAAAATATTTAGAATCAAACATTTAGAATTTATAAAGAGCTTGTTAGGTGGAGGCCGGCTAGACACACAGAGAGATAAATTACTGACAGGTATGCAGACAGGATGGCCATTACGACTGGGCTCACATTGAGTGCATTGCCAAGCTCATTTGCACTGTATTGTAGTGAGGGCACTGGAATGCACACAGAGCAGGGCTGAGAGGCGACCAAAAAAAGATGAGGGGCACAGCGATTGAATTGAACATTTTACCTAATACATTTAATTTCCAAATGACAATCAGACTGGATCCTGCAGGGGTAAAATGTGTGATTATGGACGAGTAAAGGCTAATGTTTTTGATGAGAATGTTGCACTGTGTTACAGTTTGATTTAATCATTGACATTGTCTTGGTCCCACAAAATGTTTTTTTGTTTGTTTTTTTAAAGAAAATAAACTCTCTGATAAGGTGAGAGGTTGTATTATCTTGTTCCAGAGTTGTTGTAGTACATTGCTGTACAAATTTGTGATTTTAAGTAAAATAAAAAAAAGAAAACAAAGAGTAACTGAATTCTGGTAATCACAAAATGTGTTAATTGAAATACTTTATATCAAACAAGATATTAAGTTTATATTGAGAGAAAAAAACAAACTGTGCAGGAGTAGCTGCAAATAACAACTGGTGATACGGCCATAATTGTTCATTTAAAACTGATTAAGAGAAATCAATACACAACCTGAAGCTCTAAACAATCAATGCAAGGCTTAGAGAGAGAATGGGGCAGATTGTTTGTTTATGTGTGGATGAGAAGCAGAGTATGTGTGTGGTTGCTTGTGTCTGGGTTTTTTTTTTCATCGATTGCCCTGCTGCATGTGTGTGCATGTTAAACTGTGGCTGCTGTTGTGTCCCTCAAGGCAAAGAGACCTGAGCATTTATCCCACTATGTTTCAGCACTGTCATTGCACTGCACTTTGCCTCACCTCCCATCGTCCTTTCGTCTCCTACTTCTTCTCTTGTACCCTTCTTCTTCCCAACTGAGACATCAAATACGTTTTTATTTTTCATGTGCAACAATTTTTTAGTGAATCACCCTCTTTAATCCTTGGTTCTCTGCTCTTTATAATCTCATTGTCACTTTTCATGTAAGCACCTACCCTCATTTCTGACTTGTTTTAGTAACTGAATTACTGACCCCACCTACATTGTTTGATTTTACACCGATTTTTTGTTTTATCTGACCGTTCTCTTCTACATGACGCGCACATACAGCTTTGCACTGTAGTACATGAAGGGAATACTAATTATTTTATTCACATCCTGCAGCATTCACCCCAACCATTAGTAGCCTGGAGAGTTATTAATGAATCCCAGTAGTACACACATGCACATGCACACACACACACACACACACACACACGCACGCACACGCAATAAACAGTTTTTATTTTTTATTTATATTCCTTTTCAGCTGTACAAGAGGCATTGACTGTGGAGTCTTTCTGCTCTGGCTCACAGTTAATTGCATGAAGCTCATGTTCAAAGCTGTTATTCAGTTCTGCCCTCCCAGGGATTACACACACACACACACACACACACACACACACATACATACATACACACACACACACACACACACACAAAGAAATTAGGGGTTTACTTGTTAAAAAAAAAAAAAAAAAAAGCAACAACAGATGAATAGTAAGGGCAACGTATGTAGTCAATATTAAACACCTGCTGCTGGAGCATTCATTACTTTTTTGTTTCTGTAGAGCTTTTTTTTCCCAGTGTTTTGTATTGCACAGTGACCATTAATCATTCAGACCCTGTCACCACACTCACTCTCTCTCTCACACACCCGTATGCACCTACAGAAGCACACCCTAAATCTGATATATCATAGTGGGTTGTTGCATTCTACAAATAGGAATTAGCTTTTATAATAGTAGGGAAAACACTCACACACCTTGGCCATTGTCTCCATTGTTTCACCAAGACCCACAATCACAAACTAATTACCATTTATTTACCTTTGTTTGTATTTGCGTGTTTGTGTGGCTCCTTGAGTGTCTGTTTGTGTGGCCTCATGTATATTTAAATGAGTTGGAGGGCTTCTGGGTAAGCCACTGCGATGGAGAGGTTGCAGGTGCTCTTGTGTGCTGTTGATTGTTCTTACTTCCATGTAATGGGATTGAATAAATTTGTATTCATATACTGCATTTGTGAATGTGTATCTGTAGCCATCTTTACTGTTATTATGTTGATGAATGAATGTGAAATGGGTAGAAACTGTAGTCATGTTGGCACAAAGGATGAAGGCAGACTTGGTATTATAGCCACCACTTGTAGATTATCCTGCATCAAGGTAGTTTGTCCCTACTTTTAAATATGATCCACAGAGTAAGGGGGCAGGGGTAGCAGACTTTCATCAGTTAAGGTTGTTGAATGGCCATAGATAACAGAAAAGAAATTGGCTTTTCAGTTTCACACTGAAAACAAACAGTGGTCTGCTGTGTGGCAGCTCTGCATTTTGTTGACTCGACCTCCTTGCTCCCTACAGTTAGTATTATGTCACCTGACTTCTTCCTTTCCTCTCTTTATGAATTATAAGGCTGTAAAAGACTGTCAAACTGTAAAACACACCAGCAGGTTGTACTAAGCAGCTTACATACACAAACTAAGGGGTCATAACTTGTTGTGATACAACAGTATGACAGAATTTGACAAGGGTGGTGGTAAGTTTTTCGTTCTCATCGAAGTTCCTAATGGAAGAATAAAGTACTTTTGACTTGACTTTGACTTAAAGGGGCTTTTGGTAGTCTATATTTTAAAAACAACAAATTATTGCTAAGGACACAACTACAGTATACAGCTTTTCTTTTTGTTTGACTGGTCATCTTCCTCACTTCCTTGTTTAGGATACAGATGGATATTGGTTTGTGGTTGGGAACAGTGAAGAAATTCCACTGGCACCATTTTGTTCAATGACAGATGGCGAATTGAATGAAATGCTGATGATGAATATTCACCTCAAGCATGTTTATTCTCTTCAGTAAATTGAGGGCACAAGGACTCAAGTGCCAAGATTGCTTTTGGGACAGGTAGGTTTAATGAGAAATTTGTAATCTTGAGAATTGTTACAGCATACAGACGCATCACAGATATTTTAGTTATGAGGAGGAGGACACTGTCATAGTGATTAAAATTACTTAGCTGATATCTTTTTTTTCTCATAGCGTGAACTGCCAAAGCTAGAGCAGCCAATGTTCCCTAACATGCACATGCTGCCTATTTAAAGTGTTCATTAAATCGACAGCATGGGCTGAATTGATATCAGCATGATATCAGTGTAAATAATACATAACTTGCAGCATTAATCACTCAGAACAAATAAGATCACTGGAGAAATTCACATGTGGATATGTTTCAGAAACTTATGCTGAGGTCAAAAGACATTTTATTTCATTTTAGTATCTTATATCAGTCATTTCATCAGTAGGAATATTTGATGAAAATTAACGATTAACACTTAACAAATCATTGGTGTCCCACGTTGTGAAATCCTAAATTTGGACTACTAATATTTTCATCGAGGCTTCATGGTCCCCACTGGCTTCCCCGTGATTCAAAATGTGTTTTCTTTGAAGCCTGATTTAGCAGGAATATGGCATTTGATCCCATGTGTCCTTTTGGGCTCTCAGTTCAGTGTTATGTGCATAAATGGGTGTGTTTGACTGTGTGTGTATGAGTGTGAGCACGAATACTCATGTGTTGTGTATGAAATACACCAGAGCTTTTTTTATTAATTTATTTATTACTTTTTTTTGCTGTAACACAGTGTAGAACATGTAAAAGTAAATGTCAATGTGCAATTAAACTAGCAGAGTTATGCAGGATGGGGGTCCAGACTCAACTCCTATATTACACAGAGGATTGAAGCTATGATCAGACTTGGCAGCATAAGATGTTACTTAAATGTCAGCCACAAAGCAGGTGCTCAGACATGAGGTAGACTTTGTAGATGGGCAGAGAAATGACAGGGGGATAAAGTGAGAGAAAGTGAGAGGAAGTGTGCAGAAGTTTTCATTGATTTCATTACATTCACTACACCAACACAGGTTTTTACTGTATGCATATTAGACTTTGAGTAAAGATGGAAGCATGAAAAATAACTATAACAATCAGTGCCAGTGATTTCATTACAGTCTAAGATATGGCCTGGTTAAAAAAAAAGGTAAAGTTATAAAAAGAAAATCATTACAGCTTGATTTTGAGTTCCACAAATACATGTTATACTGTATGAATGACTGTGAGATTAAAGGAATAGTTCACCAAAAAATGAAATTCAGTCATTAGTGACTCACCCTCATGCTGATGAATACGGAGTAGTTTTTTATTCCTCAAAGTGCATCTTGAGACCCGGGAGGCCGGTTTGTATTGTCCAATGAAACTTTATATTAGAGTAAAAGGGCCCAACACAAAAACATCCATAGAACTACACAAAAACCATGTAATATTTCTCCACACTGTCTGTCCACTGCAATTCAAGTGTCCTGAAGGGATATAGTCCAGAGTTTATTCGAAACAATGCAATTTAGGACATTTTTACAGCCTAAGCAGTCCTGTGTTGAATTTGCCTGGTGCACATTCTCGCGTTCTGCGAGATCCCTACTGTTTGATCAACAGGATCTGTGGAAGAATAGCTTGTTTTGTTTTTTTTATAACGAAAAGTATATTAATCACAATGAATTGTATTTTGCATCATTATTAGTAAGTGTGATCAGGAAGTATGTTCCTAGTAGCACAGGATCGTATACCCATACTTTCAACAATCCCAGAAGGACTCTTTCTTCCAAAAGAGGGTTCTCTGGATCAAAATGCTTCTTACTGGAAACCTAAGTGTTACCAAGAACCCTTGAAGACCCATTTCTTAGGGGAAATGGTTCCAGGTAGAACCTCAGCCCTTTTAGAACCCTTATTTCTAAGAGTGTAGAGGGTGGATGAAGCTTAAAAGCTGAGAGGCAACAGCAACATTCTTTATTTGGCTAATTGTTTGACTAAAGAGCTTACAATAGCTTTTACTGTTTATACCTTTAGCCAAAAAAGACCACAAAATTCGGAATCCATTGGGACAAAATCAAACTTTGTAATCTCCTGATACAAACTGCTAATGCTAACTAATCCTAGGGACTACATCTAAAGACTACGTCTACTTGGAATCTAGGCAATGCAATCATAGTGTGTTCCTAATGGGCTCTGTTTTTTGTTAGCTTTTTTGTTTATTTCTCACACAATTACTGTATTGTATTAACTGTTCCTCTGCATGTTTTTATAAATCACCATATCTGTAAGTGTTTCCATCATCCATTATTATCCCTGGCTTTTTTTGTGTCCTTGCCTTTTCTCACATGCTCTATGCCCCATCTGTCTCTTATAAAAGGTCTGACTTGTACTTAATTGGTTTTTAACTGACATGATCCGATATCCTTCGCTATCACGGTATCACAACACTTTAATCAGCGCTTATCAGTCAGCAGGCCACATGATTCTGTGAAGCATCAGGACTTTAAATAGGAAGAGATAGGAAGGGAGGCAGGTGGACAGAAAGTAGAAATATGTATAAAGCTTTGGTGGATTATGGAAATCAGCAAAGAGATAGACAGCAATTGAAAAGGGGAGGGGGGAGAAGAAAAACGGATAAAGAGTACGTATGTGCAAGGACCAGTGAAAATGGAGCAAGAGGACATCAGAGAAGTAATGTGAGTGTGAGAAAGTGATGGAGACGGTGAGATAAGGAGGAGGTGTGGGCAAAAGAGTAATTTGAGCCTTTGTGAAGAGCTACACGTAAATCTCCTGTCCTTTGAAAGACCAACATATTTTGTTTCCTACGGCTATCTCTCCATCGCCTCCCTGCAGGAATCAGGCCTGCGCTGAGCAATGAGAAGTACTGATGTGAAATGGAGCCACATACAGTATATTCTTTCAGAATGAAATCCAGTGATGAGAATAAAGACAAAGGAACAGTTAGCTTATGGCCAGTGTTTCTCTCACCGTTGTCCCTCAAGTGGCCATTTTCACTAAACATGGCTGTGGATTCCACAAGATAAACATCATACATTATACACTCTCCCAGCAGAAAATCACAGTCCCTCAACCAATGTTCCTTAGCATTCATTAGCCATAAAGTGAAACACTTAGTGGTTTACATAGTGGTAAGAGGTAATGGTTGGAGAGGCGGGCGAGCAATATCATGTGTCTTTCTCTTCTATTTAGTTTAGTTTTATCTGTAAAGAAAGTGATGCAAGGAGCACAAAAGGTTTATTCCATCAGTAGCTGACTGTGTAATTTACTATACAATTTGGAAACATGCATGCAGGTGTATACATTTATAAAAACATTGTCAAATTATTTTTCATGAGGCTGTACAAAAAAGAAAAAAAAACTAACGGATAATAGTTCTTCACACTTTGCAATGCTTATAATATGGGCTCTATGTGTCCGTATCTTTACCCCTGAATATGGCAATCTTCTTTGGTGTAACAAGGCAAGTGGAATGCATTATGCCGGCTGTTCTGGAAAATCAATTACTCTCTACAAATAGAAAAGGTGTATACTTATCAGGAAGGCTTAAATGCTTTCACTGTGAGATTAAGAGTCTTGATATCAGATATATTCAAATCTCAAACATGCAGTCTTTGTATTTCTTGGTGGATAATCGTGACACACAGCAACCGTGTTTCTCCAGAAATCAGTAATGTATGGGCTTAGCGGTATGAAACTAAGCAGAGCTCACAATGCTTTTTCCCCTCTGAGGTGCAGCATATCTCTGCCAATTCTAATGCTCAAACTCTCATTGCACCAAATGAGGAAACAAACCCAACACACGCATGCACACACACACAGAGAGAAATCTGCAACAGATCAAGGCTATTTCTATGATTCATTCTTTAGGTTGTATGGGCTGTTATATTAACATTGTATATATATATTTTGTGTGTGTGTGTGTGTGTGTGTGTGTGTGTGTGTGTGTGTGTGTGTGAGACCGTGCGTGACCGTGCGTGTGTTGTATTGCATTAATTACCAGTCAGTTTTGAGGGTTTTTGCCTCTTTGTTACATAGTTGTCAAACATTGGTATTTAATTAGTGTGGATTATACAGTTATAAGTATAGGCGTTCCACCTTGCACTAAAATATATTGATGCTGCACAATAGCTTCTCAGCCTCGATTGCCAGAGGAGGTTCCTGGAAAAATCACGTTATACTCTCTTTGCTGTGGTCAGTAATAAAATATGAAATTGTGTGGTAATTACTCGGTTGGAAGGCACAGGGCTGTAGAATTTCTCCCAGGACAGAAATGAGAATAGAGCAGCAAGTATGAAAAAGCATAGCAATGGACTCATCTGAACAGGGAATTTGCCATTTTTGTCACACTGAACATCTATAGCACAATAATACCGGAGGATTATACAGGCCCATTGCAAAAGATGTTGGTACCCCTATAGCAGGGATCCTATTATGTCCTGACACAGTATGAGCTGTATGTGAGCTATGTGCATGTTTAAGTTCTACTTGATGTTTGTCCGTGAGTGAAAGAGTCTGAATGAGAAGGTTATTTTTAAGCTTTTATCTTCTTGACAAAAGACATCACATCCCTTGCTGCGGTGACATATGTAGATTCAAAGTCACAAGTAGGTGGAAAAATGTTCGCACATTTTTCTCATTGTTTTTGTCTTTCTCTGTGTTGACAGTGAGCTGTGTTGATGTTCCTCAAGGCTATTGTTCCAGATCACAAAGTACTCAGGCACTTATGGCGCATTTCCACTAGCACGGCTCGGCTCGATACGGCTCGGCTCGGCACGGCACGGCTCGGTTTGGTTGTGTTTCCATTACAACTGAGTATCACTAGTGCCGCCGTGACGTCATTTACACGGCGCCGAGCAACGCTCTAAACTCTGTAAATATATAACTTTAGCAACATTTGAAACATTTTCAGGCGAGAAAGTAGTCGTTTAGATCCCCAACGTGTTGAAAATCTGACTAAATACCAGCTGTTTACAATTTTGTTTCGACGAAGTCGGCGTCACTAAAGCTAGTCGTAGTGAGCAACGCACTTCCGGTTATTTTCACAAAATAAAATACCCGTTGCCTTTTATCATAAGGAAAGCCATTACGATAGAATTGGTGCTTTTACTTTGTAAACAGGAAGTGAACCTACCCTCGCTGTAGCTAGCTTTAAACCGCCGTTTTGACTGCTCTCGTCCCGTTAACGGCATTTAACCGTTCAATATGCCTTACCGGAGAGTCTTGCCAGCTCTGAGATCGGCCTGGTTCATTGTAAAACATTTATTTATTGATGTAAATGTGGTGTTTTCTGTGCGTACAGACCCCAAGGCAGTGCTGCTAACCACAAACAAACTTCTGCTACAGCCACAATTGTTAGATTTCATCAATGAGAAAAGAGTTTAACCAGCCGGTGGTAAACCTCTAAAAGCCATCGGGTAAGTTAATTAGCGGTCGTTTTCTCCCCGGGGCGAGGCTCGTAGGCTGGCCGGCGGAGCACGTCAGGAGCCGGGCTGCTGCCTCTGTCTCGGTCGCTGCGCGGACCTGGAGCTTCACTTCTCCGAAAAACAAAAATGACACTCATCGGCCAACAGTGTTGTGCAAGTTAATGAAAAATAGTAACTAGTTACAGTTACTAGTTACTTCATTTAAAAAGTAACTCAGTTAGTAACTGAGTTACTTAAACCAAAAAGTAATGCGTTACTGAGAAAGTAACTTTTTCGTTACTTTAAAACGTTTTTTTTGGTGTTTTTTTTCCAATGCTCCCACTAAATAAAGGTTGATGGAATGGGCTTTATGCACAGCTCCACTTACTTCCTGAACTTAAACCAGCTCCTTTATTTCCTGTCTTGCATTATTGGACAAACTGATTAATCCAGGTGTGTCTGTGACTCTGACCTCAGTAGTCACAACAATGGTCAGACACCTGGAATCAGGAGCAGTGGAGCTGTGGAGCTGTGCATAAAGCCTTTTCCCCTCTATCCGTCATTTCTGTAGACTGATGCTGATGAAAAAACGCGTATTTTTATCTGTAAATTTTACCATCATCATCATGCTGCATCTTGACCGAGTTACATTCAAGAACCTGACGGAAAGTAGGTAAATTCACTCCAGCGGTCTTTTTTTTTTTTTTTTTTTTTTCGATCTATCAGCTGTGTTTACCCAGAGCGATTGCTCTGTGTTTAGCGTTTCAGGCGTCAATTGGAGTCCGTCTGTCTGTCGGATTCATACCGCTGCTGCTGCTCGGGTGGAGTGGGTGCTTGTGTCTCGCTGTGACTTTCGAGCTGTGTCCCAGGGGCTGCAGGCTGCACTGGCGCACAGCTGATGGGTCTCGGATGCTGCGTTAGCTGCGTTACCTTTAGCTCGCCGTCATGCCCTGACCTGAGGCAGCTGATGTGTGGTCGAAACCACCGTGCGTTTCATTCAACCGAACTGTAGTAACGCGCCACTTCACATTCTCAGTAACGGCAACGGCGTTGTAACGATGGGAAAAGTAATCAATTAGATTACTCGTTACTGAAAAATATAACGCCGTTAGTAACGCCGTTATACTCTAACGCCGTTATTACCAACACTGTCGGCCAATCAGTGGCAGGCAGTCGGCTGACGTCACGTTTTAGTAACGCTTCGGCTCGCTTGGAACCAGGGCTGAGGTGATACCAAAAGTGTACCTGGTTGCAGGTACTGCGTGCTAGTGGAAACACGCAAATAGCGCGCCGAGCCGAGCCGAGCCGAGCCGAAGCGCGCTAGTGGAAATGCGCCATTATACTGTATAATAAAGCAACATAAATAAAAACATCTACACCTGCACAAACATAAACCGGGTTGAACACCACTATATATTTACTGTATAAGCTCGATGTAAAATAAATTATAGGTCTTTGTGCCACCAGTTAGAGTGCTAGCTGTCTAGCTGCCTGAAAAGAGCTTTTGTCACTACTTAGCACACTTGTATCATACATTTCAGTTAGATGACCTTCATCAGGAATCTCAGCAATTACCGATGCCACACTTAATCAACAGGTACTAAAAATGGCTTTTAGAGCATTTATTTAGTTTATTGCACATCAGTTCTTGCTTTCTTGTTGGATGCAACAGCTATTTGGTTGAATCACATCTTCATTGCTCCTTTATTCTGAACAACCAAACCTTTTGCATTTGTAGAGAAAAACTAAAATCAATGATTACAGAGCAGCCAACAAGTTAAATTCATATTTGTGTACACTGAAAACAGAATGTGATCAAATTAAAGGTGTTGTTTCCACCACTTTGTGGTTTGAGGGCAGTAGTTTTTAAAGCAGCTGGGGTCAGGGGTGTGTTAAATGGGGGCAGGTTTGCAGGTGTCTTTTGTCCTTGTTGTAGGACTTGGTAAGGATATTTACCCTTATCTTCTCATCAGGCAAAACAAAAAACACTCATTAGTAGATAAGGTTTGCAAGTATTAAAACATATGAATGTGACCCAATAGCATTTTAAAGAGTAAATCACAGAGATTTTTTATTTTCAAAGGTGATCACCATCACCCATTCAAGTGATCCTTTGATTGAATCATAAATATAGTCCTCAACTTCTTTTTCTAAAAAAAACAGTTGTGATGTGTTAAAGCTATGTGATTCAGAGACAAGGAAAACCTCAACATTTCGTACGAGATGCGCTCACTGATAGTACTGCTGAAGTACTTTGCCGTTTAGATCAAGAGCACCTTGTTTTAAACCACTTTCAGCTTTTGAGCCTTAAATCACACAACATGTGCAATCAGAAATCGAATCTGTTACCATTGACAACTGGGTCACCAGAGATGTGGTCGCTAATGAAGAGCCATCCAGTAGCTGTTAGCTCTGATCATAGAGGCGGGTTTTGAGCCTTGACAAGGCCAATGAGGGCACCCGTCTGACCATGACCTCATGAATATGAATGAACCATGCAATGGTAGGACCTCTTTGATAGGCTATATGCAAATTTTTCTGACTGGGTTGTCTGAAGTGATTTCCACTGCACAGCGTTAGGATCTCAGAAAGCGAGAGGATGCACAGCACACCATTGGAATATTGATGTCTCCTTACTTTGGCAGAGAATTTCTTGTTCATGAGGTTGTTAATGAACATAAACTGATGTACGAACTAATGAATGTAGTAATATAGACACAGATAATTACATGAGAATAAAGATTCCTATGCCAACTATGACTTATTCAGTGACCCATTCATCTTTTCTAATAATGTGTTTCACCTCCATGCCCACCAGCAGTCTTGCAAAGAGATACACCCATCCAAAGTGTAATGAACACTTGATTAGTTTTCTGTAGCACCCTGCAGGTAGCTGGCCACTGGTGTTTGGTATTTGCTTCAATGTAAGTAGTGACTAGTACGCCTGACCGAAAGTCCACCGTAATCCAACATCTTTCAATTGTCTCATGTGAACACCGTATTGAGATATAGAATACAGACCTCCTGGTTGTGAGCAAAACCCATTGTTTGCTGAAGACCATGTCCGTGTTTAATGTAGGAGTCCAACACAATGTCTTTCTGATGTTACATTGAGGTCTGGTGCCTGCTGGGTGTATGCCAGCTCTATCTCTTGAGTGTATGAAATCTAAACTCTCAATGTACTAAGATACGACGGACAAATATTTGTATTATAGGAAACAATTTTCACTGAAATAAAAGCATAAGCAAATATACTAGATACATATACTGCATAAATATTTATCTGTCTGCTTTGTATATTAACTCCCTCCTCTCAGTGCTTTTGCACTCTCAAAGGGTTTCTCTGTTTTTATCTGTCAACGCTTATAACAATGTGCAAGCACTGACACCTCTGTTGCTTACAGATTTCATCCCACTTGTAAAAAACTAGACAGCAGGTAGCTCTGTGAGTAGCTGACATTTGTTTTGCTGCATTGTGCCCTTGTGCTGCGAGAACCTCCAATTTACTAGGCCAGATATTGCTTTTTTTTGACAGCCATGTTTGGTTTTTTGGTTATTTTCTAGGGTTGATTGTATGAAAACATAATGGCACAAGCAGTGTTGTTGGCTAGTCTAGTCAAATGTAAGATTTTTCACACCAGCGTGTTTGTGTGTGAGAGAGAGTGTGACATATCAGGGTACGCTGTATCCTCCATGCTTCTTATCTTGCTGCCTGGATGTTATCATCACAGCCTGTCCTGCCACCTCTGTCAGATAAATGTTGACTGTAAAGAGAGATGAGCTGAGGGGTCATTGTGGAAAATATTGTGCGATAGTTTTGACTTTTGATTTGCTCTTCTAAAGAAAGTTAAAGAAATGCTCAAAACACAAAAATCAATGCCTTTAGTCCTGCAGGGGGAAGTATGGCCGTAAGCCATCAATCATTATGCTTAGACCAAGTGACATGAGGTAAAATTATGTTGACTAAAGCATATATCAGAGCGTTCTTTTCACAACCTTGGATTTATCAGCTTAAAATGCAACTGGAAGCATTACCTTTCTATCCTCATCAGTTTATCAAGTTCAGCGTAAAACGCTATATGATCGTCAGATCGCATAGCGTCTTTGGCGAAATGCAACACATTATTTAATGCCCACTGATCTACGAGGCAACACGTGGTCCATTAAAGTCTGCGTGTAAGCGCTCCAGATCAGCACCAAAGTGAAAATAAGCAGACGCTCCATGATGTACAGTACAGTACAGTACTGACCTGATTTGCTGTCTACCCGCCTATACAGTTGACCAATAACAGAAGGGCGTTGCGGCCACGTGAGTTTTGTTTACAGATTTTGGACCGTTTGAGTTTGGCCTTTGTGAACGCAAACCGGACTGACTCAAAATTGAAACAACGTATCATCCTCACGTTGGTTCGGATAAAAAAACTGACCTTTAATCATTAATGTACCTTTAGATGTGAACCCGACCTAATTGTTTAGTATGAAGAATTGCTATTTATGTTGTTTGTGAGGACACATTTTCATGGTACAGTTTACAACTGGGGTCAACACACCAAGTACCAACAAGAACTAAACATTAACAATTGACCACCACAGCTGAGCATTTCAGCCTTGGACATGCAATTTATCAATGTAAGTTTAAAACAGAGGTTCACACAGTCAAGGTTTCATATGTCACATGAATAAGAAACCAGCCACACCAACTTGCAGGGCTTTCCGTATCATTTCACTATAGCGGACCTCTGATAATTCAATGACAAAGTGACGGTTATAAGAGGAGAAGTTCGGCTAGCTTGGGACCTAACACATTGTTAGCCGATCTGTAATGTAGTCAAGCCAAAAGCTCATGTTATCTGTTCTCATTAGCTTTCTGATGGCTTTGTAGAGAGCCAAACATACAATGTATTAATATTCTGATACGTACCCTATACGATTAGCTATATGTCTTTGGAGTCAGTGGAGCTTCGAACATGTCTGAAGTACTCAGCAGAGGTTTGCATGTTTGAGCAGAGTTGAAGCTGCAGTAGAGCGGCTGAGGAGTGGGTGAACTAGATGCAGGGCCAATTTGCATATTCATAGATCCACGAATACTTTACAAATCCATGAAGGGACTCCTTTCATGGAAATTTGTACATTTGAGGAGATGTGTTTTTTGGTATTTAATATATGCCAGGAAAGAAACCTCCTGTAAGACTGTTGCGAGGAAGCAACAGTTTACTGTCTGCATCTGTCTTTGAACAATTAAGATACAGCTACTAAACCGTAGGTGGGTGGGTGGAGCTTCAACAACTTAGGGGAGGGAGATGGAAGCAGGAGAGGTGACTGCCACACAGAGGGCTGCACAGCATGCTTTTTTTTGGCGTTTACACCTTTGTTGACAGGACAGAGGGACAGCGAGAGAGGGACAGGAAATGGGGAGACAGGGGAACAACATGCAGCAAAGGGCCACCGGGGGAATTGAACCAAGGCTGCTGCAGCAAGGACAGTAGCCTCTGCATATGGGGTGCCTGCTCAACCTACTGAGCTATCCGGCCCCCTGGCTGCATAGCCTGCTTGACTGGACTGATCACCACTACACAGCACTGCCCATCTCCTTCACTCGTACTCCCTTGTGTCTCTCTGTGAGTTTTTTTTTTTTTTTTTACACTGATCCTCCGCCAATTTGTATAGCAGCCCAACAAGCCCACTGATGGCCATGCATTCGGCCACTGATTATGGCCACTGTTGTTAAACAGATGAAGGAAAGTCTGACACCCACAGGACAACAAACAGAAAAGGACACTGAATATTTACCTAAAGGAAAGCAGCCACATTTAAGTTAAAACAAACATACAGTAGTCGAGGATGAAATGTCCATCCTCCTCCTCCTTTATCCACCTAAGGGGATGACAAAGAAAGTGAGTGGTCCATCAACGGAGTCCACTTTGCAGTCTTTACCAGTCCTCCCACTTTTCCCACCCACCAGTACTGTGCCTCATGCAGAAACACATCAAACAGTGAAGGCAAATCACAATCTCAAAGGCGTTTCATAGAATCTTTAACTACAAAGCGAATGCTACTTACATAGCAATCTTTGTAATACCACACAGTTCAGGCCTCTGTCTGTGTATTATTGCCAAGCTGCAAAGTTATTTTTTCTCTCTTTTTTTTTTTTCTTCTAACCTTTGCCCATTTGCTGGTTCGGTGACATGCTGTGAACTTGATTACCTGGAGAGGAGCAGTACAGTAGTGGGGTGTGACAGCAGTGGTCAAGCGGTGCAGTGAAACTTTGTGAGCGACTGATACCAGCTGTTACCACAACAACTGATCATGTATCCCTCTATCATCTCACCCTGTGTCTTTTGCCTAAAATTGGAACATACATGCATTCTGAATCTTAATGTGCCAGATTTGTTGCACATGACTACTCACATACAGCACGTTAATATTCTGATTACTTGTCTTGTGGGGCTGTGGCGCATGAAACATTTTATTTAGATAAAAGAGCTGCCTCTGCTGGAAGCCTAGTGGTGTGGTGACTCATAAAGTGTATGAAAATTGAGATACTATATACAAGATTGGATATCACTCTACATTTCATATCGATGCCTACATATTCTTGTGATTACACAAGTTATCATTTCAATCTTCAAGGAACAAAGCTTTTGGTTTGCACATACTGTAAAGCTACCTTGATTTTAATTTTCAGTCGTGCACAGTAGGCAGTTTAATGTGCCTCAGGCCCACCTACCCCTTCATGTAGGAGTACTTGATTTTTTTGTAATGTCTTCTAAAGTGCAGCTAATTGCTACTTTGAGCTATAGAGGAGAAGCAAACTGAATATGTTTAACAGCATTAATAGCACAGAAGCATTCAACACACAATAGTGCAATAGCATAGATCTCTCTCTCTCTCCTGCTTTAACACTCACCCTCTCTCTTACTGACACTCACCCAAGACATTTGAATAAGAGAACTTGTTTTCAAGCTCTGTCCCCTTTTCATGTTTCCACATCGTTGTGCAAAAAATAGTGTAGTTTGGTTTGTCATCTCTCTATATATGCTTTACAGCTACAGTATGGTTTCTTTGTATACACCGCATGCACATCAGGAACTTGTGTCAACTTTCAAAAGGGGTTGAGACTGCACTCATTTCTAAACCCTGAAAATCTTTTAAGTATGCATCCAAGCGTCTGTGTGTGTGTGTGTGTGTGTGTGTGTGTGTGTGTAGGTGTGTGTGTGTGTGTGTGCACTTCTAAATGTTTGTATGAAGGGGCCGACCCATGCAGACATTTTAGCAGCTAAAGCACCCCCTCGTGAGCCGCATGGTGCCATCATTACTTAGAGCATGGCCTGGTTCAGCCACCAGCACTAAACATGGGGTGGTAGACAGTCTGCTTTATGGGGTCTTTTAACTTCACAATTGGTTGTCCCAGTTCTGTCAACCCACCATGGAACAGAGTGTGCACAAATACACACGTGACGCTGTGTGTGTGTGTGTGTGTGTGTGTGTGTGTGCGTGTGTGTGTGTGTGTGTGTGTGTGTGTGTGTGTAGTTGCTGTTGCTGTTCATCTCTTTGAATGTGCATCTTTGGGTTAGGGTCAGGGTTAGCTGAAGCTGAACTTTGGCTCAGTTCTTTTTTTTCTTCCTTTTGGTGGCTAAACCAATAAGCTGTCAGCTAAATGGGCCTTCAATAACAAAGTACTTATAGGTGTAGAGGCACTGTGTGGTCTGATACATTCACTTAGCTCCCAGTTCACACCAGATTTTTATGTTGCTCATTCAAGTTTATGTACACCATATACCCCAAGACCAAAGTCATTAATTATTGAGACTGGGCCATGAGTGTGGAGCAAAGGTTTCAAATGAGTTCCCATGTGTTAAATGGGTACATTTAGTCAGTATTTGTAAAAGTTTTACTATTAAGTGCCACTGTATTTGTAACTGACCAAATTCACAAATGAACAACATACTGTCACTTCGTTCACAGAAAACACAACACCGTTAAAGTATACATCACCTTCAAAATGTTTTTTGGATTAGAATGAACCATTTAGAATGAATCATGGTTTAGAGGAAAACACAGACACTACAGTGCACAGTGTGAATCAAAGGTTGAAAATGAGTTCCTATTGAGAAGCAAGCCAGTCTGACCCAACTGCTCATCCCCACTGCTTTGGCAGTCGGTTAGGGCTCAATACACGCATACACAGAACACACACACACACACACACACACACACACACACACACACCAAGACCCAGTAATTGAGTTGCTTCAGTAGACACCTACCACTATTCACTCAATGCTTTTTTGAATCATAAATAGGAGAAATCACAGGGGAGCATTTTCATATTCTCTTGTAGCATTTTTCTCTTGGTTTAATGAGCACTTAACACCAGCCTGACAGTGGGGGTTGAGATTAATGGGCACAAAGCCAGTTGGCATGATGGGCCCATTTGACTTAGCATTGTCTTGCACATAGTGATTGGGGTGTCTAGCACAGCTGGTTAATAAAAGCTGGACAGTGGCTGATGTTTGCCCACTCACTCCCTTCATCCTTCTTCTGTTCACCCATTTGCGAGAACTTTTAAGAACACAAAGAGGGAATAAAATATATGCAAAGGCACACATTTCTCCTGCCCTCGTTTGCATCTTTAACCTGTGTTAGTGGAATTACTGGTCTGCATATCCAATTTCTTGTTTTTACATTTTAAATTTAAGGTTATTAATGAATGAATCAATGGATGAGGATGAAAGGGTTATGACCAGTGGTTACATTTTGACAGGAGCTTCTTGAGTTCAGATTCCAGAAACACAGAACAGTAACAAGCTTAAGAAATAAACAACATATTTTTGTAACATTAAAAACTGCTCCCAATTATATTATGTGTGTGCTAAAATATTAATATAGAGTCTCAAAGTAAAGCAAGAAAGTGTTGTGGAAAGTGACTAGAATGCCCTTTACATTTGGCTTAATTGGTGTCCATAAACTTACCATCACCTTTATAAAAACAAGACCAAACATTCAGCAGAAACTATCTTGTGCAACCATGTATTTGACTTGTTTAAACTTCCAAATGCTTTGAATCTCTTTGCCAGCTCCTCCTATATAATGCAGTTGGCTCCTCCATAAGAATGGATGCGATGATAAAGCAAGTTGTCATTGCATGATTTGGCTGGTGAAAAGCTTATGTGGGCAAGAGCTACTCTTCTGCAGCCAAACAACCATTGAATGCTGGAAAGGCCTATCATTCAGCCTTCTGTGCTATTAAACCCCACTCAAAAGAGATTAGCACAGAGAATCAGAGCTGGTGTCAAGTGCCAAAATGCACCGTGTCAAAAGATGCACAAACATGCATCCATATGCAACCACATGGAAACTTGCATGTCAAAGATTCCACACACATCAACAATTTACAATTACGTTGCTCCCTCTCTCTCCCAGTTGCATTGTATGCAGAACTCACTATAGCAATAAAACTGTTCGAAATCCTAATTTTCAAGTTAACCCTCTCTCAACAACTGTTGTGTTGTACCATTGTTGGCAATCAACCAGTGTGAGCCTAAGGGCTTTTAATCTACCTTCGGCCTTGTTTTTTTCCTTTGATATAATGCTCCTGCCAGTTTCATATAACTTCATAATCAGATATCGTCAACTATCCAAAAATTGATTCACATTCATAATTGAAGTCAATGATGAATTAATTAGACGGAAAATAAGCATTTTATGTTTTCCATATCACGTTCGAAATGAGGCCTGTTATTATCTCTGAAAACATTATGAGCTCATCTACCAGAAACATAAATGACAAGTATTTAGTTTCCATCTCATCTTTGTCCATGTGCTTAACCACTTGTCAGTCAGTTAGAGTCAATGTTACATTCGTGTCCCTTTTTTCGTTAGTGGATCAAAGGTTCTGTCTTGAATACACGTGGTCTCATTGTGAATTTAATGACGAGAGAGTTGAGACTTGAACCAGGATAAAAAAATACTGCTTACTGCCACAGTGATGCTAGAATGCTTTGACAGTTTGAAAACCTTTATGCAAAAGAGACTCTAATTAATCTAGCCAAACACACTCTCATTGACCGTGACTTCCAGTATTTTTCTTACTGTGTTGGACAGCCTTAAAGGTGGACCACAGAAAATGAAAACCCGATACCAAGCTCAGTTTGAATGTGCTTTGGGACATGAAATACCTCATACAGTACTGTCCATACAAATACATTTTGAGCAGGGATCTAGTTATGAAATCACTAGATCTGGTCATGTGTAATTTATGGATCAGGCTTTTACAGAATAATATATCAGTAGATTTTCTCTTAGTTTGCTACCAAGGTGATTGGCTTTACATCAAGTATTAAAATATTATTGGTGAGTAATGATGGAATCTGTGTAGATTTAAACGACCCTCGAGGAATATGTACATAATGAAAGTGTTTGTTAAAAGAACATTAAAAAGGAGCAAAAACTGGACCAAAATAAATTAGCATACTTGAACGTGACTCAGAAATAAAAACACCAGTGTTGTCTGAGGGATTAACATTAGGGAAGGAGAGATGGTGTATGTATCGGATAAATGGTTTCATCCCTGGTCATTTCATCTCTACAGTGCATTGATCCTGTTCATCTTAACTGCGCATCTAAAGCATCACCAGCCTAAAAGGATCAATAGCGAATCCCTCTGATTTAACATTACACATGATTCTCTGCTCCCCTTCTGGCTCTCCCTCTGTGTGCACCCATTTAATATATGTGATGGACAATCAGGCAGACTGTGACTTACATTGGAACTAGCATCCAACAGTATTTCAATCTCTTCAAAATGCTACCAGACATAAATGTATTTTAGTCATTTCTTCTTTTGAGGGAACCCCCAGTCAGATATCTACAGCATACTTTGAGGAGAAAAAAAAGTTTATTTGCTTACTCAACTTAAATAAATGCTCCTTTATTCCAGCACTGATATTTGGTGGATGCTTTTTTTTTATGATTAGGGGGCTAAAAGTGTCTGTGTGTATGTGTGAGTGTGTTTGTATATCTTTGTGTGTCTTTGGGCTTTTTCTGTCTTTTGGCTGTGAGCAGGGATGGACTGAGTTTGTTTCTGTCTGGACTGATAAGAGGAAGCCGCTTACATCCCTCCCTTATCACTCTGCTCAGGGTTAATATCCCTTTTATTTTTTCTCTCTTTCAGTCATTGTCACCCTTTGTTGTTGGTGGACTGGGAAGAGGTTCAACAACTTATCAACTGTCTCTCGCTCTTTCTTGTCCTTCATCTCGTATTTCTTCTTTTTTCTAAATGTCTCTCTGTCTCAGTGCCAACATACTTCAAGTTGCCAGTATATTACTCTGACTGGCAACAGGCAGTGAACTCATCATGATATTATGTTTACTTATACACCTCAAGAAACTATAATCTTTAAGCATATTTGAGGTTCCACCACTCCTAAAACATAAACACAGATTCACAGGCTATAAATGATTGTGGTGATGGTAGCAGGAGGTGGGAGGGGATCAACAACAATTTTTGCTGTCCTATTTCCTGTTTTTATCCCCCTCATGATGACTTTTCGCCAGCTTTGCTTTCAGTTGCCAACCTATTTGCTGAAGAGATAAATTGATTTCTGTTGCAACTCGCGATGTGTCGTGCATGTCCACCTGTCATAACGGATTGGAATGTAAAGCTGCAGTCTCACATAAACAGAAAAAAGAAAGTATGGACTTTATCAGTCCACACACCATCCAAGATAGCGCAGATTTGCACACAATAAACACAGAATACATTAAAAGGATAACGCGCCGAGACACTGTAAGCGAGCACATACACCAGTTGGCATTTCTAGCTCCTTTGAACGATTTACTTTACTGGCTCGTAAATTGCCTGATCGATGATAACACACGTCTCGCACTCACCCACTCACACTGAGTGGGTAAAATGACACATGGTGTAGGTCCAATGCTCAGCGTGATTATAATAAATCCCATTACAACCATTCTGAAAATAATCAACAACAAAATGGCAGTTTTGGCTGTGTGTGTGTCTCTTGTTGACATGTTTTGACTGCTCAGGTGTTTGTGAAGGCACTCAACTTTCCAGCTCTTGCATCACTGCCATTCACTTTCCACTGAAATCACTACCTGTATGTGATGGGGCCTATAATCATCACAATCACCCCCAAATTAATTTCATGGACCTTTCGTTTAGAGATGACAATTATGAGGGAAAAAATGGGTGTGATATTTTAAATGAGGAAACCAGTGGACTAGAATATTTCCTGAATTTATTGCTTAAATGTACTGACGACTTGAGTGCGTATGAAAAATCGAATTGCCAAAAAACATGCAGGAAAGACCAAAAACACAGGGGCAGGTAAGCAAGGATGGAGGATGAGTTTTCATTCCATTTTTCCAGCTCACATCACTAATATTCCATTATAGTGCTCTGTACAGCACATTCATACTGTAATGCCTATTTCGATGGCTACTTTATAGGGACACCTGTACACCTATACCTATACAAAACATTATATCAAGAATAAAAAACATTTAAATATAATACAGGTCTGAACAACAATGCCACAAAGTATTACCTCAGTAATAATACAATCATAGTTAATGTCAGATAAATAATGTACAGTTATATTTTTGTAAAGGTTGAATTGAAAGCTGATCTAATCTAGTGCATTACCGTCTCCAAGATTACCCATGAAGTGTCCACTGAGTACACATACACAATGTAAAGTCTTTTTCCAGTAGTGATGATTAAATTACGCCTCTGCTTGATACCTGTTGCGATTGCTCAACTTAAACTGAATCAGAGGCAGTGTTAATATGACCTTTTCCACCAATGACTGAATACACACATGAAACCTTCACACTTTAGATGCTGCAGTTGTACATTTTATAGCTCACCTACACCCTCAGATTATAAACAAGCACGTGTTAACACTTGAACACAACATCATGCCCTGTGACTCCCTGTTTACCTTCACTTCCACTTTCGGAGCACATTTGTGCCCTGACTTGTGATCTGTGCTGAACATGAATCACATGAGAATCATTGATCCGTTCCTTTCATCCTCACCGTATACGCTGGATACGAAAACCACAGTCGATGATGAGACGGGAGTTCAAGTCATGATAATCTGATTGACTACTTGAAAAGATATGCTGGTTTGGTGAATACACAAGCTCTCCTGGATGAGCACACACACACACATCAAGGAGCATCTTTGATTGTTTGATGTTCTTGGGTATCTTGCATCAAAGCAATATCTCTTTCAAAGAACGTGTCCTTGGATAAACATATGTTAACTATGGCTGTATGCCACAGTGGCTGAATAACTGAATTATATAAGTCTCTTGTATTTTTGTTATTGATGGTAACATTGCCCATTTGTCCCCAATCCCCTGTTCTTTGTATACTGGGACAGAAGAAGAAGAAAAGAGATGAATTGCTTTTTGCATCATCTCTCCCCCAAAGGCGCACTCACCAGAGAGAGCCAAGGAGAAAGTGGCTGCACGGAAAGTGAAACATATTCCCAGTCCACCACTTTCCCTTTTAAACTTAAGATATGAAATACACTAAGTGAGGGCAGGGACATATTTTGAAAATGATCAGGCATCAGAACATGAGCGAGGTTGATCAGAGGAGCAATTTTATGTTGGCCTATTCAGCCCTCTTCATTGTGACCACTTACTTTTGTGTATTGGAATCTCTAGATTTGGTAAATAGGAAACCTTAGAAAAGGATGTAGAAGCAGTCCTGAAAATTAAAGCATACCAGCAACCTTCTGGAGTGGAAAAAAAGAAACGAGTGTCCTTGAGCAAGACATTTCAGTTGGAGCACCCAAATGCATCAGCAGCTTCACAAGAAACAGTGGGGTCATTTTCTTCACAGTTTTCACTAAGCATTTATCATCCCAGGTTTATTGGACATTAACCACAACAGCATCAGACTGATTTGTCTAACTAAATGCCTTTGAGAATGTCTTGACCATGCAGCAATAAGTGGCTGGTCAATAATGAGTATACCACCAACATATGTAGACCACTTAGGCCAAAGATACCATCTGCTAGTATTTGCATTCAAATTAAGAGGGAATGTACTCTCTGTGGGAATGTGGTGTCTGACACCTTTAACTCAACTCCAGAGCCTCCTCTTGTGTTTGGTTTAGATGCATCTGTTGTGTTGTTCTCTCTCTCTATTTTGTTAATTTTTGCTGTCTTTAATGATGTGATATTTATATGCACAGCATGATAACACGCAGACAATGACAAAACAGGAGGCATTTTGTGTGAACACTTCCATCTTCCAGCAGCTTCCTAACATCCAGCAACAACACAGAAAGTTAGATCATCTGCATTGAGTAGTTATTTGTTTTCAAGGGGATTTTTTGAGTTAAACCTGTGATTCAGGCTTTACTTTTCAACTATTGGCTAGCTATAAATAAGATCTGCAAAAACTTCCAAAAGAAGGATTATAATGTCAGATGTCATATGCATCTTAATGACCTTTATCTATGTGCATGTTAGCTGTTAAGAATGCACCCATTTGTGGCCTTATTTGTGCAGTGAATATTGATGTTTGTTGGATTTTTTTCATTGAAATACTGGGCATAAAAAATCTAACATTTTTTATTTCCCTTGTTTCTCCTCTTATTTCCCTCCTTCTCCCCTCCCTTCCTCACAAATCTTCTTTTTACTCTGTGCATCCTGTTTCCTCTCCACCAAGGTAAGAGCCAAGTGTCCAAAAGTCTCTTTCGCCAGTTAGTCGGTGTCATCACATTGTCAGCACCTTGTCAGATTTGTAATATGACCGTATTCCCCTGACCTCCCTGCATGACTGCAACGTCCCCTTCAATAGTGACATTCTTTCACTAAGACTGCACAGACCGACAAGACAGCCTTCATAGTCTTTCACTTTGTTACTTGTCTCTGTTTGACGTATTCACCAGGCCATTACTTTTTCTGCTGAGATGTGAGACTTCATTCCTTTTTTCTTTTTTTCTTTTTTTTTGGGGGGGGGATCAGTGTGGCAACCATTTTACTGATAACATGGCCGGACGGGTTGGTTCTAACTTTAGCTGTGCTGTATATGTAAATCTGAACTTTAGATTTATATATTTTTTCTAATTTTGGAGAGACTCAGGCAGTGAGGTGAGGTGAGCAACTTTCCCCAGTGAACTTTTTTTTTCATATTAGCAGAGGGATATGACTTTTATCAGCTTCTCAGGAAAATAAGAAAAATATCCAAGATTTTGAAAATTTGAAAATAACCTTAAGCAGCTCCTTGGTACACAGAAACAGGACTTGTTTATGGGCTGCAGGTTTTTGATTATTTACTTACAATAAAACTTCAGAAGTACTAAAGTGTCACCTTGATGTCTGTTGTGAATCATGAACAAGAGAACAACAAGAGCCCAGCCCTTTCTCTTATATTTTCAAATGGATTCACTCAGCCATTGCAGTGCTGCTCCCCCTCTTTAGCTCTTGCTGCAGTGTGTCTCTTAAAGGTCTGGATTTTGTCCATGCAACATACACTCTTCATGGCAGAGCCAACACCCTGAAGTAAGAATGTCATCCTTATTCTTCTCTCTGTTGCATTTAACCAGAGACAATGAACGTCACTCAATTAACAAAGTATTTTCACTGATGACTCATACGCCCTCTGAAATCATGACAAAATGATGAGGATGATGATATTGACTTTCTATTAGATATTCCAATTCATATAGCTTTTTTTTATTATTATTTATTAAGATTTCCTGTTTTAGTATTTGCTCTTTTATCTTTGTCTAATGAATTCTTTCTGGTTGTATTGTGCTTCTCATTAGGCTGCTTGTTTAGTCATCGGTGCTTAATACTTTATTTAAAAGATTACTCTGGGATTTTGGGGAGGATTTTTTTAAATGCAAAAACAAAAAACACATTCTGCACTGACCTGTATGAGTTCAAAGATTGCGATGAACCTTTACAAACACATGATTACAACCAAGGGTTGTCAGTGTTTTGTGTTTTAATTATGACTGCTCTCAGCTGCACAATCCTTCCCAGGGTGAGGAAAAAGCATGTAAGCAGTACTAGTTGGCAGCACAAGCAAGATTATTTGTCTGGGTGCAGCTACTCTTTGAAGTAGTCCTTAATTAAATTAGCCTTAAGGTTAAGAAGCATGTAAGCAATGTGCTGGAACCGGGTATCCCCTATAATCAGCTCTTGGTTTTGGCCAGAGCTAAATTTCAGGGCTTTGATTTCTTTGTCTTCATTCATGATGTGGACAAAATTGTAATACCCTTCCTTTCTGTACTTAATGTCCTGTTCAATGATCGCATCATTCACAGGAACACACATGCGCTCATACATATTTTTGTTCCACTATATGACAACAACTCATGCCACAATGCCTTCCCTAGTCCTTTACCCTGCTCTTAACAATCAAAACTAAATGGACTAAAATAACTCTATCCCACCAACTATCCCTAACCGAACCAATGGTAACCAGAACTCTGATTTTGTATCCAGGTGTGAATAAAACTCTCCACACACTCACACAGGCACACACAATGATCTTCCCATCCCAATGGATCATCCACCTGCTGTGCTACATCTGAAGTTCTGGCGCTTTCTCTTTCCCTCTGATTAGCTTGGAAGGAAGTGGCTGAAGGCCAGCCCCACTGTAGTGTGTGTTTGTGTGTGTGCCCATGTGTGTGTTTATGCATATGCTACTAAGAATTATCCCTCTGCTGTGTGTGTTTGCTTCCTGCTGTGGGATTCTGGGATGTGCACATGAAGGGGATTTGCAACAAATGTCTCAAAAGACAATACTTGCATAACACACACACATAGTGTCGTTTCCTGGTGTGAAGTATGCTCTGATTGCCTAAGATAATCATCTGCCATAATTAGCTGTGATGAGCAAGCTGAGTACAGTATAATAAAGTCATATTCAAATCTCAGAGACTAACTTCACAACATTTACTCAGACTATACAGACTTTATTACTCTGTTGTCATAATCAGCTCAAAGCACACTGGTTGGCACTGGGTTTTGATTCTTGATTTTGTTTTTCCAAGTAAGATAAAAGTTCTTTGAGGACCTGTTACTTTAAGAGTTACTTGATGTGACCAGCGCAGACAGCGACCTTTAGTCAATTAACTCACAAATAAATCTCATTAGGCCTTCAGTTAATCTTCACTGACAGAAAATGGCTTTTAGGTTGTGAACCGTCAACTAAATCTGAGACACACTTTTGAAAGACAAAATGCACACGTCTCAGAACTTGAATAATACGGTATGTAAACAACAGAGAAAAGGTTATTATAATGTAATGTGACTGGCTTTATCACATGTTTACAACACATAGATATACATGCGCACGCACAAATATGAACACAAGTAAACTTGTGTGTGTTTAATCTCATTCAGATTTGTTGAGGAGGCGAATACAGGCATAGTTTGATTATTGGTGGTCATGATGGATATGAGGTGCTGCTGAATAGAGGCTTCTACAAAAATCACTACAGTACTATGCTTTCAAATTAAAGAGTCAAGCATTGTAAAATCCTGATTTATTCTGAAATGAAGAACTTAAAGCCTAAATCTACTGGCTACAATATACCGACAAAGCCATTTTCTGGCAATGGTAGACAGAGTGCACAAAGCAGATTAGGCTTCTGTAAATGAATAACCTAAAAACATTAGGAAGAGTTTAACAAGAGAATGCTCCACTAAAAGCAGATTAATGCTACGGATGTTTTTCCCTAATTATAACCTGATACAAATATTTCACTCACACTCTCTAATTTTGCTATTCTGCCTCAGCAGGAGTTATTGTCATGGCAGCCCCTGTTCCTTTGACATAGAAGAACTCAGTGGGCTACAGGACAGCATCATTTTTAGTACATTCTGTTCTACAGTATATTTAGCACCTTTCACATCATAGCTCATTTATACTAATCTTATAAGAAGGTGTATGTACTGTTGCTGCATTACCACAGCAACAATCCTTTACAACGTCTTCATACACATCTCCATAAATATAGAGTTAAAGCAGAAGTAAGCGGAATGTTTGTGTTAATATAAGTCTTAAATAGTTCTATCTTCCGACAGCAATCACTTACATAGAGTGTTTGGTCTGAAACACGGGTCTGTCAGTCACTCTGCTCTGCTGTAAGCCGAGGAGAAAACTTTCCTTGCATCCTACAACCTTTATCCAATGAGGAGAGAGAACGGCATAAAGGGGCGGTCCTCTCTGTGTGTGCAGCCAAGGGATGCGCGTGAATGTGGTGATGTAGGGATGAGGGCGGGGACTGCTAACTCCATCTGCTGACAGGAAGTTAGCCAAACGACCGGATCGCTTACTTCTGCTTTAAGTGCTGCAAAGGTTTATTTTTTATTGAGGATGTTGCCACTCTCTGAAAGCAAAGTGAAATCGATTGAAACCAGGACAATAATTACAGTTTTGCATTTTGTATACTTTATAAATTTTTGTGCTGGTTGTTAAACCATACAAAATGCAGTTTTAGGTTCAGTTTTGTTGGAAAATAAACATTTTTGTTGAAGGAGCTGTTTTTCTGCTTAGCTTACTAACAACTCACACACACACGCAAGCACGCACGCACACACACACACACACACACACACACACACACACACACACAGCTCCATCATGTATCCCACAGCTGTCTGTCTCATCTCTCCAGTGACTCTCTGACATCACTGGCTGTGCCAAGACAGCAATTTTGATTCCTGTATGGCCTCCCTCTCCTCTGCTCTCTATATTGCTGTTAAATAACTCCCTCTCATTTATTTAGTTTTGCTTGACTCCCCTTCCCCTCTACCTTTTTATGTCCTCATCTCTCTGCCCCTCCCTTTGCCTTTATCTGTCTTTTATATTTTAATCTCTAGTCTCTGTTGCCCCAGCTGTGTTGTTCTCTTTTTTCTTTTGGGTCATGGGTAAGTGTGTGTCTGTTCTTTGAAGTGAGAACAAAGGAACAATGTGGCTCAAAGCCCCGGTCAGTTCACTGGGGACTAAGGGATTCCCTGCTTTTCTTTACACAGTAAATAACACAGATGTGATGTCAAGGATTTGCTCTGTGGATGTCTAGGCCAAAATCTTCACCAATTTTTTTTACATTAGTGTAATTGACCATATCACATACACATAACACAACATCTTCACAAACATCTTTGTGAATCCTAAAAAAAAGTTGTTTTTTTCAATAATTAAGCAAATCAAGTTATGTTATTTGATGTTATTCTGAAGAGATTCATGCCTTGCCCCTCTAGTTGCTCACTGATCTTCACCACGCCACTCTAATCAAGGTCTGACGACATTAGACGCCTGCTGTGTCAATCAGTGACATCTACTGAATCCACTCAGCAATTAATCCTGCTGAATTTGTCACCTTGACTGTTCTTGATTGCAAGATCTTTCTGAAGTATTAGTCATGTTTCTTTCCCTTTTAGTCTTGTATGCCCTGAGTTCCAATCTGTACTTATTCAGCCAAATGAATTTCATCTTTACATCTTTACAGCATAATACACAAATCAGAACTCAAAACATAGTATTTAAAATCGGTAACTAAGCTATCCTCAGAAAGTTCAATAGAGTGGCTTGGGAGTGAAATTAATGGTCTTTGGCTTTAATCTGTTTTATATCATAAAGTTAATGGACTTGAAGATTGAAATTCTTGAAGACCGTAAAAAAAGATAATCTTCACAATCTTGTTTCCTTGTGTCGCTATGACTTGTTTCTATGGTTTCTCAAAGCACAGTGCAAGAGAATCGGTTTGTCGACTTTCAACAAGAAGCAAATAAGAGGCCTCATATATAAGTAGTATAATTTGAAACTGCTGTTCTTGTTGTCATGGTTATGTTTCGGTGGACAAAACACTTTTTCATCTGAAAATCTGAAGCTATAGGAAAGCATTGCTGATATGGTTGAAAGATTATTTTCAGATTAATTGTTGAGATTAAACAAGAATTCATCTCTGTTGTCAGCTGTTCAGTTGTCCACAGCAACCTTTTCTAAACAGCTTTGTGCAACATGAACAGCTCATTGCATGTGTCTTTGAAGCTGCACATAATCATGCTTTGTTTACAGACTCTTGAACAAATGCTGCTGTTTATACCTCCAGGAAACAGTCTCTGGTCAGAAGATGATCCAGATCAAAACAAAGAACTATGGAAAAACAAATGCAGCGAGACTGTATATGTTTTATCCCCACAATTCCCTTTATTCTCTCCACCCCTTCTTAAAAAAGCAGCCCCACTTCAAGTTTTAACATCATTTGGTAAATTCTACTTGTTCACTCATTTGTGAATTTTGTTCAGTTAGAATCTGTTATTTTGACTGTCACAACTCAATGTATCGTACTGACTTTGTCGTTTTGAGCCCCATTTTCTTTTGTTCTTAAAGCAAATGGTGAAAAATGGTGAAAGTCTTGCTTGAAGTGGCCAGTCACTGTTAGAAGTCGGTGCAACATCACAGATGAGTGGGACTCCCTGCTGTCAGAGTGGGCTGCAGTCTGACTCACAGAGGCAAACATGGTATGAGAGGGATGCTTGATTGTGTGTGTGCGACATTCCCAAGTTAGACCTTAATCTCATGAGCTTTGATAGGACAAAGTCAGGCCTGCGCTGCCCTGCATTTCAGTATGCTGGTTTCTTCTGAGACTGACTGTAGCATTGGTTAGATAATGGAGTAGCCTACACATTTGTGAAAAAAGAGGCTGCACAGTTAGTTCTCTGACATGTTTTTAACCCTCTTACTTCATTTTTCTCCTAGGAGATGCAAATCACACTATACTATTGATTTACCAATATATCAGAACTTTTGCAGTAGTGTTGGGATGGACATTTATCACAATCTCTCATTTTCATTGCAGAAATAATGTCACGATTGTATTTGACCACTGACTATGGACATTTCAGAATCAGCAAGAACATTTGTGACATTGTAACAGATTTGATAAATGTGTGCATGTGCCTAACAATGAGTGGTAGTTGCAAGATGTTATACTCACAGTTTGCATTCAACAGCACCCATCAGTTAACCTCAGGTTTTTGTGAGCATGACCACAATCTGTTCTTAATTTTAACTGAGTTGATTCAGTTGCATATACACTCAGAGGTGACAGATGAGAAATTGAAGCATTTGGAAGGCAATGATGAAGGAGCTATGATTCAATTTAGGTTTGAGGACACTCTCGCTCTCATTCTTTCTGGTGCACATTTTACAGTATCTCTTTATCTCACTCTCCACACTGTTTGAGGCTTGTAACATAGCATTACAAACAGTTGAGTATTCTAATGTCCACAGGCTGTTTCTGATGACTGTAGTTTTTATTGGCCCCAGCACCTGGGTGAATGCTCTATAACTTGTAATGTCGAGGGTGGATTATGTGGGTGCTTACTTGGCATCAGAGAGGCTTATATTTAGCCAGCAGAAATGGATGAATCATAGGCTCTAAAAAAATCAGCTTTAAAGCCTTTTTTTCTACAAGTCTATCATGAAGGGATAGACCTCAACAGGACTGGTTTTAACTTTATATAATGATAAGGAAGTAGAAGAAGGCCTTTTAAAATGAATTTGGGATGCCCTTGATCCTCTGTTATCCATACATATTACTGGCATCTGAGCTCTTTGAGTATACAGTAATGTGATGAAAATGTATGGAATATGCCGCAATACATGAGAAACAGATGGAAAGACAAGGCAAAGGGATATTTTAACTCCCTAAAGTGCATGGCGCAAGTGCATTAAGGGTGCGTCCATATCCACTTCTGCTAATTTAACACAGGGAAAAAAAGGTCCCTGCAGCAGATGTATGGTTCAAGTGGGTTGTACTTAGTCTTGAAATTCATCAAGGGAGTGTTTTGGGCACAACATACAATCAGAGTGCCTTCTTCCATTCTTTTTAAAAGCCAGGCATATTGCGCCATGGCAGACTGCTATTACAATTGCACATTGTTTGACACAGACCTATGTTCTAGTTGGGGCAAGTTGATCTGAATGGCCATTGGCCCCTAGCAGCAGCTTGCACACCACAGGGTGCACGCACCACAGGGTGCACGCACCACAGTTTGGGAATCCCTGACCTGTATGGTTCTGCAGTGCTCAGTCAAAACACTGCACATCAACCCAAGTACCATTTACATTACATGAAATAATTACCTTTACAACATTCCTTAAAACAGAGCAAATGACCCTTTGCTACTGTCCAATCCTATGTTAGCAACCATAAATATGAACCAGATGTCTGTCAAGCTTTTGGCAGAAAACAATAAGCTGAAGCGGTGTGTGTACAGGACATGCAAGTCCAACAGCCGATATCCCAAAAGTTTAGAGCCTGATGTTTAATTTTTATCCTTCTCTATAAGCCCAAGACCTGAAGATTTGTGTCATTAGACGTTAATGCAGTGACTAAACCGCACCAATCCTCTCCATAGCAACCCAGGCTATCTATTAACATTAGGTAGGTAGCTGGCGTTAGCTAATTAGCATTGACCTTTGCTTCGACAACATATCCCAAGGTTGTTGTAGGGCTTTTGTGGTGTGGTGGCGTGGGGTGTTTTATTTTGTATTAGTTTATTTTCCTAACGTAGACCGATTTACTACGAACTGTATGTTTTATGAGCAGCAGCAGCAGGTCAGAGGGGCCAGCAAACTAACTAACTAACCCTTTAAATGTGAGTCATTATGTTTGCTGAGAGAAAGATGAACAACATTTGTTTGTAGAAGGATGTTGTTGTTGCTGCGGCGGCGGCAATATAGAGATGTTGTTTACTTTAGAGGATACGAGAAGAGTTTTTTCATATTGCCCGTTCATTCAACTTGAGCAAGTGTTATAATGATGGGGGAAACCCTGCCTTCACCTCCCAAATGACAGCTGTACTTTTAAAGCTTTTACCTGGGCTTTGCGAGGGACCCTTCAGACAGCCTGTCTTCACTGACTGAAAAACAGCAGCGAGAGCTGTATACGGATCACAATTGCCCAAAACTTGCAGTTTGACAACGTATCTTATATCTAAGTCTTCATGTGTGGATAGACAGTGTCACAATACAGTTGTACCTTTTATCCAGGAATTTGCTGATACTGCGATGCCAATATTGCTGAAAACTCCATATTTCTTATGCCACGAACATGGCTGGAAGTGAAAGTTTGACAGACAAAGCCACAGTAACCAAAGGGGGCGGGGCTTAGCAAAGGGTCAATTACCACAACCAATGTGATTGTTTATGAGCTGACTATTGTCTGTGAATCTAGGACCCACATGTTATTTTACAAACCTTCTATTAGAGAAATTTTACACAGCCTTACTGGTAATTAAAAAAAAAATTTGGATCAAATTAACCAGTCGACTTGTACCTTTTTTTTCCCTTTTCTTTTTTAGCTCGATGTGGATTATAAGCACTTAGAAAAATGAGCCTTATACAGTTCCTCCTGTGGTAGGAAAATGAATTTTAAAATGTCCACATCACTGCTATAGAGAACCCTCACTACCCGTAAGTGCTTAGTGGAGTAATTTAAGAAATAACAGACCATGCACAATCTAATATTTCATAGTATCTTTGCACCAGAATGAAAATAGTTGAGAGCCCTGCACATCTGACAGTGTGTGCATGGTAATGACTACATTAATTTTGACAAACTCTGACCAGGGGATGTGCAAGAAATAACTCTTTAAAGCTTTTGGTAAGCAGAAAAGTTTTTTGGAGAAAACCAGGGTCACATAAGGAAGTCTGTTTTGGGTTGACTTTTTAGAAGAAAAGCGCTGAATGTGCATGTAGGCTCAACAGCTACAGTGTGATGTCACACACAGGCACATAAACACTCACAATAAACGCACACACACACTCAGCTGACCACTACACTGTGTACTGTTGAGCCAAGAGAACAAGGGAAAAGAAACCAGAGACATAAACCCCCAACAGCAGGTGCTGAATAATGTAGAAGAGAATGGCACGCGCACACACACACACACACACCTGCCTACACCTGGTTTTTTGGGGTCTAGGGGGCATGAAGCTGGCATAAGGCCTGCTGTGCCTGTCAGAACCAATCAGAGCATTCAGCTGAGGGCTGGCATTTACAGCTGATTTGTCAGGATCGGCGGACCCACGGGGTTCGGCCAATAATAAGCCTCCACCTGTGGTGATGGATCACCTGTGACACAGCTGGCCACACGGGGAGAGACATGGCCACTGGCGTTCTTTGAGACAAGACAGGACCAGACACAGGAAGGAAGCGAGGGAGAGGGAAAAGAAAGGAGAGCAGGGGGGAGAGTTTTTTCCCTCCTGTTTTGTAGTGCACACAGTTTTTAAAACAATGGCCAGAAACCACAACTAGCCATGTCAAGGGCATGTTTGGATTTACAATAAACAGAGCAATTCAGATTTCGAATAAAACACAAATATTTGTTATGTCATTTTTTTTGCACAGCTAGAAATAGCTTATAAGTTGCTGCTTTGTGTGTTAAAAGTTTTAAATCAAGTGCAGATAATTGTTTATATACAGTATGAGTGTTACTATAACCATAGTTATTGTGCTCAGAGGAAGTCTAGCTGCATGTAAATGAAGGATTTTGCTGTTGGTATGTGGTACTTTTTTGTAATTATTTGCAGCCATTTAAACATAATTGTGAAACTTTGAGCACCAAAGAATAAGTGTTTCTTCACCATGTCATTAAATGCAGAGATGACAGTTGGGTGTGCAAGAGGGAGAAACAGACAGCTTCTCACTGTGGATTTGCCTTTTTAAAGTCTGTAAACACAAATAATGATCAGCTCAATTTCTCACTGTTGACAGGTAGAAGAAGGTGACTGTAGACAAGCTCAGAGACATAACCAGAGGGAGAGAGAGACAGAGGTGTGTGGGATGTTTGCATGGATGCAGGAGGCAGAGAGAGGGCCGTGCAGCATTATGCGCATTATTGTGATTCCATCCTTGACGATCAAGCATAGCAGATGAATGACAGTGTCCAAATGTGTGAGTCACTGAGCACATCGTATGTGTGATGTTAGAGGAGCTTCAACTGCTGACTGCAGGTCAAGTCCTGCAGTCAGCAGCAGACTGCAGATGGAGGATTTACAGTACTGTGAGCTATCAAATCATACAGGCAACATAATTAAATGATGCTGGAGCGTCAGGTGTCGCAGTACATTATGGTGGGGGAAATCAGTTCATGCAGATGATTTTTTAAAATAATTCTCAACAGATTTCTGTCACTTTGACTGGAGAGGAATATAATGGAAAAATGAGCAGTGAGGCAAATTAAAAATTAAAAGGCGCCAGAGTCACATGCAAATGAGACACACAATTTCTGAAAGTTTTAAGTGAAGTCTAGATTCACAGATGGTTCATTTAGCACCACTGATTGAGTTTTATTTGCTGTGTAAACTGTTGTCTGAAGATGTTTAAACTCATCTGCACGATGACAAAAAACAACTGCAGAATTAGCATGACACAGGAACATTATTATTTTTTTTTTTAGTCCTCCAAGGATTTTACTGTATGTGTCTGCAGGGCTTAAGTGCACATTGCTAAAACAAGGCTTATTGTGTGTGTAACATTTTCATTCTCCCACAGCCCTCTGAAATGTCATAATTTTCTGATATTTTCTCAGCTCATCATCTGTGACAGATGTTTTTTTCTTTTTGCCGTTTTACCCAGATTTATTTCTGTAAAGACACCAGGAGATGCTATTGACTCTTTTTCAGCCGAAACTTCCCCCAGGTTAAACCCTTGTGGCTAACTACCTCTTAAAGACTCATTGTAGACAGGCTTGAAAATGCTATTATTATTAAAGTTGCAAACATTCATTATGTAACAATCTACATAATCTCTACATTAAAAAATCGTATGAAGTGAAAGTTCAATTGTGTCATTATGTCTCAAATATGAAATGACACCCACTTTTACAAATGTAATTTAGTTCTGTTTGGTTTTTGGGCTTGGCCATCCAAAGAGGTATCTCCATGGTATCTCCATGTTGGCTTCATGTTTCAGCCTTAGAGGTTGCTGTTTGAAACTAACTTATACACAAGCAAACATTCAGACCCACAGCCTTCACTTAGCTCAGTGCCTTGTCAGTCCTTTACCGTCTTATTTTAAGTAGCAGTCATTAATAGTGGATGTGCTGAGGGGAATAATTGATGGGACACACAGTTTCCTCTAATGCTGCTTAGTTTGACGGATGAAGGGACAGCAGGAACTCTTTGGTGAAATCGTCCTCCACCCGCCCACACACGCTCATATACACCCACACTTAGTTTGATGGATGGATGAACAGCAGGAACTCTGTGGTTGGATCTTTTTCAGCACTTTTACAGCAGTTATTATCTACATCACTTCGAGCAATATTAATAAACTATTGGCCAGAAACTCAATAATGGGCTTTAGTGCTCATTCTTTGCATGTCAAGAGTTAAAGTGATTTTGGGGCCTTGAGCAACTGAATTTCCTCATTATGAATTTTACGGTTGACGGGGCTAAAGAGGTTCATCCCTGAACTGTGATCTCGATTGCAACACACCTAAGTGGATTGGATAATTGCCATAGATAGACAGTTATTTGCATATGTTCCTATATAGACTATGGCCAGTGAAGTATGTGATTGACTGGCAGATGTTCTGAAAAATTGTGTGTGGATTATTGTTACCATAGGTCTGCTTAGCTTGCCACTGGTACACTCCTATCCAAGGTTCAAGGACAGATGACCAGTATGGTCATTTAGGTCAGAGGGCTTAATGCATGTATCACAACACCAGATATCTGAGTTAGATTTTGCAAAAGGTAGTGAACCAACTGACTTCAAAATAGTGAAGGGACGGGGCATGGACCAAGTAACAACTCTGGTGCTGATCTAGACAAAGTAGCAGACATCCAGACGTCCAGAACATCGGGGGATTGGGCATCTTTAGAAATTTTGTCAACTTCTGTGCAAAAAAGTCAGACATAATGATGTTGAGATATGTGGCTCTGTACCATTTGGTGAAGGTCCAGATAATAAACTGGATTTGGTGAAAGAAAATGCTGAATCTACCTCACCAACAGAGTTGTACCCTAACCCCTACTACTTGTTGGCAGTCGCATTTGGCACGATCAAAATGTAGGAAAGCTTTGTTATAAATGCAACAAATAAAGTCACAGAAAATCATTAAGGTGTGCAACTTAGCAGTGGAGCAGAATAATGCTGATGTCATCATTTCATACAATGTACAACATACAGCTGTCTTAATAAGGCTTGAAGACAATCAGTAATACTGGAGAACAAAAGACTCTACTCTCTAAATGCCATTGTATATTAGTGTGATTTTTGTGTTTATGTTGCTTCATGTAGGCCTGTTAATGTTAATGCACGTTCCACTGAATAATGGACTTAGTGTCCATGTTGGGAAAACAGAGCTTGATCTTCCATCTTGGTTTGAGCTTTTCATTTATCAAGCCAATTTAGAGATTATTACGCACATTCACTAAATATTAACATACCATCAAAGATTATGGTACAGGGAAACCTGAAGTCTATTATTCCTAAAGTCCTAAATTACTGAAGTGCTGAAGTGAAGTGTTATATTGGTCTGTCATGCTTGTTGGTTTTAATTACTTTACGATAGTGCAAACTGCCGACCATATTATTATATGAATACTCAGTACTCATGGGTTGGACCTCATCCATCTTTGTATTCAGCTTTCATTTTGATCTGATTTACACAGTATCATAGACAGTTCACACCACTGTGACGAAATATACCCACAGAGAGACATATAAACACATAAATTCTCAAAACCACCTTTGTGGTACTTACCAATAAATAGGGAGTCTGCAGGACCGCACTTTGCTATAATGACGTGCGCACACACACACACGCACACACACACACACACACACACACACACACACACACACACACACACACACACACACACACACACACATAAAAGGTGAAAACAATACTAGGCAGGCTGTCGTGACTGGTAATGATGATGTGTGTTGGTACTAAAGTGGGATAAGTGTCTGCCCTGCACACATTCACCTCCTCTTTGAGTCATTACTGAATGTAGTTTAACATCACTGGCTGTCATTGAGAGCACCTACAAGTGCAGTGAGACATCAGGCTGGTTGCCTCTGATACCTCACCGTTGTATAAACACAGAAGTGAAACATATTTAGTCAGGGATTGAAGGAGCAATTGGAATATAGACAACACAACATTTGATCGCTCACTGTGGTTGTGTTGTTTAAGAGACAGCATCAACTCAAGGTCAGATTTTGCATGTCTCTTCTATAGCTGATATATAATTGTAATCGCTCACAGGGACTCATGCCCTAATGATGACTTAGGCTCCCTGGATTGTGTCTTTTGTGTGTGTGTGTGTGTGTGTGTGTGTGTGTGTGTGTGTGTGTTCAGGGAAACTGAAACAGCCCTCTCAGCATGGGGAAACTTTGCTCTTGCCTTTGGAGGTGTTGCTGTCATTTTATGTGCAGCGACATCTACTAGCTACTGCAAGGCTATTTAAAAAATATGAAGAGGGCACAGGAGGGTGCGAGGAGGGAATGCAGCTAGGGCTGCAGCATAAGTGTATGCGGAAGTGTGTGTATGCTTGCCTTTGCCAGGCTTACATGTGTGTTTGCCCATACATGGTGTGAGTGTATTGTTCACTGTCCTGTTTCAAAATCTAGCAGTCTCCAAAGCCTGAAACCAAACATTATGCAACATGTCACACAAAAAAAGAGCTGGCATCCCACTCTTTTCCAGAAAGTGAGAAGCGCGTCTGAATTTCCCCAAGCACCACTTGGATAGAGAAGTGTGTTGATAAAAATATACTATTTGTTTCTGACATATGTTAAGTCACCAACTGTGAGCACTATATTAAGAAGAATAGTTTCCTATTTTTTCTTATTTTTTAGGCATTGTTAGTGCTTGTGTGCACATTTGTGTGTGTGTTTCAAGCAGTGTGTTGTGTGTGGTCAAAGCTGTGGTAGATTTGGCTGACTCCTCAGAAATACGGCTGCCATGTTGGAAAAACAGTGATGCCATCTGGCAAGTTGCATGCGCATCGCTTGATCTGTGAAACATTCATGGTGCATGACTTGTAAACAGATCCTTCTATGTTCACATATGTACAGACGTAAGGATGCATGAGCTTGTGGTTGTGTTTGTATGTGTGTGTGTGTGTGTGTGACTATTTACACAGACCTAGTTTTAATACAAATACCTCCCTTTGTGTGTTCACTTGTGCATGACCATGGCAGAGGGAGTGTGTCTGTTCCACAGTTGGTTGGTGTGGACATGTACATGTTTTTCCCCCCTACACTCTGCGCAACTATCTATGTGCCTGTCAGAGACTTGTCACACATTACAATGGTGGAGTGTTTCTCAGTTCATCTGGATATTTCTGTGCACCAGAAAATGTACAGGAGTTGGTTCTATTTGTCGAGCATTGTGTGAGAGTGTGGGTATTTAAGTGAAGCAACCAACCTCCAACTCCACAAAATAAGACACAATGTATTTACAGAAATAATGTTTTATTCATGGATTCTAATCAAATTATAATTATAATAACCCAACCAACCCTCCAAAAACTTTTAATGCTATCTGTCAACCCAATTTTTGTTTTTAAGAAATCAGCTGTGTATTCACATCTAAATTAAACTTTTCATATTCACAGCTCAAAGACTAAGAGTAAACTTTTGGAAATTACTAAGTACAGAAAAAAACAACAATATCTTTGAATCCAACCTCAACCCCATCATCTCAATTATGTCCGTTTGATATGAAATGATAATGATTCAATTTTTATTATAAAAAAAAAAATCAGTGTCCATGTTATGTAAGACCTAAGATGCTTTGTATCAGTTAATCAGACTCTATGAGTATGTATTTCATTTTAGAGAAACTTAGAGATGATTGTAAGAACAATCTTCAAGTGTCAAACTCTCATAAATCATTTTGCTCAGTAAAGTTAACATATTCAACTTAATAGTGTCAAGGCTGGCAAGGAAGTTAAAAATAGACATTAATTAGAGCAAAGTGTGAACCAGGTGATGTACATTTGTGTAGTATAATATTCAATGTGTTGGTGGTGTCTGTCCCTATTTGTTTCTTTAAATTAACAGTGTGTCAGCCTGCAATGCCATGTTCCAGAAACACATGTATTTTCCTTTGAATAACACATCAGCCAGATTTTTTCATTTAAGGATTACAACTGTTCCCAATTATTCTCCCTTGCTCCCATGTCTGCCTTTAAAAATAGAGCGGGTTTTGATTCTGCTAGGATTAGTTTGGCTGAGGCCACTGGGCTGCTGCTTCAAGACAGGAGTTTGATAGCACCATCTGGACACATACACACATTATCTTGCATAGGCATGAATATTGCAACTGACTGATGTGCATACTCATACAAGTGCCATCATTGGCAAATGGAAAGAGATTGTGTTAACCTTTGTCATACCTGTTTAGTATATTCTTCAAAATGACAGATGCCTCATCCAAAGCAGCAGACGAGATGTATAGTTTAAACATCACTGGGGTCCATTTATCAATCTTTCAGCAGGTGTACCGACACTGAAATGCAAGCCAAAACCCCTTTTGATATACATGGGCTACACTGGAGCCAGATGACAGCAATAACTCCCTGCTCTCTCATTTGCATTTCAAATGTTTCTCAGGACATACTGTATATTGACTATTCTGGATGTACAAATGATTTTTGTACAGCCAGTTGTCAGTGTAAAAGTCATGTAACCACCTCACTCAAATGAAAGAGTTCTCATCAACCTTAAGTATTTATAACAATATCGCCATACCTGTTTTCATTCACTGGCAATAGATTTGTTGTTAAGTGTAGGCCCAGATGTTCCATCACTGTAATGTTTTACATAATGATGAATAGAAAGTCATTAGTTTCCTCATTGTCTGGTCTGTGTGTGTGGCCATATGGACGGTAAACAGGGCTTCCTTTGACCATATGGGTCACGCTAATAGACAAATATGTTGCAAATAATTATAGAGGAAGATTGCAAATTTTTATGCAGGTGCAGGTTTTGTTATATATATATATATATATATATATCAGCCAAACAAAGTGTTGGTTTGATGACAGACATGCATATTCAGGTCAAGTTGTGTAGATTTCATAAAAAATATTACAGCTGAATTGCGAAAGAGGAAAACAGGGATGAATTACCATAAAGATGTAATAATCAGTGTAGCCTATATGATATCTCAGAGTGTACTGAAAGTCATATGTGAGAGAAGGAAGATGAATAAATTCCATTATAAACCCAGAAAAAAAAGAAAGAAATATATATCACTGCATTATTAAAGCAGTTGACTCAGTAATGTGTCAGCATTTGATGTTGTGATGTCATAACACTGTCACACACATACTGGAGGAAAAAAAATGGCTGAACGCATTTTCAAAAGCCTCAATATGAAGAAACATGAATAATACGCAACAGCTTAGAATAAATAATTCTGTTGTCAGTGCATATTTGAGGACTCATTCACTCTGAATGACCTCAAAAGTCATTCTGGACTGTGTATTATGTGAACTTGCACTGAACCATTGTCAGCAATACGCAGAAGTAGGCCAATTACGCTTTAGTGGACCACTACATGTTCATGTTGGGATGAGGACTGCTATTTCCCTTCTAGTCATATGAATTGAAATAAAGAAGCTGCATTTCTCACAAACAAGAATCCATCTTGGTAGTGTCTTAAATGTGCAAATTAATCTGACAAAGATGGCAAGATTTGTCTCAGTGCTGACATCATATTTTTGAAAGATTGTTCATCAAATCACCTCCCAAGTTTTTTTTTTTTTTTTTTGAAGCGTACCCAGTATTTTCATCACATAGATGAAAGACAAGAATCAGATTTCTGAGTCTGAGCTTTTGTCAGTTGTGACAAACCTGACAAAAAAACCCATGTGCTAGATCAGCACACAGAGTGGTCTGCAAGTTGCAAGTGCTTTGAACATGGCATGACCAACACACTGAGACAGAGACTGGCTAATGAGAACACGACTCTGGGCTTATGTATATGTCTGTGTGTGTCCAGTAAAGACATGTAGGTATAAGAATCAAGTATGAACACATTCACACACACGCAGGCAGGCAGGATTAAACCCTGTGTGAATGTGTCAGAGGGATCAAGCACTACCTTATATTTTTTCTTACTTTTCTTTACTCAGAGTCCTTTCATTTTATATGGTATTTATCTCTCAGGTCCAGATTACATGCCTCTGCAGTGTAATGGCAGCCGTTACAAAGAAAGCACTGCACACACTCAACTTCAAAGACAACAAAGTTGAAAAGAAGAGCTAAGCCTATAAAGAATTTGTTAGAATAAAAATGTTGTTTAGCCCTCCCAGAAGTGGCTCTTGTGTATCACACCACTTCAGAGAGTTGAGCAGGAGATGTACCCATGGTAGAAATCCCACTCTTCACTATATGCTCGCTGAACCACTGCTGCACTTTCCATCACCCCCAAGTGGATTTGTTTGGAAATATATTTTCTTGTTACTGCATGCAGACTTTACGAGAGTCTGTCTGCAAAGAGTTGGATGAGACTTTTTTTGCATACATTTTATTTATATGTTTATTTAGTTCTAGTTTGTAACATCAAGTGTGAGCTGAGGATTCAGGTAATGTAGTGCAGAGGCAAAATAAGTATCAGATGGATTATTGTGTGGATTCTTCATTTTTTTGTTTTTGTTTTTACTGATCCCTCTGTTTTATTGTTTGTGATGCAAAAGTAGAGAAGCAACCATAGCTTTTGGATTTGTGAAATAATTTCACTTGGTTGTTTCTTCTATTGACCGAATTTGAGTGACTTATTAGGCGGCGTTGCTATTGTCTACTTGACACGTGTCTCCTAATACCTAATTACCCAGTTTCAAATTCATTAATTAATTTGAGTTTCTGTGAAGCAAAGACAAATATTTAAACAAAAATCAAAGCAACTTCCTTGAACATGCTCTCAATTCTGCCCAAACGAGTGAATAATAAAACAAAATCAATAATACTCACTTACTCAGAATGATGTTACAAAGACATGTCGAATGACCTGGTTGATTGCTCACTTGTGTGTGCTACAAAAGCTAAAAACATCAGTCCATGAATACACAGTTTAATTATTTCTGTGACACAAATCCTGCACTTTTTGTTTTGTTAAAAACAAGGATTTACTGTTTACTTTGTGATCAACATGCACACGTGTCTGAAAATCCAAATAAAAAATATTTGAAATTAATTATTTCTGTGACACAGCTCCAGGGCTTATCTCTCTGATTCTCCAATAAAGCGTTCACTAATTAGTCTAGATGTGAGGGCATCTTTTGTATTTGTAGTTTGCAGTACATACAGCAGTAATAGTAACATGTAAGAGAACACATGAACATGACAGAAACTGTTCCATTTATTGCTTTCATTATAATAACCAGCCTGCACTCCCTGTTGTATGTCAGGAGATTAGTTAAGATGTCCCAATTAAAGGATTTGAGAGTTTTTTATGATTGTGTTCCCCAAGGTACTATTCAACTAAACCTGTTCCAAGTGACCCACTGTAGTTTTCCACAGAGTGATTGGCCTCCAAGAGGAGACAATGAGGGACACAGATTGGTCTACAATTACAATCTCTGGGGTGATGGAGGGTGATGGTTTTATGTCTTTTTCTCTAGGTTCTTGAGCCAACTCATTAAGTTAATTGAGCAATTAAGCTTGAAGGTAACATGCAAACTGTGTCAACTGGCACTGCCTCAGACAGTGATGCTATCCCGCGGTAGTCTGTTCTCTACTTATGTGTTCCACAAGCATCTGCCTATTCATTCACACATTTGTATAAGTTTACGAGAAATCTTGTGAATGGGGATTCCTTCACCCCATGTGTCTTCTCTCCTCCATATTGTTACGTCTCAGTTTCTCAAGCAAAGTCTGTCGCATATTTGTTCCTGGTTGATCACTTCTAAATCTGAAGTCTTTGTTACCATTCATTTTTCTTGCTTACGGCACATCTTGTATGTGTGTTAATACCACCTGTAGATAAGTGGAATTGCGTTAAACCTTTGACTGGTCTGCCCGTTGTGTGATGCACATGCACATGCATGTGTCTGCTGTCCCGTTTTAAAAATGCTCCACATAGCTGTAATAGAGGTCAAATCTCCTCAGGGAATCCTTTAATATCTTCAAGACTGAACCTACAAAACTATTTTCTTTCTTCTAAGGTTCAGTTCTTATCCCAGGCATACAAACTTTACATTGCTGTTATGATATTTATATGATCCCATTATCCCATATTTTTATTCCCTAAGTTTTGATAATAAGGTTTTATCAAGAAAAACATTCCACTGTTGTACTACATTTGTCTGAGGCTTCTTTCTGGAGTTCTAGCAAGGACCGCACAATCAGTCAGTCAGAGAAAATCAGGGGTTTGTTTCCGATTACTGACTGGTGCACAGCCAGGGCAACCACAGGTAATAGATAGTAGCCTACTGTGCTCTTGCTAGATTTGGTGCCGAGCTATAGACCGGAGCCTTAGGCCTGGTTGCGGTGCAAAACACTTTATCATCTGGCAGCATCGGGCTGGGACTGACCATTCACATTATTGCAGTGTCAAGGTCCAATGTTGGAGTTGTAGAGTCCACTGCCTCTTCTCCCAGCTCACTCCCTTAGGCTGCTAGACACTCTCGGAGGAATAGTTCACTGCAAGTGTGTGCCAAGGCCGGCCAGGGGAGGATGTGTGTCCACAGACTCCAACACCGTTAGGGACATTAGAGAGCTGGGTTATCTAAAAGCTGGAGCAGCAACAGTGGACTACGGCAAGTGGAATACCATGAGAGGAAGCAATTCACTCTTTTTCCGTTGCTAGGCTTGAAGTTTTTTTAATGGGATTGACTGGGAGTGCAGATAAGCAACAGGCAGCAACTTTAAGATGAGTTCAATAAAGGAACTACCTACTGTGGCCTGATGATGGTGTGTATGAGGAAATTATAATGGAAATGTGCTTTGCCTGGGCAACGGTGATGGACACAAACCTGTCAAACAGCTTTTCCTTTTCTCTGAGCACCAAGTCCACGTGGTGGATATCACTCCTTAACTGTGAGAAAAAGCTAGTTTACGACATGAAAAGTAATCCAATAAAGATATTTGGAGTGGCTGAGAAAAACAGAACTAATGAGGTCTTAATAGAGATCAAATAAGTAGATTTTTGGTAAACTCTTAACTCTAAAATCTTACAAAGTAAAATGGTCAGTTTGGTTGGACTTAGCTTGGGGCATAGCCAAGAGTGGTGGCTGTTTCCTTGTGACTTCACAAACCTAGATATGTCCTGAAGGCACAGAATTGAATGCAGACTTCCTTTTACATTTCACTGCCTGGATTTCACTTTCACAGTATTTACTGTTTATAATCCCACAACAACAACAAAATACTTTCTATAATTTGGGACCTTGCATTTACCAAATGTAAATGTATTTTAACTAATTCAATTACTGACTAACTCGTTTCCATTTGACCAGCACTGGTATGAGAAAGCCTGTTGAAATGATGAGTTACTGGAGTTGTCAAGAGGTACCAGGGGAACGTACTAGCAGTCTGTGGTTGGCACTAGGGAGACAAACCTCTGATAAATATTGTATGATGCCTTGAATAATAGATACAGAAACAGGAGGAATACACGACCCTGCAGGGGCAGACAGAGGCGCACACACAACTTTGCACATGCACACACAACTTTGCACATGCACACACCCACTTATGATTGTTTAGGGAGAATAATTGGCATATGTAGATGAGGAAATATGATTTCCATGTCAGTCTGTTGATTTATAGGCAAGATAGAGGAAATGAGAGAATGAATTAATGATCAAGGACTCAAACTTTACCCAGAAACACACTACGACACACCTGAAGCACAGACATACTACTCCAGTATTGTGAAGCAGTCTGGCTATAGTGCACCTTCAGGATTAAAGTTTATACGTATACACAAAGTAAGACAAAGATTGGCCTCTGAAAAACCTTATGTGAATTAATACACGAGAAAATATTAATTTGTGGAGTCAATACCTTAAAAATAAATTTGCTTTCTTTGAGGTTAAAGCCTTATGAAAATAACTATATTATGAACAATTTCAGTTATCAATCTGTCTTTCTTGCTTTCTTCTCACTCTATTTCTGTATTGCCTTTTCTCTTCTCATTGTTAACTGCCACTTCTCTCCCTGCTCTTATTCTTGTCTTTGCTGAGCAGAGAAGATTTCTTTTTCTGTCTCCATCTGTGTCCAAGTGGAATTGTTTAGCATAGTCAGTGCTTCTCGGGGGAGCGCTGAGTAGACCACATCATTACTGTGCAGCAGCTGTTCTGGCTTGAATATTGGTAAGATGAACACTAGTAGTTGTAGCAGCTTAAGAACACCCTAAAGAGAGAGAGAGGGATGTGGGAGACGTGCACTAAAATGTTAAGGGGAAATATGGAAGAATGTAGCAGAGAAAGTATTTGAAAAACTTTGTGACCTTTTGCTTTGTTGTTATTGCAAGAAACCACACCTTCTCACCCATGGTGTGACATTGAGCCTTGCCTAGCAGCAATACAGCTGACATCCACACCAACAAGTGTTCCTCCACTTTAAAAGCCTTGTAAACTCAGTCAAGCCACTTGGAACAATACTGGGCCACAGTCAAAACACCAGACACATTTTAACCATGAGGCCGTATACATGTATCAATATAAACTCCTCAAAAATAGTTTTTATTTCAGTCAATCATTTCTCCCCTTTAATAATCCCAATTGGTGTTGTATTTTATATCGTTGGAAAGCCTTTTTAGTCACATTTACAAAGAAGTACAACCTGTAAGGATTGTGCATCTGTGAAATGAGCAACACAGCTAAACGTGTGGGTAGTGCCCCCCGAAAAATGTGCCAAAATCCCATGCAATAATCTCCTGTTGGTATTCACTCGTGTTTTGAGTTGCTTGGTAGATTGGATGATTTCACTCTCCAACAGTAATAAGGAAAAAAACAACATGTATTGGCCATTTTTACACTTTGTTTACACTACACTCATTTTTTTAGACCGTCAGGGACCGCAGTAGCATGTGAAAGATCCAGCCACAACAGCTTAGCACCTCCTCCTCATGCTGGTCACCAGCCTGGTCACATTTCACCATGGGATAGCATCCCATTCATCACCCAGGAGTTGTTGAAGGTCAACCAGCGTGGTTGTTTTGGGCACTCAAGCATGTACATCATGCCCAAGCTGGTCCCACAAGTGTTCAGTTGGGTTGAGGTCTGGACTCACAGCAGGCCACTCCATCCACTAACAAATTCTGGAGGTACTGTGTGATGATCCTGGCTCTGTGGGGGAGAGCATTGTCATCCTGGAGGATGGAGTTGGGTCCCAGATCTGGGAAATATGGGATTTCCACTGACTCCAGAATCTCATTCCGATATCTCACTACATTGAAATTGCCTTCAATGATGACAAGTTCTGTTTTGGGTATTTTGGCACATTTTTGGGGGGGCACTACCCACACATCTGGCTGTGTTTCTCATTGTACAAATACATGATCCTTACAAGTTGTACCTTGCTGTAAATCGACTAATCAGGCTTTCCAAAATATAAAATATACAATTGGTATTATTAAAGGGGACAAATGACTGACGGAAATTAAGTTTCCAACCTTTTTTTGATGAGTATTTTGATGCCACTTGTGCATATTGGTAGTCAACAGTAACACGTTATGAAAGCCCCATGCAGTTTATGAGCTGGCTAAACAGCTCTCAGCAAGAGACCCCTCACCACATCCCAGAATGCACCTGGCTATCCCACTGCCTTCAGGCAGGCAGTTCGCACCACTTAGCATATCACCTTTGAGCTAGAGGTCATTAGATTGGTGAAGCATCCATTTCACTGTTAAAAGGTGTTTAATAATTTATTCAAAAAGTTTTCCCCACTGGTAAAAAATGTTTCCCCCCAACTTCTGTTCCTTCTGCCTTCTTACCTAAACACAGAGAGATGAAACAGAGAGATTACTTTATTATATTTCATTCAACTGCTGGTAAGGCATCAAGCTGATTTCCCAGAGAAGTGGACTATTCCCATCTGTTTTTGCCTACTTATCAAAAACATAGCAATGCATGGGGCTGAAGAAAAGAGGCAGAGAAAAGGCGTTAAAGACAAATAAAAGTTGGAAATGTATAACACATGATTTTTTTGCTTTGACTGGCAAACAGATTCTGTCAAGTTTGTCAAAATCATAACTCATTATAATGATCAATTTCCCTCTTCAGTACATTTGTATTTGAAATTTTTCCTTCCTACAGTATGTTACACATCCTCAGTGGAGTCTGAGCCAGAGTCATGTATCCTCACAATCAGTCAATCACTCAGGCACACAATCTAGCCAGAATCACTTGGGTATAAAAAGTCCGCAGTACGTTATTTTATTTTATTTTTTTTGACAGTCTAATTGACAATAACAGACACTTAACAGACTTCCACTGCACATCTTCTAAGCAAACAGAGACTGCTCCACTTTGGGCTTCCAGCATTAACCTCTTCTTCATAGCCTCATTTCATGCTGGCATTGATCAGATGTGTCACCCTCACACTAGTGAGGAGGATTAATCTTTTGGCTTCCTCTCAGTGTTGGAGTAGGTAAGGAGGGTGTTGAGTTGGGCGTTTTTTCTACTTGTTTTTTCCCCTGTCTTCTAAAATCAGGGATGGTTACCAATGGATCTATGTAAAATAACTGGCATTTCAAAAGGTTCACTCCCCATCACAAAAATCCAGAGGCAACAATTCCAGTTGTCTTTTTCTTTAAAAAAAAATAAAATAAAAGTGCACTTACAAAAACATTAAAATTTTAATCACTCATTGTCCATTCTGCTATTCTAAATGTGACTAACTTTTTTTAGACATCAGAGCATCATGTCAGGGCAATGAAAAGGTAATTAAAGTTCTGTTGTTTTTCACCTCAAACCCATTAAGTGTTAACCCGCTGCACCTGTGTGCTGGCTATTGGAAAATTCTGGCATGGTTGACTGGGTTGTGTAGCCAAACAAACATTAATCTGGGTTAAGGTGAAGTAGGAGGTGCTTGGATTTTTGTGTAAAACCAGCGTGTTTTAGCTGGTGTGTGCGTGTGTGATGTGCTTGTCTGGGCTTATTCATCTTAATTTATTCCACCACCTTTGTGTGTGTGTGTGTGTGTGTGTGTGTGTGTGTGTGTGTGTGTGTGTGTGTGTGTGTGTGTGTGTGTAAAAGTTGCTGTGCTTAAGCTCATGAGTCATTGGCTGGCAGTGTGCAAAGTGCCTTGCAGAGAGCAACAAACAGGAAACATTGGGAGAGACAGGTAGTGCAGGTTGTGAACTGTGCTTTCAGATGATCCGGTAGTAGGATGAGTCAACCTGCCTCAGCTTTAAGGAGGACTCTGCTTCTGTTTAGTCTAAATATAGGAGTGTAACCCACTCTGTGCTTGCTAGTTTCATTTAGCCTCACCCTTACCTTTCTCCAAATGGAAAATAGACACTTACAACATTGGAGGGAATTAGTACAGTGCCTGTCACATGGGGCACCAATTATGTTGTGCTCTGGCACAACTATAAATGATAATACTGTTAATAATAGGATGCCTCACATGGAGGCACCAATTATGTAAGGGTTTCGCACAACGTTGAACAATAATATTATATTATATATTATCTCACACAGGAGCACCATTTATGTTAGCAAACTTAAGGTGTCCATTACACATGGCTCCAATTATGTCGTGATTGTACACTGCCTCCTACAGGCAGCGCCAATTAATGTTATGCACCATAAATGTTGGTTTCTATCTGACATAAGTTGGGTTTCCATCCACCTTTTCTTATGCGCATTTTGTGAAAATGCGCATAAATACTTGAATGGAAACGCCAGAAATTTGAATAAAGGCAGTAAATGCGCATAAAAGTTTATACGCTTGGAGGGGGTGGATTTGTCAGCGTATCGAATAAAGGAAATGCGAGTTTTTGTGATGGAAACAGATTATGCGAATTAAGGCAGAGTTTGTGGGTGAAGCTGCTGGACTTCACCCAGCGACGCCCCGGTCTCCCAGCTCTCCTCTCTGCTGCACCGCAACACAAACGCGCTCCGTAACCCATAATCTTTTGTTTATGACGGTTAAGACTACACAAACACACGCCGTAACATCGTTATGTAACTTATTGATTTTTCACCGGCTTCGTATGTAAACAGATGCACATGGAGGAGAGGAGCATAACCAAAACAGTGGAAAAGCGAGCGGACTGTCACAGTTCCCGACTGTCTTTCTGTGTAAATATCTCATGTTACAACATGAAAACCTGCAGCTTATATTCAAGTGCGGCATATGTATTTTCTTTTAAAATGTAGCTGGTGCGGCTTATACAGGTGCGTCTATAGTCCGGAAAGTACGTAAATTGTCCATGATGTTGAGTGTCAGCTGAGTGTCAACTGTTGGATACATTCACGCTCTCTTATGACGTAGGCTAATCTCACGATGCACTCCTCCTAATCGCAAAACACTAATGAATGGAAACGGGCATAAATTCGCTTTGCTTTTTGCGCATTTTCACAAAATCCGCTTTTAAATTCGATACGACTTGGATGGAAACCCAGCTATAGAGGGCGCTATTTACAGTGCACTTATGAGGATTATCAAATTAGTAAAATATTAATATCAGAATACGGGAGGGGGGGTTCCTTTGTTCAACACTAAGTTACAAGTCACAGGTTATCTGTCTAGACCAAACAACAAAGCTCAAGTATTACTAATTTCGATCAATACATACATTGGCACAGTTGAGGTATTCTATGCTTAGTCAAGGTATGTGTACTAGTCAAGGTATTTGGGTGCTTGAAATCCATGCGGTTGCTGGTCCTGCTGTGGCTGTAAAGTCCAGTTATTGTGTCCTTATCTAGTGAAGCTCTCCTGGCTGTGTATTTCCAGTTTTGTTGAGGAGAGTCCTTAGTTCTCCTTGTAGAGTCGGTTGTTTGCTCTGATTTGCGTTGTGTCTGTGTTACTTACTAACTCAACTAGCAGACCTTGTGTCATGCTAGTTGGTTTCCATCCTCAAATCCTTTGGTAGGCACTCGTCGCTACCAAGGTCCAGTGGAGGCCTCTGCCTTGTGCAGGCCTCATGGAGGTTCAAGAGCTGTGGGGAAGAGCTGAGCTGATGTTGAGAATCGCTGAGAAGAGTGAGAAGAGAAGGAAGAGAGGAGAAGGGCATTTCTCGTTTTATATGGCCTATGACCTCAGAGGTCCTGGTCCTGGCATCTACTAAGCATCTCAGGAACTACTACAATAGCACAATTTTAGGACCAGGTTTTAGGGCATGCTGTACTGACTGACTGACCATTGGTCAGTGATGAGCGTATCCAAAAGACACACTTGCATAGCATGTGTGTGGTGGCTGTGTTGGTGAATTGTTGTGCTGCTTGTGTGGCGTTGACACCCGCTGCATCTCTGCTGCGTAACTGTTACTGCAAGCACAGCTCTGCACAGAGTTTGCAGACTACATGAATGTTTGATTCTTTTTCATTATAAATTAATTTATAATTTATTTCTGACAAAATGTCTCTAAAATACCACACTCTACAGGTACATTCCTCTGTGCTGACTGCATGGCAGCTCTCATTAATGAGCTTTTAACTTTTTCTTTAAACAATCATTTTACTTCGATATAACCAAAATCACAGCACAGCCGTTATGTTTTCTGTGATGATGTCAGATGATGAAAATAATAACTAGTGTGGAAAAAAAATAGACACATGAAAACCACAAAATAAAAACATTGTAATAATTAGTGTAACCACAGCTGGCCACAGTGGTCTATAACAGCTGTTTATATAAAGTGATCAATGTGATGTTACTGTATGGTTGTGCAGATAGCGGCCTACTGTATTTAGTACATTACATGCTTGCCGAACCTGGCCCGCGACGTCCACAAAGAAAAAAGAAAAAAAAAATCTTGCATCATCTTATCAATGATTTTGAACTGCTATATGACTCGATTGCTTTTATTACTTTTATTTTGAGCAATTGAGGTGAATTAATCAGCATCATTAATCCGCTGTTTAAAGAGAAACAGTCAGTGACAGCCCTGTTAGAGCAGAAACCAAAAACCTCCTCCAGGTTGAAGATGTCCTGCAGGACAGTGATGAATGGCTGCTCGGTCTCTTTCTCTGCCAGACACTGAAGGTCCGACTGAGGATGGAGACGAGCCGCTAATGGCGCTTTTCCACTAGCGCGGTACAACACAGCCCGCTTTTTTTGCTTTTCCACTAGCCCCTATAGTACCTGGTACTCCTCAGCCCTGGTTCCAAGCAAGCTGAAGCGATACTAAAACGTGACGTCAGCCGACTGCCTTCCACTGATTGGGCAGAGAGTCGTCGCAAGTGCGACGTCCGATATGACAATCAAACCCGGAATTTTTTATTTTTTTATTTTTTTATTTTACGTGCAGTAAACAAGACAAGACAGTGACAGTGATAGACAAACAAGATGACAAGAGACTCATTGCGTGTATGTGTGTGTGTGTATATGGGTGGGTGCGTGAGTGTGTATGCGTGTGTATGCACGTGTCTATGCATGACATAAGATAGCATAACATGACATAACATAACATAGCATAACATGGCATGACTTAATAAGGCATAGAATAGCATAATATAAGGCAAAGATGATCATTCTAATTCAAGTTCTGTATAATTTGGTTAAATGAGTTACAATAAACTGAGATATTGGATGACGAGGCCGGACCGGGGGTCCGGAGCGCCGAGCGAGGGGGCACCCCGCACCCGGCCCGGCAGCCGGGCGGCCCGAAACGGGGGGCCCTGGCGGGATGGGGCCAACGGGTAGCCCTTTTTCTTTTCTTTTTTTCCCCTTTTTTTGGGGGGGGGGGGGGGGTATCCTGCTTGGGACAGCAACCAGACCCTGGGGAGGTCACTGGCCCATAATGGATCCATCCATCCCTGTCACCTCTATCACCGGGCAACCCCCAGACCTGTTTGGAGGGAGTCTGCTCTCCAGACGGGTGACATTTATCTTTTATTCTATTTTTAATTCTCTTTATTTTTATTTTCTCTTATTTATTGTATTTATTTATTTAATTGTTATTCCGTTGTCTCTTGAGGGAGAGGGGTTAATTTTGCCAGCCGTGTTCCCACCCGCCCCGATCGGGGGTCCCCCCGTGACACCGGGAGGCCGGGTAAGGGGGTCCCCCCGCCCAGCACCCCAGCGAGTCCAACATAGCCCAGCCCCACATCCAACCATCTGTTGCATATTATCAATTATTTCAAGGGCAGTAGTGAGTGATTGTAGTAATAGTGGTTATCTTGTTATAATCCAAGTTGTAGTGTGGGGTGGTTAAATACCCACAAAAAAAAAGAAAACACAGAAAATACAGAGAGAGAAAAAAAAAAAGGAAGAAGAGAGAAAGAAAAAAAGGAAACCTGATAATAAGTAAATATATACCTACATATACATACATACATACATTCATATATACATACACCCTTTCCCACCATAAACCCGGAAATTTGAAAAACACAGCGGCAACAGCACCCACTGATCTGTACCGAGACTGTTGTTATTCCTTCACCTGAGTTAAATGACTGCTGTGTGGAAAACCACACTGTGGTCCGTAATCGAGGAACAGATGAGTGAGTTTGGAGCTGACGAGAGGATCTAAAAAAGAGAGAGAGACAATGTGGCCCCGCGACAACCCCGCCCCCACTGAGGAGGAACTAGAGAACTCAGCTGTAATGGAAAAGCACCTTTACCGAGCCGTGCTGTGCCGTGCCGTGACTTGGAAAAGCGCCATAAAATAGCTCAGGAGAAAGTCTGGCTCACAGGCCTTCCAACAAAACTTCCCCCCTCAAAGTTGAATAGCCAGCTGCATTTTTGGCTCTGTATGTGATTTGTGAGACAATGAGAGACCAATAGCCCATTAAGTGCAAACAAAAGGTTGAGCAATGATAATGCTAATTCCCTGGCCTCAGACATGCACTGAATACCTGCAACTGCAAACATCTCCCAAGGCTGTTCATCACCTGTAATTCTTTCTCTTTAAATGTGATCAAATTGTGATCAAAGTGGGGAGTTGAGTGGCCCAAGAGGTTAAAGCAGGCGCCCCATGTATAGAGGCTACAGTCCTCACTGCAGATGGCCCCGGTTCGAATCCCGCATCGCGCGGCCCTTTCCTGCCTGTCATTCCCCCTCTGTCTGCCTCCCCATTTTCTGTCTCTCTCAACTGTACTATCTAATAAAGGCGTGAAAAGCTAGGCATGTTATAATTTCACTTCTCAAATGAAACAATGGTTATGTATGTAATCTATGAATTTCTACTGACCACCATTGGTGGTACTTTAAGTGCCGCCTCTGGCAGTCAGTGGGAATTCATACAGTATAACATCAGAATGACTGTGGGCGATGTATATTCTGTGAGAGAAGCGCCATCTCCAGGTCATACCCTGTAATTCAATGAATGGGTGGAGTTACAGTAAAAAAAAAACACGCCCAGGAGAAGGAGTGGGTCACTCCAGCCGCTGGAACTTGGCTGGGAGTTGGCTGGAAGACGGCTGCCATTCAGCTGGCTTTTGGCTTGAAGAGGCCCTTTTTATATGGCTACTACTATATGTAGTTAGGACTAGACTACCTGCAGTGAGAGGGATTAGGCAGCTGTACAGCTACATCTGTCATCATGATAAAATAGGATCTCCTTCTATGGTTCTTGATGAATATTTAGCTTTTTTTGTTCTGACTCACAATTCACGTCAGGTCAGGTGATCTGCAGGTTGTTGTTTCACTTAACTGCTCCGACGCTGCGCCCCGCATGTGCGTCTGTGTGCTGCATCTACAGGAGCCTTAGCGCATGTTCTTCACGCCGTAGCGGAGCCAACATATGAGACATATTACCGCAGAATAAACGACACGAGCAGCAGTGTTTTCACAGTCGGAGTTTTCTCCTCCTTTCTTACCATCATATCATCCACATGGCTCCTCACAGCAGCAGACATGATGCTGGAGCCTCTTCTGTCTCCTCTACACTGACCTGCTGCTCTACTGGACACTCAACCCTCTGCCTCTGACACAAATGAAAGTACTTTGCTGGGTGTCCGGTGCGAGGCTTCAAACACATGACAACCCAACACAGGCGAACTGACTGGGCCAGACTCGTCTCATGAACCGCTCCACATGTTCACTGTCACTTTAGCTGCCACTTTTAGTTGCTCCACTTCCACTATTTCCTCCCTCTTTTCCAACTTTCACTGTATCCTTCTTCCCTTTAGCTTTAGCTGCTGCAACTCAAACTCAAGTGACACTGTAGGTATAACAAATCATTGTCTGAAATTTGGCCAGTGACAGCTAACAAAAAGAGAATAATAATGAATGATAGACTTGATCGAACAGGGGTGTTATTGGTGTATAATATCACCATACTTTTGATTGCACGTGGGTGTAAAATGATTTCCCCCCTTTTTTGTACTTCAAGTAAAGATTTTACACCAATAAAAGACACTGGGCTGTGTGAGAGTATAGACGTGTGTATAACGGAAAGCATGACTCATGGACCATCTGTGAGAAACTTTCATCTACAAATTTCCTAAACACATTCATTCGTTTTTTATTTGGGTGATTTTGAAAACAAGAAACAAACAGGAAGAGCTTGAAAGTAAACAGTCAGTGAGAGACTGAATTTAAGATTCGCAGAGGGCCAGAGACGACTAAATTAATTTCTGAGCATTTTATCTTGGAGAGGTTTCATTTGAGTGTTTTGTTTGTTTACTAGTGCGCTGCCATACAAGCAGAGCATCACAAGTATGCAGTTTCTTACACAGATGTGTGTAGACACACATGTCTTTTGAATTGGCAGCAATAAGGAAACTCTGAAGCAATAAATAGTTTGTCTCAATGGTTAAAATTTTCTTTGACTTCTTAATGTGTGTTATGTTTTGTTTGTTTACTCATCACGTTGCATAAGGGCTCATTTTATCTGATCACATATTATACGCCTTTCATGTTCACTCTCATCTTTTCAATGGCAGGCTGTTTTCGTTATTTAGAGCATAATTGCCTTCCAATTGGTAGATGCAGTGTTTATTTTACCACATTTAATTTTTACAAAGTACATCTTGCCTATCAATCAAATAAAAAATCAACCAATCTTTATTTCAGACTCAAATCAGTCCATATAAAATACACTACAAGGGACAGACACACAAGACAACAGGAAGAGAGAAAAAAAGTGTGTGTATGTGTAAGAAATATATGGTTGTAATTTTACCAAGCTGATTCTAAGCTGCTGAACTTTCTAATTACTCCTTTTTTGTTCAAGTAAAAGCCTCTTTACACACTGGAAAAAAAAAAGTTTCATATACTGATGTTTTTTTGTTTTTTTTTCAAACATTGACACTTTAGTGTTTTTCCTGAAATGCATTGTACCACGTGTGGTGAAGGGTCAATGCTCTGGACCATGCTTTGGTTATAAAAGACGCTCAGTGGTGGTTAAAGCAGAAGTAAGCGGAATGTTTGTGTTAATATAAGTCTTAAATAGTTACATCTTCTGACAGTAATCACTTATATAGAGTGTTTGGTCTGAAACACGGGTCTGTCAGTCACTCTGCTCTGCTGTAAGCCGAGGAGAAAACTTTCCTTGTATCCTACAACCTTTATCCAATGAGGAGAGAGAACGGCATAAAGGGGCGGTCCTCTCTGTGTGTGCAGCCAAGGGATGTGCGTGCATGTGGTGACGTAGGGATGAGGGCGGGGACTGCTAACTCCATAGAAGTTAGCCAAAACGACCGGATCACTTACTTCTGCTTTAAGTTCCAGTAAACTTGTACTTTTCTGATTTCTGTTAGAGCAGGAAAAACACAGGTGGAACCAGTAACATTACCAATGGCCTTGGGCTTCAAAGGAAGGTGCAGATGGATCACGATGACACTACTATACACGTAGAAACCTCTGGCATTGGAGCATCTATCCTAATACGGCCAATATTATATTGTGCCTCTGATAAGCTCCTTTGCCATCTTTTTACCAGCTGTTGAATTAAGTGACATTTGAGCATGTATTGTGATTACATCAGAACAATAAAAAAATTATTAACAGTTGGATCATAAATCCTCAGCTGCCTCCACTGTAGCTGCAAGCAGTCTCCAAATGTTTATTGTCTCTACAGTGAAGGAATGACTAATTAAATATTTATAGACATCTTTGAAAATCCTGTCCCAGTGTGGGTTTTTCACAGTGTGCATTTCCAATTCCATGCCTACTATTTCTTACCTAGAATAACCATGATACCATACAAGGGAATAAATAGTGAAGACTGAATGTGAATAAATTTTGTTTTACACGTTCACTGCACTGGCTTGTACTCAACTGCAACTCAAATCTGTCTGTCTCTGTGTTCAACACATTTAATACAAAGCTTCACACTGAAAGGGCAGCTCATCCATTGTGTCATCTGTTTAGGTTAGGTTGCTATGGGCATCTAGTGAGGCCCATACAGATAGTGTGCACATCACACACGTCCGTTTATAAGAACTATCTTGAGTGGATTTGGTCCTTGATATATTTGATAGTTTACATATAGGGGCTAACTTAAAATAATGCACTATAATAGATAGATTACTGCTAGACTTCAGTTGTACATGGCCTTTTCTTTATAACATAATAACTCAAGAGGAACTCTTTTATAATGTGCCATATTCATTTTGTCTCTGCTCAACTCCTGATCCATTGTTTCTCAGCAAACAATACTGGTAATCCAAACACCTGGCAACTGTGATCATGATTCTGGCAACCAGCACACTAAAGCTGTCTTGGCAAACAGACTCCCAAATCAGACGAGAATTGAATTCTTGCATGCAGTCTTTAAATCAGATCTATCTATCTATCACTTAGGTTTGGAGCAGTGGGAAAAGAAGGGTAGGGTGGGGGAAGAGTTGGAGTAAATACTGAAATAATCATTTATTTCAATTTGTCTGCTTACTGGCTCCAAGAAACTGCTAAATAGACTGTAGTATATTATGTATGTTGTTGAAGAGAGAGTGTAAATGTTACTTCAGGGAATATTATTGAGCTTTGTGGGCATGAATCCACATATGTGAGTGAAGCAGTGTGGATGTATGCGAGCACATTCGCACGTGTTGCTTGCGGGTCTTGTCGTCCTTGTTTTCCTTTTCCCTTTCTCCCCTTTACCACTGTGTCTGCAGGCTTCTCGCTCTCGTGCACACGAACACAAACCTCCTGCAACCAACTCAGCGTACTCCACATCTGTTAAAGTGCTCTGTGTCACCTCACTTTTACAATATAGTAGAACAGTAAATGTGAATCACCTCCTGTGAATCTGCTGAGCTTAAAAGTCTAGGAGTCAGGTGGTGTGTGTCTCTGTGTGTGGGTGTGTGCATCGTTGTTTTTGTATTCTAGCGGGGACTACATACTGACCTGAAGGGACTCTTTGTCACTGTGTGGACAAAAAATCGAGGTCCATGTGGGGATTGACTGTTTTGGCAGGTTAAGACATGATCTTAGGGTTAGAGAAAGAATTAGGTTTTTGTTCAGATTAGGGGTAAAGTTGGTGTTATGCATTTGATTGTGATGTTTAAGGTTAAGGACATGTATTATGTCAATGACTGTTGTGTGTGTGTGTCTAAGGATAAAAGGTATCACAATAATGTAGCAACAGCTACTTTCAACAACTGAGCCACAGGAAGCTGTTGAAATCCGGGGCTAGGTCATGTTGTTTATCACTAGGCTTTCCCTGTGGTTTCTTATAAGCTTAGGTACCAACATAGCACCGGGCAGGGTGCTTCAGATACTCAAATAGCACATCAAGTCCTTTGGGAGCATATATAAGACTATTAGAGCCGATTTAGAATCCCTATGCAAAGGATAGCAAAGTTACTTAGTAGCGGAACACAAAGGGATTTGGATATTGTCCTTGTGCAGGACAATGTGTGTCCATGTGAGTTGTCCTTGAAGTGGACTGAAAAAAAGTTATGCAGCTTTTCAAACAGTATAAAGGGAACCCCTGACAGCACAACTTGAAAAGAAATACTGACTCAAACCAAGTCAGCCAACTGTCAAAGCCTCTTTATGGCAGTTATAATAACTAAAGAAGTTACATCAATGTTTTTTTTCCCCAAGAAAAAAAAGCTCTTATTTCTCAATGGGTTAACAGATGTACAAGGGAGAACATACTTAAGATTAATCCTCCTTTGTTTCACGTCTTTTGCTCTGCTCCTCGAGGCAGAAGGTGAAGACTTCAGAAGAAAAGAGGAGAAGAAACACACATTTGTGATTAAACTTTATTTCTTTTCTCAGTCTTCTTTGCTGTCTCATTCTCTACCTGCAGCAAGATTCTGCAGACTCCGGCTGAGGCTGATACATAAATCATCTCAGGAGGCTTGTTGCCCTGAGAAACAGACTAGGATCATAGGAAGGATTATATACAACTCTGTGGTTTAGCCCCAGGCACTCTGATATGCTGTTGCCATGGCAACCACAAGTTAGCGTCAATAAATAGTCTTGGTGTGAACAATTTGGGCAATTTTGTCATTTAATGTGTATTTAATGTGTGCTTTGTAAAGGTTTGCATCAGTATTAGGCTGGGCTAGATTATGAGGACGTCCTTTACGTGTCAGATAACAGGTCTCAAACTATGAGCCAAGCAAAGAAGCTGCAGAGAAGTAAAACTCAGAAGGCGCTGCAACATCTGGGGCAAGACGCTGTGAGAATTCAATTTATGAATAATTAGATTTTAAAAAGTAACCTGCAAATTATTGAATTTCTGTAGGAGCATAATTTCTAGAAGCCATGTGGGGGTGGAGGGGTTTAGAATGAAATTTAAATAATACATAGTTCACCGAGTATATTCATCACAAGTATGACTCAAAAGAACTTCAGACGGCAAAAGCCTACCTAGAATTAACTAATCAGCAATCAATCACAGATTGATAATGATGTGCTTGAACCCAAGCCATAAGTCTTGCTTGTCAGGTTTGTGTGGTATTATTAGAGACAGAAAGTCAATTGGAAAGGAGGGAAGAGAAATAATTGCTCAAAGGAGGATGGGTTATTCTGAAGAGGAAAAACATGTACCTACACATACAGAATTCCATGCTCATGTGAAAATACATCGTGAGTATAGAGTCAATACAATTAACCTGGTGGATATTAAGGGCAAAAAGAAGATGTTCCCTTTTACTGCAGCTAAGAAATGAGTGGAACTGATTAGTGATAATGAAAAAACAAAACAAACTACAGACTGTACGCCATGAGGAATTCTAAATAAATCCATGTTTTTATATGCATGCATAAAAAACTTGTTCTTGTAATCTTGTATCTGGAATCTCTCATCAAATATTAACGGATATACCCAGTAAAGCACATGTTTGTACTCTTTCTTTCATTATATGAGTGCAGCATTTTTTTTTCTTCTAATATCTTTTAAAAGCTTGAAAGGTATATCTCCGGCACATTACTGCAGATAATAAGATCAATTTTGGTGTAGACAGCACAATACCTCATACTGTATATCCTTGAGGAAGACATGTTCAGAAATGATGGCATCAAATAGATAGATAGTTTCCTCTAACCTGCATGGCTGCTGCTATTAGATGGCCCATGTTGTGGCCCCTCTCTCCCAAAGATAATAACTGGCATTTTTGTGCCATATCACTCTCCTTGACATGCTGAAGATTATGGAGAAGTCAAGCATTAAATTGAGCTAACTTGTTTTATACTCGGTAGATAACAACACCTGCTCACACACAAACATATAAACTGACATGTGGTGCTGCTGTCATATATGTTTTATGTGCTTGTCCAATAAATAGAGACAACGGTAAAATGAGAGCAAAGCTGTGTTTTTTTTGGTTTGTTTTTTTAGTGCAATACAAGTGAATTCACTAAGATGCCCACATCAATATATAGAAAGTGCACCAAAGTAAAACTAAGACACTGAAAACCACCCACCCATTTACCAAAATACACTAACAAGCCCACAAAGGAACACATCGTTTAACCATATGAGGAGTTTATTGGTCACAAGAGTAAGCACAACACCACAGCTGCTGTGGTCACACTAAGACACCTCTTCACTTTCCTGCTTTTTTGCTTTTTCTCCTGTACCCAATGTTTTTTCATCCTTTGCACTGTTATTGGAGACCTCAACTTTTGAGTAAACTTTGCATTTGGAAAAGAAAACTGGTTGTTCACACATTAATTAAAACTGTAAGATCTTCCTCATATTCCACCTGAACCCAGCTGTTCATACTCTTGTCTTCTCATCTTCCTGTGTGCTTCCACTCTTCCCTATGACAACAGCGTCCTCTCTCCTCTTTTTTCTACACACATCCAATCACACTTGCACATGCCAATGGATATGATAATGAAGGACTGAAGAGGTAGCAGCAACATGATGGAAAGAAGCAGAGAGCAAGGAACAGACAGATGGAGAGATGGGTAGGGCAGTGACGTTCCAGGAAAATCATAAACGTGGGTGACCATTAATCCTTCAATCCTACAGTTCATCCTTCAGCTCATTCAGGGAGAGAAGTAAATGAAAATGTGGCGGAGAGATGGATGAATGGAGAGATTAATGTGTAAATGGGTAGATAGATAGGCGAATGGGTAGATTAATAGATAAGTGAAGAGATAAATGGATGGATGGTTTGGATATTTAGGATTCACAAATCATTGCAGCTGCACATACCTTCAGACGCAGAGGAAAAAAAATATTTGAGCGATGGCTGGAGGAGTGATGGAGGGAGGGAGAGCGATGTTTAATGAAGGGAGTACTCACAGAGTTAAAATAAGATATTTTGCATTGCAATATGTTGGGACTCAGCCCAGTCCAAAACGGAGGACAAGACTGCATGGCTTCTTTGTCTCCCAGACAAAGGAAAACCATTGAACTCAGCCTCCCAGCGTCCTTCACCTTTTCACACCTAGGTGTGGAACCTCCACTACTGACCCCCCATTGGTCAGGTATGGCCCCAGGACCTGTGAGGTCACAGGCCATATAAAAAGGAGAAGTTCGCTTCTTCTCTCTCTCTTCGCCCTCTTCTCTTCCCCGCTCTTCAGCAGGAGCTGCCGCTCCTCTCAGCTCCTCACCTGGAGCTACTGCTACAGCTCTCCAATGATGCCTCCACTGGTAGCGCCGCAAGTGCCTACCAACGGATTAAAGAAAAGGAACCAGCTAACACGACGCAAGCTCTGCTAGTTGAGCTACGGAGCCACAAAACAAAGCAACCAACTCTGCAAGGAGAAGGACTCTCCTCAACGGAACTCAAACTACTCAGCCAGGACGGCTGTAGTTCACTGGACAAAGACACAATCACTGGACTTGACTGCCACAACAGGACCGGCAAAACCCTGCAACCGCAGGAATCCCCACCAGCACCGGATCTTCTCACCTTCATGTGACTTGGTAACGTAACTGGGCCTAGTTAGGATTACCTTGCACCTTGACTAAGCATAGAGTACTTCAACCATGCCAATGTATGTATTGATTGAAATCAGTTAAAATACTTGAGCTTTGTTGTTGTTGCTTTGTTGTTGTCAGCTATAGTCTCATATTCAGTTAACCTATGTTTAACATGCAACTTGAGCGTTGAACAAAGGACACACCTTTGTTCACCTCCCCCACATCACATGTTGTTGGTCTTAGAGGCCATCTTGGAGGCCATTTGGTTGTAACCCCCTTTGTCTCAGGACAAGGCAACCATCCTCCATCTTTTCCATTGTCTGAGGTCACACTTCACACCTCACAGACACATGGTCATCCACACTTAGTCACACTCTCACCAACACACACACACACACACACACACACACACACACACACACACACACGTGTACATAGTGTATGTAGCTTGTCTTAGTTTCATGTTTTGTTATTCCATTTTCTAGATGTGTCCAATAAATCCCTTGATGAAACTTTACTTGTCTGTATATGTTGTACAATAGTGAGTATGCCAACCTCTACGCAGTAGAACTTCTAAATCCTTCAACTTTGCAGCTATTGATAATGTTAATTTGTTTATAATTATTAATTTAATCATTAAACAAGGTTCTATATTAATAGTTAGCACACCCTTATGAGACTGATTTTGGTACATTGGCTGTCTGGTGCCCCGAGGTGGATTTAATGAAATTAAATCCCATTAATAATTTTTATAGTAATTATTAATATTTTGGGTATTGATATTTTACTAATTTGATAGCCAATAACCCTCTTAATAGTAACTTTACTTATAGTTGGTATAACCCCAACATAAATGGTGCTTCCGTTGTGAGGCATCTAAATAAATCTTAATAACTTATCCCATAAGTTGTGCTAGAGCACAACATTAAATGGTTTCCCTGTGCGAGACATAATTACACTTTCTCTTTAGTTGTGCTAGAGCACAACATTAATGGTGCCCCGTCCGAGGCTGTGTACTGTTGGCATTTATTCACATTTGTACAATATTAATTTTGAGCAAAAGTTTGGACATTACTGAAAGTGAAATCCAAAACTGAACTAACCAAAAGTTCACATAAAACAGAGTCTGCTACACGAGTAGACATCTGACTTTACATGCAGAAAGTGAATTGTGCTGAATTTTGATTTATTCCTGAGTTTTGCTAAAACTCTTTTGAGAATTAAGCCCATTGTGCTGCATCAAGAATTTGCGACTGTTGCTAGTCTTTCCAGTTGAGTCTTCTCTGTAGGAACTTTAAGAATTCCTGTCCCGCATTTGAATACCACGTATTCAATGCTACTTTGTTCTGTCAAAATTGGTTGTTTAGCTAAGTGCTCCCCTTACCCTTGACTTAAAGACGCAGCGTGCCGCCGGCCCTGTGTAACCTAGAGAGCTTGTACCGGTTGTTACTGCCATGCATTTCAACCTGATTAAGAATAGAGCTTGAAGATAGAGCCACAGTGTGCTGCCAGCCCTGTGAAGTTTTGTACCTCGCTGTCACCCCCAGCTTGAGTTACTGTAAGAAACCACTAGAGTAGTGCATAGCCAAAGCTACACTACAAGGTGTCTGCCACGCAACACCACTGCAAACCAAATTGCTTCTTTTTAAAGGTTTCTTAGATTTTACTTAATCTCACCTCCCAGAGTAACAATGGAGAACCCCTGTGTAGAGCAGTTCATGTCTTCCCTGGCTCAGAGCCTAAACCCCGGCTACTCTGAACTCATCAACAAGTTGAATCTCAGTGAGTGTAGGAAAGAATTGGACTTGCTACTTAATGACAGGTGTGATGCTCAGACAGCATCCAAGGGCCCATTGTTAAGATGCATGCTTCTGATCCTCCACAGACAGACCAGTCTTTCAGCTCAGACCCAAGCAGCTCTGGAACAAGAGGTAGAGTCCCTAAGAGTGCAAAATGCTAGTCTACTTCAAGAAGTGAAGACAGCAAACCAGAAAGCTTTACGTTACCTAGAACATTTGCACTCAGCAGAGTTAGATCTCTGTTCACAGAAGGAGGAGTTGTTTAAACTTAGAGTCAGAACGCTCTGACTCTCCACAGTCTTGCAACCAAAGTGATTCAGGTTTACTCTGACTCACACTCCTCCCTTGGAGAAAGGTTAAACTCCTTCTCCATGCAGATGGGAACATTCCCCACCTGACCTTAAGTCCTTGGAAATAAGTCAGCTCCCCAACCTCCACTAAGGTGTCGAGGTAACAGCCACTTGACTTCCATCTTCCTGATGTAGATAGTGAGGAGACATGTAGTGTAGTATCTAGCATGTATAGTGCATCTTGTTCTCCTCAGCCACTTAATCAGGCTTTCACCTGTGCTCGTCCCTCCAGAGGGGGGACTAGAACATCTCCGAACTGTCCATCCTCTTCCCTGCAGCACCAGGAGAGTGATGACAGGTGTTCAGTCCTTGCCTTCCCACCTGTAAGACCCAGAGCACAGGCGGTAGATGTCCAGGATAGCTTAGTCTCGCCTTCATCCGACAGGACCACCAGTGCCCCCGCCTTGAAGTGCTTGAGTTCATAGCTAAAGACATTGAGCCGTTTGATCCCGACAATGGTGATCAGAACATCAATGATTACCTCAGTGAACTAGACAACAGCCTAGTTGAATTTACCAAGCGCGACCCACAGGGAGAAGTCAAACTTGTGTGGAAAACCAGCTCAAAAGCTGTTCACAAGTTTTTACTGTCACTTCCTACCAGAGTCAAAGACAACTACCATGATCTTTGTCAGGCACTATTAGAGGAATTCTCGTCTCCTGCTGTTGAGATCTCAGGAATAGTTGCAGCTTCTCAAATTAAACACTCCCGTCTTGAGCATCCTAGAAAACTTTTTCAGACGTTTCAGATTATGCGTATTTTGAAGGAAAGAGCGCCCAGGCTTGGAGGAAAGCCCCACTTTCAGGTCCCTGTTTGTGAAAAACCTTCACCCTTCTATACGCACTCACGTCACACTCATGACACAGGTTGCCTGGGAAACTCTTGTCTCTTCCAAAACACAGGGGCAAACAACTGATCCCAGCAGCTCAAACACCCATGTGTCACACAGACCTGCACGCTCAAGACCTCACCCTCGCAACACGCCAAAGGGGGGTGACAGCCGGCCACGTCCAGACACTGAGCGCAACCGCCGTGTCCAACCAGCTGCATAGAGATAGGCATTCACACAGTAGAAGCTGTAGGAAGCCTTATGATGAAATTGTGGCCCAAAACTATGACCAATCAGATGACAGCATCTCTGACCACAGTGAAGAACATGGTCAGCACCTTTCAGGTAGTGACACTGCTTCTGAATGCCTCTCTGTCTCCAGCTACCAGGAGCGTTACAGCCCTGAGCCAGGTGTGAGGAAACACCAAAGACACAAAAGCTCCAGAGCTTCCTCCTCACACCACAGACAATCAACAAGTATAGTGCAGGATTCCTTGATTTCCTTACAGTTAGAGCTCAGCATGGTTTTGTTAGCAACAGCAGCAAATTCTGATTTGATTCAGCCATCACTGTGATTTCTGCAAGTAATCTTGGATCGACTCCTCTGCAGTATCTTATTAATGACATTGTATAGACACCTATCATGACATGTCATTCACCTCTCTCACCATAGCATCACTAACACCCACATTCCATCATTTACACTGACAAATAACTAGAAGATGTTATTTTGTGTTGTGTGTTATGTTTCATTCTGTATGTAAGTGGATTTTGTTCTGTAGTCTGTCTATGCTTAGTCAAGATAGATAGAAACCAAATGCCCAGTTGGTTTGTGAACTGCCCAGATATCATTTTGAATGGACTATGGACTATGGTGCTCACAGGATCACACATCACGTGGGATCCTGAGACCAAAGGGGGGATGTTGGGACTCAGCCCAGTCCAAAACGGAGGACAAGACTGCATGGCTTCTTTGTCTCCCAGACAAAGGAAAACCATTGAACTCAGCCTCCCAGCGTCCTTCACCTTTTCACACCTAGGTGTGGAACCTCCACTACTGACCCCCCATTGGTCAGGTATGGCCCCAGGACCTGTGAGGTCACAGGCCATATAAAAAGGAGAAGTTCGCTTCTTCTCTCTCTCTTCGCCCTCTTCTCTTCCCCGCTCTTCAGCAGGAGCTGCCGCTCCTCTCAGCTCCTCACCTGGAGCTACTGCTACAGCTCTCCAATGATGCCTCCACTGGTAGCGCCGCAAGTGCCTACCAACGGATTAAAGAAAAGGAACCAGCTAACACGACGCAAGCTCTGCTAGTTGAGCTACGGAGCCACAAAACAAAGCAACCAACTCTGCAAGGAGAAGGACTCTCCTCAACGGAACTCAAACTACTCAGCCAGGACGGCTGTAGTTCACTGGACAAAGACACAATCACTGGACTTGACTGCCACAACAGGACCGGCAAAACCCTGCAACCGCAGGAATCCCCACCAGCACCGGATCTTCTCACCTTCATGTGACTTGGTAACGTAACTGGGCCTAGTTAGGATTACCTTGCACCTTGACTAAGCATAGAGTACTTCAACCATGCCAATGTATGTATTGATTGAAATCAGTTAAAATACTTGAGCTTTGTTGTTGTTGCTTTGTTGTTGTCAGCTATAGTCTCATATTCAGTTAACCTATGTTTAACATGCAACTTGAGCGTTGAACAAAGGACACACCTTTGTTCACCTCCCCCACATCACATGTTGTTGGTCTTAGAGGCCATCTTGGAGGCCATTTGGTTGTAACCCCCTTTGTCTCAGGACAAGGCAACCATCCTCCATCTTTTCCATTGTCTGAGGTCACACTTCACACCTCACAGACACATGGTCATCCACACTTAGTCACACTCTCACCAACACACACACACACACACACACACACACACACACACACACACACACACACACACGTGTACATAGTGTATGTAGCTTGTCTTAGTTTCATGTTTTGTTATTCCATTTTCTAGATGTGTCCAATAAACTTCCTTGAAACTTTACTTGTCTGTATATGTTGTACAATAGTGAGTATGCCAACCTCTACGCAGTAGAACTTCTAAATCCTTCAACTTTGCAGCTATTGATAATGTTAATTTGTTTATAATTATTAATTTAATCATTAAACAAGGTTCTATATTAATAGTTAGCACACCCTTATGAGACTGATTTTGGTACATTGGCTGTCTGGTGCCCCGAGGTGGATTTAATGAAATTAAATCCCATTAATAATTTTTATAGTAATTATTAATATTTTGGTATTGATATTTTACTAATTTGATAGCCAATAACCCTCTTAATAGTAACTTTACTTATAGTTGGTATAACCCCAACATAAATGGTGCTTCCGTTGTGAGGCATCTAAATAAATCTTAATAACTTATCCCATAAGTTGTGCTAGAGCACAACATTAAATGGTTTCCCTGTGCGAGACATAATTACACTTTCTCTTTAGTTGTGCTAGAGCACAACAAATATATAAGCGGGATGGCTACATGAATAAATCTTTTCTAAATATATTAACAGATCTTGATGATGTATCTTTGGAAAGATAAGCTAGAGTGATCTGTCTTCTCTTCCATCTGCTGTCTCCATAATCTTTTTCTCTTGTATGTATTGGCTGACATGGAGTGACCGACCCACACATTTCTTTTCTCTTTTTTTTGCCTTTTCCACCTTTGGCTCTGTAAGAGCGTGACTAACCCATAGAAACCTACAAACACCCTTCCCTTTTATGCTCCATTTGACCCAATCATCATTAGCCTTTCTTTACTAAGCTACTATATAAATCCACTGCCTCACTTCCACACATTTGCCCATCACACTGTGGCTGACTGAGACATGAAATCATCAAGAGAGAACAAGACACAATGGATCAATTAACCTGTATGTAAAGAGTCCAATCAACTTCCTCTCACTTTGACAACATGTGTCATCATGACGCATGTTGCCTCTTTCACTCAAAACATGTTTAAATATACTTTTATTATTTTTATTTTTATTTTTTGTATCTATGATGTCTCTATCTAACCCTAACCCCAACCCTGATAAGGTATTTAATGCATGGGCTTTGTCAGTGATAATTATGTTAAACAAATAAACAGTGGTAGACACAGCAAAGACACAAAAACCGAGTGCTTTAACACACCATATTGCCAGGATCTAGCGTAAATGACCAATTAAGAGCACACTCATAGTGACAGATGGCATGTATTCTCAACCTGAGTCACCTGTTACCATGGTGATCTACTCGCAGGGAGAGATGGAGAGATGGATGACAAAAAGAGATATGTATAAGTAAAGGGGAGAAAGTGACTGACAGACTGAAATGATAGGTTAGAAATAACTGACATTACGTTTCTGTGAGGGAGGCAGTGTTGAGACAGTGAAGGACAGACATGGAGCAAATGAGTGTTTAGTGAGTGCAGTGTGCTCATCAAGCATTCAGGCCAGCGCCTCACACAGTGATAAAGTTTAGATTGCAATATTCGATCCGTCAGATACACTCCATGGCATTCTCTTTATGCCCCCTCGCATTATAAGCACATTGGTTCCCATTTAAAAAGAGAATAAGGGCTCCACTGTTGGCTGAATTGTGTGTGTCTAAAGCACAATGGAGTAGCTCTGTCAATATTCCATTATCCCATATAATGTTAGGCCTCCAGAGAGCTGAGAGAGTGAAAGTGGGAGAGGTAGAGAGGGAAATAAGAAAACAAGACAAACTCATGTAATCCTCGTGTCATTTCTGCTCATACACAGTAAAATATGAGCAAATGGGATTTGATAGGCACATTATGGATGATATGTCTTGCTAATATTCACACCAGAATCGAACGATCCATGATCATTTCACATCCTATATGTGTAACTGTATTTGGGTACATCGTTCTCATGCTTCTCGTAGTTTAGCTGTCTTTCAAGTCATCCTTTGGCTCTGTCCTCTCTTGTAGCTCTATGAAAATGTCCATGGCTTTCTGTGTAATGGTTCGAGAAGAGCTAGAAGGAATGCGTCATGTTATGGTTCACACACTTACCTCTTTGATTCAGTGCAGTGATGTTGCTAGGTACGCGTCCTGCGTCCCTGACGCATTAAAATCTAACAGGACGCAGTAAACTCACTATCCATGCGTCCCGGGGACGCACCTCATTTTCCCATGAAAAATGATACATTGTTAACAACAACTCGTGTTTAAAATCATGGGAATGACCGGCGGACGGCCATTATCCACCATTTAACCCACACAGCCATAGGTGTTGATATTGCCCCGACCATTGAGCAGCAACGTAACAAGAAGACGTAGTAGTCGGTAGTTTTTTCTCTCTCTCTCTCTTTTTTTTTTTTTGCCGCCGTAGTGTTTGTTGGAGCGGCGTGGTGCTGCACGTGACGCGCTGACGTTAGTGTGTTTACATTTACGACGAGCATTAATTCTCAGTCCGAACCCGTTAAAAAAAAAAAAGCCCTGCCTCACCGAGTCATATTCTCGGCGCGAACCCGGCTCGAACCAGCGCGTCCGGACGGGTTGGGCCGTCCATGCTTAGAGCCCAAAACAGTCCAGAGATCCGAGGGACAGAGAGAGACAGCACAGCAACAGGTGTGTGCGTGTGCTACCTGCTGTAAAGGGGCTCTGCAGCCACAGCTCCCCACTAGACCAGTTCTGAGTTCAGTTTAAGTTTCATACACTCCAGCCATTCTTGCCATTACAATGATAGGAACCTCAGTCAGTACTAAATCTGCTTCTTTCTTTCTTTTAAATTTACTTAAGCAGCTACAAAATATATTAGACATGTACCACACATTTGGCTGGACGGTCTCAATGGTTCAAGAACTTTTTTTCCATCATTAAATATTAAAATGGAGCCAAGTAGCCTACTGCGTGTTTGTTTTCCTTTTAAATAAGTTCAATATCAAGTGCTAATTCCACCTGCCATAACTGGCTCTCTCTCTCTTGTCTCTCTGGCTCTCAGACAGTGTGTGTGATATTTACAACACACACACACACTGTAATAATATCTGCACCTATTGATTGACATGCTGTTTTTGAGGTTTTTCTCTCCTTATGTCATTGTGTGTAATGGCTGCACTGTTGCCGTGTTGCGCTCCCATGGTCGCGCTATGGGTCCGTATAATTTCCTGCTTTTTTGTCCTTGGCCAATCACATCCCTGATCACACAGGGACAACATGGGGCTGCCTGTGTGAGTTTTATTAATGTTTACATCAGGTTGAGTTAAACAAATCAGTTTATGCTGCTGTGATTTAAGTAAATACAGTAATCATCATAGTGTAGTGGCAGGAAAGACCATTTAATCTGTATCAAATATTGTGTTGGTCAAGAACAAGTTCAATTTAAAGTCAGAGGAAAAATGTTTAGGGTGTTTTTACTGTTCCTAAATGTAAAAATGGGTCACATTGGACCCTCAACATTATTTAAAGGTTAAATAACGTGTTACTTAAACATTTTTCATTGTGCTGTGCTCTAAAAATATACTAACAAATACTAGTGTAGAGTCCTGTATAAGGAATGTTGAGCTTAAACTTAAACTTAAATTTAGGTTCTCAGGAAAATAGCTGCTCATCAGTAAATAGTTAATGAATCGATGAGGTCCATCAACTATCGATTAATGAATTAATCGATAATTTGCATCCCTAGGCCCTAGTTTTTTTTTAAATTGTGGTATCGAATAAGTATCGAGAATCGTGGAAATTTACAGAAATTCTGGTATTATGACAACCCTATTGGGGACCCATTGAATTTCCCAGGGACCCACCCAAATCACCACCTGTGGGTCCCAGGGACTCACTACATTGAAAACCTATCAACATCACTGCAGTGGCTGAGAGTTTCCCCTCCTTTTGTTTTCCCGCTGTGATCGAGAGACACCCCAACTAATGTATGTCTGTGTGGGTGTGTGTTTGTAGTCTTCCATTTGTTTTCCTCTGAAATCAGTGAATTGTTTTGGAAGAATTTTTCAGAGGGGAAAGAGAGGGAATAACAAAGTAAGGTTAGCTACCAAAAAGATGAAGGAGAATGAGACAACAGGGCGTATTGTGCGAAGCAGTGCATTTCCTGCAATACTGTTATTGGTTGACTTGTCGATAAATGTAGATACACATACTGTACATACATACACGCTAAAGGCAGACTGAGAGAGCTCTGCATTTCCCAACATCTACTTTGTTTCCCTGTGTTTTCACCCTGCTCCTCCCACACCAGAAGGTTGTTTATAATTTTCTAGCATGGTAAGCAGTGGTCACATTAGCATGAAATTGACTTGTTTAAATAGCCATAAAGCATTCCTCGCACATGCTTTCCCCTTCATTAAAAGATATATCATCATTTATGCTGTGTGTGTGTGAGAGAGAGAGACTGGGTACACCAGTGTGAATGTATACTAACTGTGTATTGTTTTTCTCCAGTCTTGTTTAAGTCTGTGCACAGTTTTGTAATGTGCATGCAGTTGCGTGCGCAAACTCACAAGTGGAAGCAGTGAAGTTAAGTGATTGCCATCATTCAGACAAGCTTGTCTCACAAATCACTTGTTCCTTTTTCCACCACGATTCTTCAGTCCGTCTACGAACATGTACATCAATCTTTACTTTTAATTAGCTTTGTTAAACTATTTTATTCTTGTCGCTGCTTGTGGGAGAGCGGATTATTTTCTGTGTGAGCTCCCGGTGGAGTAGAGAAGGACGGAAGCAGAAAGAGAGATGGATCCGCAATAATAATCTGCAAAAGTAGACCCCAGAGAGAGAGAGGGAGTAAGAGAGAGAGAGCAGGGATTGGGAGAGATGATCCCTGAAGGATGAGGGCAGAAAGATACTGTGCAGGCCATCAAGCCTGTTTCCTCTCACTTGTTCTTAAGAAAGAAAATTGACTTCTGTCTCAGTCAACCATTAATCTTGTTACAGTGACTGACTCCAGTGTGAGGACATGGCGATATACATATGCATACTTCCTACACATGTGGACACTCGAAATACTGCGGGTTCAGCAGTGCAGTTCAAAATTAATATTTCTTGTGTTCATGCTCCGTGTCTGTCACATGGTGAAATATAAATGAGGTGAAGAGTTTGCTACAACGGGCTTTGTGTTCAGGGTGCACAAACTTAACATCTCTGTAGGGCAGCACACACTTACAAAAAAGTACACTTTCTTGTCTCTACGTCTGCACATGAAACACACACCGTCTTTGTATGAATTATTTTTGCCTTTTTCATCTAAATCCCTAAATCAACTTTTCCTTGCCCTCAAATGCCTGTGTAACAATTTCTGGTACACTCAGAGACTTGCATGCAGAAAGCCACACAGCAGACCGTGGTTGATGCAGAAGGGCAGAGACTTTACTGAAGCTTAAGCAGGTCATCCACAGGTAAGCAGCCCAAACAGGGCAAACAGGAGCAGACAGCACGCGGGCACAAATCCAAAAATCCCCAAAATGGAATCAAACACTAGGATGCTAGAAAACAATGTGCACACAAGGTAACAAAGACAAATCAAAGGGGGCAAAGAAAGCGGAGAAGTATAAATACACATGGCTGACAGACAGGAACACCAAGGGCAGACATTTAACTTGAGGTAGGTGTGGGTGATGAAAGGTGGGTGACACACAAGGGCAGGAACTGAAATAACAAGGGAGGTTAACATTTCAAAATAAAACCAACAAATTTTAACATCATGTGGTTTTGCTACTTTTAACTCAGAGCCCCGAGGTCAGTGAAGGAGCTTGTGCTGCATGATTTAGCAATTAGGTTTTATCTCTGCTATGTTCTTAGCAATATTACTTTAAAAAAATGGATTTAGCAAAACCAGGCTTAAGTATTATTTGAATAAGATGAGATTTACCGGATTTAGTTGGATAATGTTCTGTATATAGGTTGCTTTTAAATTTAAGATTGCCAAGAAGATATTGTGACAGTTTTTCACAGCAACTTTGTACTTAACTTTTGTACGTTTGCAACCAACTCTTTAGCCTTAGTCGAATATATAATTACTGTGAGTTACTGTGAGTTTTAATTTGTAATTACTTAGGCCTGTCTCAACATCAGATGGACATAAGAGGACACGAGCAAATCACAACACGAAAGAAACATAGTATCCTCAGTGGTAGTGTCAGGTTTAGGTTAATTATATACAGAGAACATATGAATATGCAGCCCATTGCTATGCCAACCTTGGTGTGTGTGTGTGAATGAGAGACATGGTGTGGAATGTTTTAGGTAAGATAAGGTAAAAGCCATTTACCATTCAGCTTCTATGCCATGGCTGCTACATGCTACATGTGCGACAGACTCTCCCCTCTCTGTAAACAGGGGGACCGATTCCAGAGAACTCTGATCCCATTAAAACTGGTCATTAACATTACAGATGTCCTGTCATAGCAGCTACTTTACAGAGATTAGTCAAATTCACACTGGACTACAATTACCTGCAGGGGGACTCATATTAGTTTGAAGCTCCAATACATGAAGACTATGTTTAACTCAAATTTACTGAGTCACTGATCTGATTTTCTGAATGGATGATAATCATGAGCCTACCAAAAATGATATCAAGGCTTTCATTATAATTTCAGTTGCAGCCTCCAATTTGTCCCAAATCCAACACATAAAAAGACAAGAAATCCTAGTGACTAAAATGCATGCCAATGTTCTAGACATCCAGTTCACATTAGATTGACATGATCAAATGACCAGTTTCAGGATATGTTTGGAAATGAGATTTTTCCTAGAGGATTGGAAACACAGATAAGCTCTGTGACTATTAAAAATAACAGACAAATCTGGGCTAGCATGCAGACACACACACACACACGCACACACATACACACACACTCTCACCTGGAGGCAACCCAGTACAAGCATTAGCAGCTCAATCGGTGCAATTTGTGGAAAATGACTTTGCTCAAGGGTATATTGGCAGCTATTTGTGGGCATAGCTCGCTTCTAAAAAATGACACAAAAAGTTGTGTAATGATATAAAAGGAGCAAGGGTGGAAAGAGAGGGGTGGAGGCCCTGTTGTAATGATTGTAATAGCACTGATGACTCAAGCTGGCCATACCACCGAGAGGCCAGAGAGAGAGAGATAAAGAAGAGAATGAGAGAGCAATTGAGAAAATGAGAGAAGGCAAAGTACTCCAAGTTTGCTGTTATTGTGTGTGCGCCATTGTGTGTGGCTAAAGCAAAGGGACAGCAGAGGGTCTAATATGCGGGGAAGTGTTTGTGAGTGAAAGCAAATTTCAGGAGCAGAACACTGGTACATTTAGCTACTTGTCTGACCCCCATCACGCACCATTGGAAGTGTAATTCTCTTCACTGAGGGAAGGAGTGAGAGAGGGATGGAGAGGGGAAATGAAGGAGAGAAAGTCTGGAGGAGGGCAGAAAGCAGCTCAGTGTGAAGTATTAGGCTCACTGGTGAAATAAAAGGGGTGATACAAGAGGAGGAAGTGGGAAGGCAAAGGAGGGAGGTAAGGACGTAAGTTACTCAAAAGGATTGGTAACCAGGAGGTGCAGAGGAGGACACAGCGAGTGGGAACTAGCGGAGAAGAAGAGACCAGCTGAGTGTGAACATGAACAAAGGACAGGAGAGGGAGGTAGCATGAGGGGCAGGAAGAGAAAGTGGTGGCTCATGCTAAGCACAGACAGAAAGTCAGCTGAACTCAGTGTGAATGAGGCTCAGAGCAGGAGAGGATGTAGGAAATTGGTAGAGAGGAGAGCTAAGATGGCAGTGGAGACAACTGTTGGATGGAGGGGGGAGTGAGTCGATAGGCAGGGCAGGCCTGCATGTTGAGCTGCAGAGACAGACAGCTTAGCTCACCACTGTGTTTAAGACTTGAGGGGGAGATGGGAGGGTATGTGGAATGTGAATAGCTCAGTGTGAAAGTGATGAGAGAAATTACAGTTTTCTTCCTGAAATGAGGGGAAGTGAAATCCAGGCAGTGAAAATGAAGGAGGGCATATAAGGAGAAGAAAACATGCACCTGGCTGGTCAGCTACAATGTGACATGAGATGACATCCCATTCATGCTGAGTAGTGAATGAGCAACTTTAATTTAAAACGCAAGATGGACACTCTTCAGTGTAAAGAGGACAGGAGACTGTGAAGGGAGACTATACCTCCTGAGTTCAGCTCCCGGTCGCTGCTTTTGTCTTTTTTATTCCAGGCGCGATGGCTCGACTCCCGCTGGATCTTTCTATAGGTGTCAAACAATCTGTCTTTGTCGTTGTGCATTCTCATGGGGACAATTTTCTACAGGACATCTCAGCAGGAACTAATGCTTCAGACAACACGGATTGCAGGGTCACGGGGGGCACTCAAACCTTTCAATGGCAATAAGGTGGCAATTCCAGGAGGGGAGGCTTCTCTGTCAGAAGCAGATTAGTCTGTCTCTTATGGAGGGAGAGAGACTCGAGAGACAAACGTATTGGAAACTGACGAGGAAGAAACAAGGAATGTGACATTTCCTGACAGAGTGGTGGAAAAAGGAAAGATGGGTTGGGAAGAGGTGTAGCAGCTGAGCTGGGGAGAGAGAGAGAGAGAGAGAGAGAGAGAGAGAGAGAGAGAGAGAGAGAGAGAGAGAGAGAGAGAGAGAGAGAGAGAGAGAGAGAGAGAGAGAGAGAGAGAGAGAGAGAGAGAGAGAGAGAGAGAGAGAGAGAGAGAGAGAGAGGCCTAGAGCAAAGTAAGCCGTGAGGAGGAATAGTAGCAGGACAGGAGTGCTCCCCAGTGAGATCAGAGTGAGAGAGAAGGAGAAGGAGCTGGCAGTGTGTGTATGCCTGGAGGGAGTTGGGGGAAGCCAAAGAGAGGTAAAGACGGGCAAGAGGGAGGGATGCAGAACAAGTGGAGGAAAGAGCAGAGTTCAGTGAGCGAGAGGAAGGAATAGGGCGCCATGCAGTATGCGTGAGAGGAAAAGACAACAGGACAGGCAGTGTGTTACAAGCGGGAGGGTGTGTCAAACTGTGTATGTGTTTGCACCTCTGTTTTCCCTGAGAAATGTTTCTTGGCAGTGTTGTAAGGCATCTTAAACTGCATTTAGACCATATGGCACTGATACTCTCCAGAGCAAGTTTCAGAAGCATCAGAATTAGGCACAATATGTTTCCCTCTTCATTATGAGGCACATTGGCATTCTCTGCCTACCATGCATTAAAGACTTTTTCTCAAAGGCATTTTGTGCAATCCAACTGCCATGACAAGGGACAGTAAAATCAACTGCACTGAAGAATGCACTAGACACAATTACCACTAGGTATAATAATGCTGTATATCTCTGCATGCCAGTGGTGACTATGTGGGTGGGTGTATGTGTAGACATCTGAGTCTCTAGTGAAACCTTGTCAGTCCTTGAGATGTTTACACTGTTAATGTGTTGACATCTCTCTGTGCTTATGTAGATGGCTAATTGTCTCAAAGGACTGGTAAACACATAAACATGCAATAAAATGAGGCTTTGCAATAAGCAGCACTAAGAGGAAACACCACTTGTCTCAAAAAAATGAAAATCTCCTCTCTCATCAGCATTATTACCATGAACAACTCTCTCCCAGAGCTAAAATCATACAGTATAACGCATACCCTGTCTCTCTTCTGCTACAAGCAATATTTGCCTGCGTTTTTCATAGACTAATGAGTCCAATACTATAGTAGTGAATGATTATCAGACCCAAACCACAGAATGATCACTAAAATTAAGCAGCCGAACTTTGTGAATATAAATCCCTGGTGAATGGAGTCCGGTCGAGCCGGCAAAATGTTGTGATGACTACTAAAACTGAGAAAGTGGTACTTATGATGCCCAGCATGCATGCAAATTCATAATGCACTAATTTGCTACTTATCAGCATAAGTGTGTTTAATTGCATGTGAGGAATATTAGTGAACTGTTTGATACAAATGTCAACTTTCATTTAAATGTATAAATGGACCACCATTATGTAGATTTGAGTAAGTCTCAGTGGAGCAACGAGGTAACAAGTCTGTTTGGGACTTGTTTCGGGGCTTCCTTAAAATGTGTTTAACACACAAGAAATGTCTTCTGTGTGGATTTGTATTGTTGGAAGCTGCTATCTTCATGCTTGAATGGGTTTGTATGGAGTTTAGGTATGTTTGTTTGTGCCCAACAATCTGCTAATGTCAGTTTATAGTACATAACTTTCCATTTTATTCTGAATTATTTAGAAGACTGCAAGCGTTTGAATCAATTCTAGAAATTTGACTTTACAGGTGACATACTATTCTGCTCCCTCCTGTGAGCAACTCACTGTCAGCGTTAAGGATACATTTAAAAAAAGGAAGTGAAGCATCAAGGCAAAAAGAAAATCAAAGGTACTGGGTGAAGTAAGATGCAGACAGTGTCTTTGTTTGTTCAGATAATTATGAGGAGGCAAGCTAAATTCATTAAGGAGGAGACAGCTCTATTGGGTCCTATCTCCTTTCTCAGCCCCTCACTGTAATGGCCTTGTTGTCTTCTCATTCTTTTCTGCTTTTTCTTCGTAATTACTCTCTATCACTTCTCTCTGTTCTGGTCTCTGTTGGTCTGGATGTTAAGAAATGAAAACCATTAAAAAAACAAAAACAAAAAAAACCCCACACAATTTCTATTGATCATGTAATCACACCTTGAACATACTCCCATGGAGAGTGAAAAGGTTGCAATATTATCATTCATTCATTGCTGAGTCTAGTGTGCATATGGTCATATGGTTTTTAACGCACCACCAATACATTATGTCCTTGGATGCTCTGGTGAGAGGAATGTACAAGGCAACTTATAGAATTATAATGATGCTCACAGCGATATAAAAGTAATTAGAATTTTCTGTTATCATAATTAAAATGCTAGTGATGATGAATGGTATGCATGGTTACATCCAAACACGGGTAAATAACACACATGCATATGCACTTAAGTAAATGTGCTTATATATGCACAGATACATAGAAGAAATATGCCCAGCCACACACACACACACACACACACACACACACACACAATTGCGTCCAATCTTCCTGCCCATCTCTGTGCAGTAATGTGTGGCAAAGTTTTTGTTTTTTAATTAAAGCTCTTGTGTTTTCACTGATAAGACACCCAATCAAGTGGAGAGTTTCCACATTGTTGAGATTCAGCTCATGTACTCAGCACGAATAATGAGGAAAGCGGATGTAGCAACATATGGAGCAGGTTGGAAGGAGAAGGATAGATGGATGACGGCAGACACATGAGAAAAGGAGAGAAAGAAAGCAGAGAGAGGAAAATGATAGGGATGGAAAACCAAACAGAGATTAGGGGGATACAGAGGCTGCAGCAAGATCTCACAAAACAAGCTGTGAAATGAACATGGCACACTTTGCTAGAAAGTGGAAATTAGTGACAGCACCAAAAATGACATAATATGACAAGAGCACAAATTAGACACTCAATTTAGTTTGGTTCATTGTGTCAAAGCCTTGTTAGAGATATGTTTATGCAGTAGTTTGGGAACAAAACATAATTTGTTAAGGTCTGGCAGAAGTAATCATGGTTTAATAAGAAAATCTCACTGTCGAAATCTTCACAACTCAGGAAATTAAGCTGTGTCTTCAAAGTTGAACACAAAAGTATACACCAATTTACAGTATCTGATTAGTTTTTCATATTAAATGGATTGATATGGAGACTTGGTAACATTTGCACACCTTGTTCTTCCTTCTGGTTTCATTCCTTCCTTAGCACTTCCTCTTCTGTCTATCCTGCGACAATCTGTCTTTTCATACCTGCTCTCTTCTAATCAAGTAAATGCCAATTGCCGCGTGTCCTGTGAGTTAAATGCTGACCATTAGCCACCTCACGGATATTAGCAACTAAATTGGAATAATTGTAGTGGCCTTCAAAAGCCCATTTAGCAATTAATTAATGTGGTTCAAAATCATTGCAGCGGTTAGGTAAAGGAAACAGTGATGTATGCGTTCATCTGTTCGTCTTCCATTGCCTCACGCATATTAGAGGCATGTGTGTGCCTGGACTGCTAAAGAGACTCTTGTCTTAAATACGGACAATTGAAAGGTCTCATTGACCTATTACACACCCGCATGAAAAGGTCAGAGGAGCACACATGAAACAATAGCACATGTGCTCACAGAGGGGAACAGACAGGATCTAATACACCTGTTTAGTGGTCAACTGACACCTATACGCTTTTCATTTGCAAGGAGGAGGAATGAGTGCTTGTACTTCTCATTCCTACAGAGCAGCTGCCCACGCTATTTGCTCTTGGGGCTGCATATCCTCCTTTAGTTATTCACTCTCTTCTCTTCTCTGTTCTACTCAATGCACAGTTTACTCTCTTTTCGACTTCACAGCAGACAAAGAAAAGGCGTCTGGATTATCTATGACTTGTTCCACTAGAAGAGGTAAAAAGGCAGAAAAACACAGCGCAGGGTGCACTTTCTAAATGTCTGTTTCCTAGTGGGAAAAGCATAAATCACGTTACAGCATTACATTCTGAAAAGCAACAAAGTAGCAAAATAAGTTTGAAAGCTAAAAAGGAGGAGAGAAAGGAAATGTAATTCAGAAAGTAGAGGTGAGAGAATGAAGAAGAGGGAAAATACAAAGAGAGTGACATATGAAGACTTCCCCACAGTCCCACAGCAGAACCAAGGGGCAAAACAGACCATCTGTTCTTGCCTTCCTCTCTCTGTCTCACATAGGTGAATTCCTCATGCATACTATGCACTCATGTGTCAGATGTACGCGCACACTTCCAGGCACTTAAAAGGCAGCGGCTACAGAATGAAACTTCAGTGAGCGTGAGCAGGTATTTCTCTTGCTGACAGTCTGACAACATCCAAGCATCATTTTAGATACTGGTATGATTTCCTTGTGATATTTTCATAAAACACTGAACCTGGATACATTCTCAGTAGAGCCTCGTTCCTTCCAGACACACACACACAACCACATCTGTGTAAAAAAGCATCTATCTACTATCACACATCAACGTAATCATAGACAGACACATGCAATTAGCTTGGACACATCAATTGACACAAGCTGATTGATTACTTGGAGGATTAATTCAATTACACACCACACCCAGTTACAGCAAATGGGAAAAAGTGTTTTGCAACGAGCAGTTACCAAAGGCTGCAATGATGGTTTCCCCTGAGTCCAACTCATTAACCCAAAAGACAAGTTTCAACTCCCAACAGAGACGCACAATCAGACAGGTGAAAAAAGCATGAGTGAACTGGGGTAGATTAGAGGTTAGCACATAAGGTGGATCACATGCAGGATCTTTCTTTTTTGCCAATTTTACACATAGGGCGTAACATTTTGCCATGTTTTTACCTCGTCTCGCTTCTTAAAGTTTCAGGGAGTCTCAGGGTTTTCAAAACTAACCTGTAAATGGTGTGAAGAGTTTTGTCTGAATGCATGGATTATCTTCCTACTGGGATCATAAAGTGATAGTTTGGGTTATTTGTCATAGAGTTGTGTGAGCCACTTCCATAGTCGGCTTATTACCTGCAGTAGACTGAGATTTGAGAAGCTGCTGTGGTGAGTTTTGAATATCATCATTGCTTTATTAACATATGATGTACTGAATGAAGGATCTAAAAATATTAATATATTTCAGTTGTTCATTTTGTTGATTTTTATTTCTGAAAATCATCTTTTACCTTTTTTGTTTTTGAAGTGTAAAATAATGGACCATAATACAATTTTTCCCTAGCTTCTCTCTATTTGTTTGGGTGTTTTACCTCTGGGATAGACCTACTGTCTGTTATGTGTCTATTGTGTGACTTTTTTTGCAGTTAATACCCTGCTACACAGAAGCTGTGTTTTTATATCAGCCTTTGAAAGCTTAAGTACCCGTTCTGCAATTAAAACAACAACAACAAAAAAACAAGTGAAAAGCATTACTGTTTGGCGGGGCTAAAAAGCTTAGTATGTCTGAACTAGACATCTGGGGATACAAAAGAGTTGTTTGCATCAAAGTCAGTTGTACTGTACATTAAACCCATACAAATGAGAAAAACAGGTGCACGTATAAACATGCACATGACCAGCCACATGCCTCATGCATGTGAGTGCTTGGTTGCTCAAGTGGGTTACTTTTTGGGTACTGTCATGTGGCTTTTTCATTCATTTATTTTTTTTAGTTTTGTATGGGAGCTAAATGTTTTCCTTCAGTAAAATAAAAGTGAATAGACTGCAAAGCTTAAACATTGATTTACCAGTTTAATTTGAGAGTTCAAAGATTTAATTGCACACTGCTGTGCTGCATGAAAAGAAAACTTGGGTCAGGGTTAGAGTAGTTGTTTCTGTAAACTTTTTACTTTGTACTTTCCATTTTATAATGCTGTGCCATTTTATTTTTATAGAGAGAAGGAAATGGTTTGTTCTCTTTCCATGAGAACTGTTATGAACTAAGCTGTGTGTTTTTCTGCATTTGCTAATGACTGACATATCGCTGCTGCTACTACAGTAATGATCCACAGATACCAGAGCTGCATAAAAATGACTGTGTTGCTTTTATTTATGCTATGGTGGCACATAAGGGTGGCTCCTAAACCTTGCTTTTGTAAGGACCCATTTCATGTTATGTGACACTGGAAAGACACTATCATTGACATTGACATTGACATTGACGTTGTAATCTGTCACATTGGAGGCACTGATAATATGATTGTTATGTGCTTGTCTCAGCTTGATAAAAAAAACAAAAAAAACATTTGTCCTCCTTTATCTGCTTGGTGAGACTGCAGGGTTGTGGAGTAGTGACACACCCAAGAGTTTAGCAGGTATTGTCCTGGCTGAATGTAACTGTACTGTTCCAGGAGGAAAAGTCTTTCTAGCTTTTGAAGTGTTTCAAGTTTTTTTCCCCTCCCTGTATTACATGCCTGGTTCCTCTAAGAACTGCAATGTTATGAGCTGAGTGTTAATCTCCTCCCTTTCTGCCCGCTATTCGGCTTGTCGGTCTCTGACATTTGGACTTGGCATGATTTCACCTTCTTTACAAACATTAAGACACATACACACACAAACAAACAAACACACACCTGCCCCGAGGCGGCTGTCGACCTGCCTAAACTTAATCACAGTCTTTCAGCGGGCAATGATTTAGTCGGTGCCACATATCCAAGCTAAGCTTACTGTTAACGCTATTATGCCAGGAGCATTTCTTCAGCTTGTGATGTTTTGGACAGAGACTATCCTATTAACACCAGCTTCCTGTCGTGGTGTCTACAAGTAGTTGTTGTTTTCCTTTGTCATATCAGAAAAAGAAAAGGGGTGTTAAAATACACGTCGTCTACTGTTATAAATTTATTCAGACAGGCAAAAGAAACGTAACCAAAAATGAAATCAGTAGGTAGAAACTTACTTTTGTGGTCATAGGAAGTTGTGGCAGCTAGTGTTTCTTTTTTGTGTGTGGGTGGAAAGAACACGCGTACATGCGTGGTAAACCCTGGTGGAGTGAAAGCAGATTGGATCTGTAAATCTGCTAGCTTTCAGTGACGCCAGAAGAAAAGGACATAAATAAATAAACACAGGTCCTTTTTTCTCTTTCTCACCACCGTTTTCTTTTCAGCATTATCAGACACAAGGCAACTTTTTTGTTTACAATGGATTGTTGAGCCCGTGGGGAAAATTGGAGGCGTGCCTTTATTATTTATTGGCATTTATAGATAGTATTTGAAATTACTGACATGATTTAAATGTAAGTTTTTTGTTTGCTTTCACTTGTTTGTGGGTTTGTTATTACAGATGCTGCGTGTGCGGTTTTGGAATGAAACTATACGCCTGTACTCCCAGCCAGAAATCTGTGCAAACACAGGTGCACTGAGCTATTGTCGGTACTGGCAGATGAGTACATACTGATTCAAAATTAGACCTTTTTATTTGATGTTGATTTTCTATATTAATAGCAAATTCATGTTTTCCTTGCAAATTGAAATTCACTTTCAAAATGATTAGCGCCAAATCTGTACTCATCTAGGTTAATGGGTGATTCTTTCCAATATTGGCATACACAGCTGCTGGTAATTCATCCATCCATACATCTATTTATATTCATCTGTTGTTGTTACTTTGATGTAATCTAGTGAACAAGTATCTGCTCTTTCAAAATAGATACACAGGAGTCTTTGTTTTGTTTTCTCTCTGCACACCAACACTAGACACCTTGAATACATGCTGTGTCTTTTTTCTTCTTCTTTGGCATGAGGAGAGTGTGGAATGCCAACTCACCTATAACACAAATAGACTTCTTACGTTGTTTTCCAAAATAATTTATGCACACGCTGATCACTTGAAACTGTAGCAGGGTCTTCTAGGAATATATTCAAATTTAAAATGAGCATTATCTGCCCTTAGAAGACGTTTTGCCTGCTTTGTATTCATATTTGGCCTCCTGTACATGAATTATTGGTAAAGTTGTCCTGGAACTGTGTACCCCTTGGACAAGAATATGAACTACCTCCTAGAGGCTGGCTTGGATTCTCCTCGGTCGATTTGAAGATTGTCAATAAATTATAATGGAATATTCAACGTTTAAAGCTGATTTAAGAAGAGTTTGAATGATGGGCCATTGTCTGAGTTCGTCCCAGCTCCCCCTCACTCTAACGTATTCGTCTTAAAATCAATCGGGTATAGTCACTTTGTTCCAGACCCCTTTTTGAGATTCCTCTATGCTGTGCTGCTCCAGGGCTGTGCTTGCTTCTGGAAAACATTTCAAATAGTGCACTCGTTAAAAATGGCAGCATTAATTACACGTCTGTTAGTGCTAGTGCATGAGACATTCCGTGCTGCCAAAATGAACAAAAAAATATTCTCTTTTTTTTCTCGGTGTCCCTTCCTCCCACCAACGCAACCACTCACATGCAGCCAAATAAATAAAAACATGCACCTGTACAAACATGTCAAGACATTCAAACAACACACAGGAAATAAAATCTGCTTTCTCACAAACCCCTGTGTCTCTGAGCGGATGCCAGCTTGCCCAAATTGGATCACAGTGTCTTTGATGGGACTAGGTGTATTAGGTATAAGTATCAAAGAGATTGAAGGGCTGACAGCCAGCCAAATTAAGGCATTAAACCTTAGCATCTGTCTGGTTTCTCCACAGAGCAGGGCAGAAGAGGGGAGTGAGTGGGAGAGAGATTATAGAAGAGAGATTTTAGAGAGGGAGACAGACAGGTGGTAGGGAGTGGAAAGAGACGGAAACAGATATCGCATCATAACATCGAGAAGAAAAAAAATCAACAGGGAAGCCAGTGAGTGGTTGTGGGAGAGGAAGGCAGTAGGGAGAAAGGGGTGAGGTAAGGTTAAGGTCAGAAAGAATCTGAAAAATCATTAGAGAAATCAAATTAACAGCAAGTGTGACTGGGTATGTTCTATTAAGTGTGACTGGAGAATATACACGCACACACAAATATGCAAATAACTGAAGTGCACACACACAACATGTACTATCCCCTCCACATGTTTCAAACATGACAAACTAATTTGTTTTGATTTCTCAAGTAAAAAGTGCTTAAGGCAAGGACACAAGGATAAACCATCCATCTAAATATTGTGAATAATGTGCATGACATGTACTGGGCTGTTTTTTTGTTTTTTTTACATTGCAAGTCACAATGTAATATTATGGCACTGCTTAAAATACATAACCTTACATGACTACAGCATTATGTTAATGTACATCCCTAAGGCCTTCCCCCTTTTTCTAAAAAGAAAAAAAATTAACATTGCAGTCTTATCTAGATCTATTTGTCTATGAGAGAAAACATGTAGAAAACCTTGTTGCATATATGCTTGTCCACAGTGACACTGCACTGCATGTATGGTATACAGAGAATTAACATACCTCCCTATATATAATCTATCCAGTCCTACTGGCTGTGAGTTAACATAAAGAGTGTTAGAAAACAAGAGGTCAGTTCACTTTCACCTCAAAGAATTTCAAGAGGAAAACAAATTCTCCCCACTAATGCACCTGTTCATATGGGATATTCGCAAACATGATATTTGCATATATTATACATTCAGATCATACATTGAAATTCAGATGCTGTTGTTCATTTGGATTTTAGTTAGACTGATGATGTAGATTAGGTCCTTTGCCAATTTCTGATACTTGAAAATCAAGCTATGTTTATGCCCAGAGAGATGCAGATGGAAATTTGTTGCTACACAGCAACAGATAGTGGAAATGCATGAAAGAGTTGATCACTCTGTTATGGATGGAGTAAACTTGGCTGCTGGTGTACACACTCACACACTCTCATATCCCCGGGTATGCATGTGTGTGTGTTTGTTTTTTCTTATTTTGCGTGTGAATTTGTGCAATAGTTGCTTGCACTTCCTGATCATGGTATATAACATGTGTCTGTATTTTTTCCATGTGGTTCTGTGCATTTGTGTCCAGATAAAACCCACATTTTAATTCTTTGATCTCATTTTGAACATTGCATTGACTCGCATTGACTTTAACTCACAGTGACATGTGTACAGTCTGCTTGCAAAAGATAAATTTGCGTGACAAATTAGGACATCATCTTAAAAGCACACTTTGCCTTGCCTCCCAAACCACCACCCCACATATGACACAATGCCTACAGGTTTGCAGACACACACTAAGACACAATCACATGCATAGCCTACATATGAGAAAAGAGGGTGAATTTGCATCAGATAGATTAACAGGCCATCTTAGGTGAAGCAACAATAGACAACCGGAAGCTCAGCCAGACTTTCCCAAAATCCCCCTTTTCACTGCAAAACAGCTGGGTGAATTATTCTGTTTGTAATCCATTCTTGCATGAGCCTATTTTATTTTGTAACACCATCCATTCTCATTGATAACCTCTGTAGCAGCAGTCAGATATTTTCAAGGGCTCTAAATGTGTACATTACCACGAGACATTTTGTTCTGTTATTGACATTTTGTTCTTTTCAGCGCTGTTCATTTTTAAAGCTTACTCTGAGGTGTGTTTCCCTGTGCTTCTGATCACAGTGTTCTAGTTATCATGTGAGAACACTTCAAACAACTATCATCTATGCAGTGAGCCTTTGATTTGCTTCATGAGCCTCTTTCCACGTGATGGAGTTTATGAAACCGTTAATCCATGTTTTATTTTCGAAGCTGACACACATTCTTTTGTCATTGTTTGTCTTTACACTGTCATGTTTCACTTTCATTGCAGCATGAAAACAAACTATTACCATGCCCTCATTTCAAAAATTTTATTTTATTTGTTTTGCTTCCTCAATACTCATTTCTATATTATGTTCTATATTTGTTCAGTAGCAAATCGGGAAGCCTTTTAATATTATCTTATTCGAAATAAACAGTACACACAAAAAAAGTGAAATGGCAAAACAGTTGCACAGTTTGCATTACTGTTTGTTAAAGAATCATTACCCCGTTCAAGTAAAGTGACTGTTAACATTAATGAACATTAACTGTTCCAGATCTTTTATTGCATTTTGTGGATCAAATGTAGTCAGAGGGGTCCATATTTGTCTTCTTCAAATCGCCTTTTATCTCGATGACCTGCTTAATTATTCCAGGTTTTTGCTCTCAATTGTCTTATCATCATTTTTCTGTCACTTTTTACATCTGACTCTGCATTTCAGACACTAAACAGCAGCTGTGTGACATTGTTCCAACTCACCCACCTCCGCATTGTTTCTATATGCCTTTCCTCTCACACACTTGTCATCTCTCTCCTTCACTGAACTCAACTTCTCTGTGCTTGCAAAAGCACAAAAAGGGAAAGTGAGTGTGTGTGTGTGTGTGTGTGTGTGTGTGTGTGTTAATGTTTATGTCTTGTAAAAGGTGAAAAATCCTTCATATATTTAGTAAAAGAGAGAATTCTGAACCCAGAGGTGAATCAGGTGAAATGCTTTCAATGTTTTTCTTTTAAAATGCACTGATGATACAGTAACTGACAACAGTCAGTACATGTGCACATGACATTCCACTTTAATTACCGCTCTTTTATACCTGCAACACCGTGCAGGTTGGCAGAGATACAAGAACAAAACAGCAAATGCCCTCGTCCCAAGTGTTTCCTAAGAACTGATGGTCACTCTCCATTAACATTCACACATTCAGTGTGTACGGTTCAGCAAGGCCCAGCCAGACAAATACTCATGCCAGAATATTCTTGGCTCAAAGGTATTATTAAACACTTCCCACCAAACATTTTCCATAAGTCAACTCTCAACCATCGCTAATGAGCTTGATTGTGAAATCAGTACATGATGAAAACACATCATAATCATAATTTTCCTCTCGGCATGTGTGCACAATGTAGCTGAGAATGTAATCAAGCTCATCGATCTGGCAGTACGCATCCAGTCACATTACAAGGCTGTTAACGATGATGAAGGAATAAAAAACTGGGACTTGTAATTTTTAGTCATTCAGTGTTGAATACACACACACACAGACACGCACACTTGCATAGAACAATCAGACCCCATCAGTCACTGAGAAATCATTCAAAATTGTTGCTTCTACATGTACTATCATAGCTTTGCACTGGAATTCAGGGATTAAACTAATTTTGTACATCCCATCTTAAATAGCCCATCTTAATAGCATTAAAACAAAACTGCAGTCACGCACTACAGTACACTGAGTCTTTCTCATGATTGATTCAGGATGTCCAGTGGCTACAGCAGATGTTCAGCTGTTACAGGAATTGTCATGTGAAACGTGTATTTCCTGCCCTCCATTGAAAGTGAAGGGATTCTGCCCCCTGAACCACTGGGCAGGTTTTTATTAGAAGACATGGAGACTGAGGAAGTGCTGAGTTCATGTTCCATCAGCCAACAGCATACGAGCATATGTGAGGCAAAAAGGAGATTTAGAAGACAATAACCTTTACCTTTAAAACTGTAAAAAATAACATAAACCAACTGGGCTCCTATCAAAGGAAAATGTAGGCGTAAGTGCCTGGTTTAAGAATGTAGCCTACGCTATTTCTTGATTAACTTTATAAGATAAAAAAAAAAAAAATCGCCACTTTATATACATGTTTCAGTTTCAAATTTTTTTTAAACATTCTGCTATCATAAAACAAAAACAGTAAAAGAAACAGTTCTCACAGTTTTTGGCCCTGGTGCACAGGTTGATAGACTTTAACAGTATTCCACCTTCACCTAACCCCATTCCTCACCCACTATTTCCAGTCACGGTGCCCATCAGATAAAATACGTTTTCAGTGCCATGTTTTCCTGAAGCGCAGGATTGGACATGCAGTCTGTTTTAATCATTCAAATTCAATTTAATTAAATAGACATGGCTATAACCGCTTAATAATGCCCTTCATGATTAGAGATATTAATAGTCTAGAAGGATCAAAACAATTCATATTAATGAGAGACAGTGGTTGTGTGTGTTTGGTTTTGTCTATGGCTTTGTTTTTAATTGCACACCCATTATAAAGTGGGATAGGACATAAAGTAGTTTTTTTTGTTGTTCTTTTTTTTCTGTCATCAACAGCAGTTTGCCTCAACAAACTGTGGAAACAATAAAAAGTTTTATGGCACATGGATGTAGAGAAAATATAGAAGTCTTGCCCAAAACTGACTCTCTTCTGCCGGAGGGATGTTCCAGTAAGACAGCGTTTCCAATCAAAGTTTTAGCCTCAAAGTCAATTAGTTTCCATCGGGGGGTCACACAAACAACTACTCAACAATGTGCCGCTCATTAAAGCAATCACTGTTTTGGTAAACACATCAAATTCAAATTAATTTTTAAGAAACGAAGGACCGAAAAAAAAAGACATTTGTTATTCTCTGTCAATACACAGTATGGTGGATGTTGGCTTTTTTCATTTCATTTTTTAATGAGTCCCTGTTATTCTTATGAGATGCAATTACAACTTTTGTCACTAATTGGCATACGTGTGTGTGTGGGTTTGTGTGTCAGTGTATGAGCGCTCATGTGTGTTTCTAACCGTTTAACTCTCAGTGGTGGCTTATCTCTTGTCCCATTTTCATGCGGCTGTTTGTGCCACTCAGCAGCACTGAGAGCTGTTATTGTTGTCACTGTGCTGAAGCAGTTTGCATCTCCCATTGTTGTTCTCACTTACTTTTATCTAAGGAACAAATATCAGACAGGTGTAAACCCAAACCTGTGAAAACTGGCATTATTGAGCAGGGGAGCATTTGCAATTCAATAGAAACCATTAATGTCAAATATTATTCAATATCAAACTTCCATGAGTGCGATATTTGCCAATTTATCCTTGCTTTGTATGTCTTTGTGCTGTCAATAGCTTTTTACACATTTGAAACATGCTATTGAAGTATTGTGACTTAATGACACCTTTGGTGTTGTCTTAACGAGTGCTTTTACTAAATTAGCAAGAAACAATGTTGCTTATACCAAAATATTGGAAATGGTCTTTTTTAGTAGCAGTGTTTTTCAGACCTCTTTGTTTAGGAACCTTTTGTTGTCATTTTCATCATTATTTCACTGATTCTCTCTTTCTTTCTCTGTCTCTCTCTCTCTCCTACACAAACACAGTCACTTAGAGCAAATAATATTTTCCCCAAACTACGTACAGTTAGTCAAGGCACATATGAAAACCCACTGAGGCACCAACCTGCCACTAACATGCACGTAGATACACACATGCATTTGTCAACACTAATGTATAATCCACTAATTGGTTTGCATGCTTTAGAACCAGACACCCACCCACATATGTAGTCCCCTTTTGTTATAGCTAGCTGAAACAATTTAATGAAGATTTACAATGTGTTTTAGATACAACGTTTTTCTTAGTAACACAAACGCATTAGTGGGCCATGTTTACTTAAAGGTGACACCACTAAAATTGCCAGTATCTCAAAAGCGTTAAAATCGCTGCTATTATGCTCAGCATACACTGAAAAAAACGCACTCCTGCCAATTTCCTACAGTGACAATCTGCCTCATACTGGCACAAACATGCCGCATACCACTCATTTGACTCTGACATTCAGGGTCAGTTTTCATTGTGAGAGCAAATGACATGTGCCATTGAGCAATTCTTTTCTCAGTCCTCCTGCAGCAGACAGACAGCGACAGAGCACAACGAGTGGGAAGAGAACAGACAAGGCTAAAGGCCTTGACAGACTCGATGTGTGAGAGCCTTTCAACAAGCCGAGAGCGATCACAGTGATCAGCACAGATTTACATTGCAATCATTAAAGCAAAAGCTGACAGCTACTTTAATGAAAATGGATATTTATCAAACACAACTACCGTCAAGGACCCAAAAAACACAAAGCATGTCTGTCTGTTAATGTTTTCATGCTGCGTGATTGGCTATAAACACTTGCTCATTCAATTATGAATCAACAGAGTGACAGCAGAGAGGCTCTGCTGAGTACTTTGAACAGATTCTGCTGTCGCTTTTCAACTTGAAACACATCCGTCCCTTGCTCCCTTCTTCTCTCTAGGTCTTCACAGGGGGCCTGCCATCTGTCATATTGCGCACTAACGCACAGTCACACACCACGCGCGCACACTGTATGTGAACAGAGAAACACGCAAACACACCCACAAAAAAGAAAGAAAGAAAGAGAGATCTTGGAGCAAGTCTGCAGTGGCACAAACATTCAAACAATCAGGAGCTTGCAAACACACACCTACATGCACACACTTGTTCCCTCCCTGTGAGCTCATTCATTCTTGTTACGGAAACATAAAAGTTATCAAGCTTGCTGTCAGTGGAGAGAGTGAGAGAGAAATAGAGAGGGAGCGAGAAACAGAAAGTGATGGCATGGCTTTGGCTGCAATGCAACTCTTGTATATTTTCTCAATTTAGTTTTCTGGGACATTGAGTGTGTCACTATTGTGTGTGTGTGCGTGTTTTCTGTTTATAGTTCATATTAACATCAAGGAGGACCTGTGAAATGTCGTGATTTCCTGCCTGAGTCACTATTTCTCTGAAATGCACACATGATCATGTGGAAACAGATGTGCACTCACAAACGTGTATTTGTTGAACACATCACATCCATAGCAGTGGGTGGTGTCTGCTAATGATTTGTATGCAGAGACCGGGGGAAGTGGCAGTGCTGCTTGTCTTCCAGTCTGGGGACAAGTCAGTTCAGCTCAGTATGCTTTCTTGGTGTGAATGTCATATCGACAGTCTGGCAGGAGTGTCCGAGTACAATAGGAATGCATCAGAGAAATCATGAATATCTCGATCTTTCTCTCTCCTCTGTGTCTGTCATTACTGCGATGCTGCAGTGCTTTAATCTCTTCTTTTCCCCCAAACTGTCTCTTTCACTGTCTGAATCCTGCTCTCCCTCTGTCTCTGTCTCTTTGTATCTCGATTTGTGTTTATCTCCCATTCTGCCATAACCTTATATGTGTCACACTATATTAATCTCTCCCTTTTTTTCCTCTTTCTCTCACACACACTCTCCTGTCAGTTTTCTTTCCTTCTGCTTTCCTCTCTCCCTCCATCTGGCTCTTCTGCAAAATAAAAGGTGAATGTAGCCTTTAGCTAGACACTAGCACTTCAAAGCCCTCTCATTTTCCCTCTCCCTTTTCATCATGGGCAGGTTGAGTAGTGTTATAACCCAAAATAACCTTTTCACCGCATGGCACTTGTCTCTCTGTCTAATCTCTCGTAGATGCCAATTGTTGAGGCTTTTATCTCAAGTGCCACAAAGAATATACAGTACAGACAGCTTGAGTACACAATATATGGCTCCAAGTGGGCTCATTCTCAAGAAGATCTGAGTCCATTTAGCTTACACCTCCATACTCCACACAAAGATGAAGGATGTGTATGAGGAGAGAGAAGTCTACAGATAACCATATTCCTTAATATCATCAAAAGAAATGGACAGGAAAACAGGCAGTGGGTATTGATCGGCCTTTGTAAATTGGTCCACAAGCTGTCATCATGAAGTATCACGGAAAAACATTTTTATGAGTTTCATAAGATGCAGTTTTTTTTAGATAAAATTTCACTTGGGTATTGTTCTTATGAAACTACAGCCAGGCTCACTGACACAACATATTTTATATTACGGACTATCTCTTGATATATCATCACATTTACTTTCTACAAAGACGGGAAGTCAAGTTCGGCTTTGTTGTGTTACTTTACATAATCACAGTGTTTCCAACAAGTTAACTGGCTGTGCCCGCTGGCTGGTAATGATGTCACTTCCAGTTACTGTAAGCCTGCTACCCACACACTTATGTTCAGTTGCTCATTTGGATAGTAATTGGCATACAAGGCACCAGAGACACAAGTACCATGACCCTCCTGTGTGCTCTCTCCCACACATATGCACATGTGCAAACAAACTGACGCACGTGTGTGATGGTGCCAGGTGTCCATAAGGAATCTGTTTCTCATCGCTATTTTGATCTCGCCATGTCAGAGTATTCACCATCACACACTACACAGGTCTTTATAGTCAAATTAGAGCCAAGTTATTTTTTTATTTTGTTTTAAATAATTTTCCATTTTGATGTTAATTGAGGATTTCAAAAACAACAATGCTTGAAATAACTTGTGTCATTTAAGAGAAGGGCCATTTTACAGCTTTGTAATGGCCAAGTTTTATTGTGAGTTTATTGTCATCCACGCACATCACAAAACTCATGGAAAACAGAATGATAACAGCACACCATATCACTGATGCACTTGTCAAACTTTGATGAGATAATTCTTTACCACTGAATACTGCAATCTCATCTACACAAAAATAAGATTTTCTTTATGAGTGTTTTTACACATGTAATTAACCAAACATCTTAATGTGTTTGATGGCATGGTTTTGTTGCATCTAAGACGCTGGCAGGCAAGACAGTTTTTAATCATGTGCTCCCAGTTTACCTTCATATTTCTACTGTGAAATTACTTGTAACAGTGGAGGATGCACCACACAACTAAAATATTTATTGACTGACAGACTGTGGATTCATCAGTTATTTGAAATCCATTATGTATTTTCTCATTTACCCCCATTTAGGCAGTTGTTAGATTTTTTTTAACATTCACAAAATCAGAAATTCATGGCTCAGAAAGCATCTGTGGGTCAACTTTTCATTTTAGATATTAACAGTCCTGTCTCTCTTTCATGTTTTAAAGCAGGGCGTGAAAAAGAAAATCAAAGTGAATAGTAAACACTGGCATTGAACGGTCTGGAAAAACATTGATGTAGCTGGAGGTAAAGATAAGGGTAAGATGACTCAGTAAGATACAAGATTACATTATTCATGACATTATGTGTAATTACTTTTCATCTCATTAAAGGAAAAAAACTAAACACAACAAAAAAGTCAAGAAGATGAACAGTCTTCATATTTCATGAAGGCTAGTTGGAGGCTAAGTGTATATGGGCCTTTGCATACATTTACATTAGCATTTTATCCATTTGGCTGATGCAGTCTCGCAGATTTTACGTAAGTGAAATTATATTTGAATATATACAGGACAGAGAAGGTCAGGGTGATTCTGTCATATGTGAACGGTGTAGCAATCGTGTAAAACTGCCTTGGGAAGGGAAACAGAGATAGCTCAGCAAATAATTAAAGTGAGTAAAAGAAAGAGGACATCAATTATTCCACAAGGGTGATGCAAGATACTCCTGGAAACTGTCTCAGCATTGTTTGGGAAGATGGCAAGTGGCTACAGCTCTGACTCAGTTTGGAAGGTCATTTCACCAGTGGAGAGCCAGGAAAGAGAACAGTAGATAGCATGTGGAGGACTGACCAGACCAGAACAGGGGGAAGGAGACCAAAAGAGGTCTGTAAGGGCAGAACACAAGACACTAGCTGGCATCTTGTGTTGGGTTGTTGCCTGGAGGGAAGGAGCTGGAGATCTCCTCACAGTCATGTGTTCCAGCAGTAGGATTTGGAATTTGATTCTGGCAGCCAAGGGCAGCTGGATGCATACATTAACTCTGTTGGTGCGTGTGTGTGTACATCATATCACTCCTGACTCATCGCATCACTTGTAGACACTAGAGAGTTGTTTCTGTCAGTCTTGTCTTTGAGGGTTGTTTTTGCTTGTAATTAAAACAGGAGCATATATGAACCTGCTGTGGCAAAGTGCTGCGGGTAGAATACCTGATGAGGGCATATATATATCAGTTTGCAAACTTGTGCATAGTGTATGCATATACATGAGTTCATTTATCAATACCAAGGGTTGGATAATGAAGCAGAATATTTTTTTATGTAAGAATTGCTGTATGTGTTTGGCTCTGAGGAACAGGAAAACTTTTTGGGGGGGAGCTTAGAACAGAATCACTTAATACTAGTATAAAAGTAATCACGAGAGACTTGAAGGTGGTTCTGCATAAAGCAATTAAAACGCTTGTGTAAGGCACACAGAGCAGCAGTTGGCTGGTGGCATTTTTGTTCTTTCAAATAGCGGCCTGAATCACGCAGCATGTTGTTTGTTCTCATTAAAATGAATTAAGCTGTGATCTCTTCATCGTCCTTCTCAATGCAATGTATTCCGCTTAAAGTTTTCAATTAATTAATTTTGGTTAATCACTCTAACCTTCCATTACATGCATGCCAAATGCTCTCTATTGTTTTCCATTCTGTTCCCACCTCTGCCAGGGAGGGAGCAGGCACTTTATTTCTCATTGAAGTAAATCTGATAGAGTCATGTATCATTATGGAGTTCCCCACAGTCTCTCCATTATTCATCCATCTCTCGTTCCCTCCCTCCTTTCATTGCCTTCACCCTCTTGCTCTCCTGCCCGCTGATTTGCATTTGTCTGCATCTGCCTCTACAGACCTTTATCCCTCCCTCATTTTCCGGAGCTCTTTACCGCAATACATCGATTAAATAATCTCTCTCTCCTTCAATCCTGTCTGCATTTCTACGTACTCTCTGTCTGAAATGCACACGTCCATAACTTGCTCTCTATGGACCACAGGAAGTCCTTTTTTAACTCATCTTATTCCTTGCTATTTCTCACTCAACTCATCCATTTCTTCCCTCTCTCTTCCAAATCTCTGTACACAGCTGCAACTAAGAATGTTCCATCACTCAATATCCTGCTGTCTCAGGCACTGGGAGAGCGTCATAGTGGGAATATCTTGTCTTCGTTCCCACAGACTGTGTGTCATACTGCACACAGACACACGTTCACCCAATCACATATCAAGTCATTTGTTGCCCTTGAATTATATATTTAATGAGTTAGCTAGTCAGTTACAAATAAATGAACATGCCCCCCCCCACCATCTGACTGTGTTTATAATGAATGACTAGAGTGATTGAGGTGCAACACCCCTTGAGTGTTTTGTCAAAATCTGATAATGGAGAGATGAATAACGCAATGATTATGTGTAGTCAATTACATTATGGAAGACCATCAGCTAGGCCGTGTTCGTTTAGAGAGAAAACACCCAGTTAAGTCATACAGCCAAAACAGAAATACACTCACCCCACATGCACACACACCTGTGCGCAATTGAATATTGAGATACCATGTGGGAGAATATGGCATCTGCCGTGTACACAGGCAGTGAAAACAGAGACACATTGAGCCATTAGCAGTGAACAACAACCAATCCATTTTCTAAATATGATTAAAGCATTGACAAATGGGTCATTACCTCGGCTGACAAAGACTATGAGTGAGAAAGAGAGAGAGAGAGTAAGGTAACAAGTCAGTTTGTATGGACATGCCGAGTAACACAATGTGTGTGTGTGTATTTGTGTCTCTTTTGTCGACATTTTGAATCTGTTACGAGGCCAGAAATTAAAAATCTGGAAAAAGGAAATTGAAAACTGAATTGAGGGAGGGAAAAGAGAGGGGCATAGATCTGTCCTGGGGAAGTAATAGCAGTTAAGGCCCTGGGGCTATAAACAGAGGAGCTGTGGGTTTTCCCAGGGGACATGTTCATCTCCTTGACTTGAAAATGGATAGAGCTCGGACACAGAGATGGATATATATACGTCAGGTCTCCCTGAATGGATTGAGGGTGGATGGAGGCAGGAATACCCAAAGGGGACAAAGAAATGAGAGGGAGGATAAACTGTTGCATGGTGAGCCACTGAAGGAGATGTCAGGCCCTTTCACACCAAGTCTGATCGTAGGGCAATTTATTTTGATCTGTTGATCTGATTTTTTGTTTGATAAAAAAAAAATGTGTAAAGCATTAAAAACATCATTTTTCTATAGCTATCATGATAGATGGGGGTAGTGGGTAAAGAACTGAGAAATGGCACAAAACCTGCTGACAACCTGGAGAATATGGATGGTGGGTGTATGTTAGTGTCAGGAGAAAAAGACAGATGCATGATAGTGAAAGAGGGCTGGTATCAGAAAAAGGGGAAAACACAATTACATGAATGCAATGGAATTTCTACCACTTCATAGAGCACAAGAGGGGGTCGACTTTCTTTCTTTTTCTTAACGCACAATTAATACCAGATTGGGTATGAAAGACAAATGTGCATAAAACTGCTCTCTTTTTACATCAGCTTCTGGAATAAAATGATTTTTGACGTGATTTAAAAAGGCTCTTAAATGTGGAAAGGATACATGAACGGAATGGAGGGAAATGAAGGGAAGCAGAGGGGATAAGAGAGAGGGATGAAATAGAATGTAAAACATGGGGGCTGTAAGTTTCCTGTGGTTACATTGAACATAAAGATGCCAATCAAACACTGTCACAAGCAGTTTGATAAGATGCTTGTACAGTGCTGGTTTTCATCACACTTCATCATCTGAATTTATTTTGATAGTTTCAGTTAAAGTCCACTCCCCTTACTTCTAAGCAGTTTGTGCACCTGCTGTTCTCGTAGAGTCTTCAAAGCAAATGTTAAGGCAATAGGGATATGACGGGTTTTAAGTAGGCACTATAGGGAAAAATTGGATTTAACAAACAATTAGGTTGATGGATAGGTGGACTGAGTGAAGAAAAACGTGAATCAGCCCTGAATGGTCTACTGTACACACGCCTATCTCAGGAAATGCAGCTAATAATTTAGTTGAATCCAGATGGGTGGCAAAAGGTGAAGGAAGGAGAAATCAATGAGGGGTGGAGAAGAGACAAGAGCAAGGAGAGCAGTGTGGATGAGAGGTATTTATCTGTTATACTCAACAACACCTGCATTAAAATGTTGTCTCATATCAAACAGAATGAGGAGATGGTGGAGAGGAGAATACAAAAGCAAGACAAAAAGAAAGCAATAGTTTAAAAAAATAAAAAAGGGAAGGAACAGAGGTGGAGTGAAAGTATAAAATGAAGAAAAAAGTGAGAGACGGATAGCATGGGGGGGGGGGTGCGGGTGCATTCATCTGGGGAGTGTGATAACGGTAAGTGCAGTAACTGGATAAATACAGTGGTAAACGGTGCTGAATTGAGGGGCAGTTGAAGGGAATGGGGAGAGGAGGCACAGATGGAGTTACAGAGCAGACAAAAAAAAGAAAGAAAAGCGGATGGATAAAAGAGAGGATGTATACATCTCCTGGGCACAAAGGCTGGAGTTAGCAAGGAATAGATGATGTTAAATGTGACAAGATGAAGGGACCAAAGGGGGTCCATTAAATGTTAATGGGAACAGGGTTGGGGATGGGTAGGCGTACCGGGGGCAGGAATAAGAACAGATTGTGTTTGCGAAAAATCATCGGTCTGGTATTTTCAGCAACAGGAAGTGCCAGCAGTCAGAGAACTTACAGTGATAAATTTCTCGAGAAACAAAGTCGAAAAGGGCATGTTATCTTTTGCTCATTCTACCTCCCTGACCACATTAATTCAAGCGCTAATTCCCGCAAGGAGTGTATATCAGCAAACCAGCGCTCCACACTAACACACAGACAGACAGACAGACAGACATATATACACACACACAGAGGCATATATAGAGCAGAGCACATTTTCAGCCTGCCAGCTGTGTGAGTAAGCATCTCTCTCTGCCACTCAGTGTTTAGCCGTGTATGGCACAGTGCATGGCAGCAGTTTGGAGCTGTGGATCTGGAACAATACATGAAACAATACGCAGACACAAGTAGGTCATCCACACACAGAAACACACACACACACACACACACACACACTCGCATACTAGACATGAAGATACACTCTCGACTGTGATAGAGCTCTGGGCGCTGGCTTGGTCTTCCTTTTGCTCTGTCAGTGAATTACTGAGGAAGCCAAACACTTGATTATGATTACATACTCATCTTACAGCCAACAGATAGGCTCTGTCTTTTATTCAGCTTATTGCTTTACATAATTGAGTATTTCTCTCATGTTGAAAGCAAATGGAGTTGCCTTTGTTCCTGTCAGCTAAGCCATAACCCTAAAAAAACACAAACATGTGTAGATGATATGAACCTTGTCCCACCACAGTCCCACCTGCCACCTGGCCATTGCGAACAGCTGTGGTTGCTATGAGACTGCCTCTTAAGACAGTTACACAAAGTGTTACTATGTGCCACTACCAATATTTATATACGGTTTCAATATATCTACTGTATCTTTATTTAAACTGCCATACTCTGTTTTGGCTAGTGTTGGCTCAGTGGTTGTTGAAGTGGATAAGTAGTGAACTTTGAAATATGCAAACTATAGGATGTTCATTGTGTTTTTAACTCTTTGTAAAGCCATGTTCCAAGAGTTAATGTGCCTCTTATAGTTTCTAACTTATTCAATATTCTAAAACTGCAGGTCTACACACACAGATATTGATTTTGCTTGCTTTCCGCCCTTGTCTCTTTCGTCTCGCCTTCCATCCTCAGTCACTGGGCCACAGGAACAGGATGACTATGTATCAGAGTGATGAAGTGTGTACGGTTTGTGCGAGTGTGTGGTAGAGAGACACAGATAGAGAGAAGAATCAGTCACACCTGGGTGCAGGTGAAGTGCTTGCAGTCCATTTGTTCTGACAGACCCAGAAGCTGAGAGAGTGAGAGGAAGAGAAAGAGAAAGAGAGAGCTTAATAACATGCTCTGTTGCAGACAACACGTGTACAATCCACACTGACATACAGAACATGAATCAAAAATGTCAGCATATGAACCAGAGCTTTGTGAGGCAGCGGTTCAATAAACTTTGAATATAAGAAAAACCCCAAGAAGCACTTGATATATCTAATTTTGCAAGGATCAATCTGGCATTTAATTCAGAATGTGGATAAAACAGAAGTCGCGCACAAAGTCTGACTAAGAGATGGACTCCCACACAGGTGTGATGCATCCCAGCTAAAACAAATAAGTATATAAATACAGCACTGATGAATTAGCAAAGTAGATAGGTCCTACAGTAATCCCTGTGGCTGACAGTCCAAACTCTTGGATGTGTACATGTCTGTCCGTATGACTGACATGTACATGCTTCAAATAAACACCTCTACACAACTGCTTGACAGGGAGCTGCTTTAGTGAGATTGATCCCAGAATGATTTATCATGCGTCAGAACGCTGCTTGTGTACAAGAGGGGTGCATGTGTGTACTGCATGTGTGTGTGTTCTGGTGTGTGGGTTGGCCAAGATAGTAGTGGTGGTGGTGGTGTGAGTATGGTTTAGTGGGTGGTTATGGTTCAGAATGATGAAGTTGAAAGGTGAAAAATTCCAAATGGCTGCATTTCTCTCTCTCTCTCTCTCTCTCTCTGAAATGGAAAACCTTTCTTTGTGCACGCAAAGTGCAGCCATTGTACACAGTAATAGCCAGGTATAACGTTGTCCCTCTGTGCAGCTTAACATTCAGCTCATGCTTAATCACTCATATTCCTATACTCCTAAACCTCTCATACCATCAGCAAGGTGTGTTTTTGTTAGGACCTGTCAAACTCTTTAAAGCGACTACACAAACATCTTACTGCACCAGCACGTCTAGCTCTTTTTCACTCTCCTTTAACTGTTGCCTACTTCAGAGTGATGTAAAATTGGGCTGGGTTAACGCAACGGGCCCTTTAAGTCATTAGCAAAGAGTATTAATGAGCCTAGTGCTTAGGAAGCCCCCTGCAGACTCAAGAGTGTGTGATGTAGAGAGGATGAGGGCACTAATTCTCCAAAGTGCCCTAATAAATAGAGGATTAGCAAAGACTTCCATTAGCCAAAGCCTTGATGATGCTAAGCTAATGCGCTATACTGTAGCTAGACTACAGCAAGGCAGCTAAAGCGTTAGTTAGCATGACCGCTTTAAAAGGGTTGTGAAATCTGAATAATGTAGCTTATCATACACGACTGGCTAATGCAGCTCAAATATTCAGAGAAATGCAGACTCACACACTCAGGCATAAAATGCACTCACACCTAATGCATGCATAAATAAATCCACAGGTGTAGCCTACCTTCCCACACACACCCGCAGGCATGCGTACGCTTAAACACTGAGGTGATAGTAGATAGAAGATAAATCCAGGGCTCATAGAATAATGGCCGTGACTAAGCAGTACACTGAGACTTAGTGAAGTTTAATCATATATTGTTATACTTCAATTAATTTCTCAAAATGTGGACTTGCACAATGGGCAGTGAGATTGAAACAGCTTGAGCTTCATTAATCATCTACATCAGTGCATGAGGAAGTGGTTGCCTGAAATAACATTTTAGCCATTGCTAAAGAGGGAAATCATTCCTAACAAACTATTGCCAGTTAATTACATAATGGGTTTTGTTCATAATATTCAACAGCTATTGCTTCAGAATTAGAATTATGTCACTGAACTGCTTAAAAACTTGAGTGACTACTGCAACCAATTTACTTTATAAGTGCTGCCCTATTTTAGTGGACCAGCTTCAGAATATCTTTAATCTTGTGTGTTGAGCTTTTTGTGTGCATGTGTGTCTATATGTATTTTTCAAGACAAGTGTCACATGAGATTAGTTTCTAGTCAACTTGTACAGCTCAAAAGTAATGTATCCAAAGTAAATATGTGATATTTGAACAATGCAGTTAAAACAACAAAAGCAGTGAGGCAGGCTTCACATTGTGCATCATTAACACACAGACAGACTCTTGGGTTTGTCGCGATTTAAGGGTTGAGCCTTGCAAATCACTTTGAAATCCAACTCATCATGTTTTTGTGAAAAACCAGTTGACATGGAAGACAATGTCATTCTGCATAGCTTTTATGTTCTTTCGCTCCCTCCTTCTCTTCCTCGCTGTGTCTCTCTGTGTTTGACACACACATGCCCACATACAATGTTTTATTCTTCTTTTCTAAGCACTATGAATCTCCTCAGGCTTTTCTTTCTTGGAAACTTTCTTTCTTTGGCTTTATTTCTGCAGTGTCAACAGATTACTTTGTGAGGCATTATACAGGCTGCCTGTGTGTGTTTTATATTGGGCTTTTCTTGCCACTGTACATTGTCATTGCACCATTTGTGTGTGTGTGTGTGTGTGTGTGTGTGTGTGTGTGTGTGTGTGTGTGTGTGTGTGTGTGTGTGTGTTCACTATACTGTCTTTAAACGTATTTCTCCCGCAGCTTTTGTGTGACAGAGTTTTTAGTCTGCTAGAAGTGAAATAAAACACCTAAGTCTGGTGCTTAGTACACAGTGAAGGATATGGTGATGAGCAACATGGGAGCAGAAGTGAGGGATGAAATGAGGATCAGGATGGATGAGGGATGGAAAATGAGGGCAAGGACATAAGGGCAAAATTGCAAGGTAGCCATGTGGGTAAATGCATCGGCATTGTGGGAGGCAATGATGTGTGCAAAAAATAAAGGAATAAAGAGGTGATGAATCAAAAAATGGCTGGAGAAAGAGGATAGATGGATGTTTGTGTTGCCATGAGGGTAAACAAGAGTTGAGGAAGAAAATGCCTGGTGAGTTAAGATGGTCAGTAAAAGATTGGTGGGTGGAATGGGAAAGACGTTGAAGAAGGGATGCTGGAAAGGAGGTGGAAAGGCAAGGCAGATGACTCCAAACTGAGGACAGTGTACAACATTTTGTGGCGCTGTAAGGCAACTAAAATGAAAATCACTGCAAGACTGCGGCTCTGAAATGATTAGGGCTGAAAGGTAAGCACTCAGAGGGGCTGTTTTGGACAAGAAGGGAGATAACAGGGGAGTGAGTTGAGAGGGTAGGAGGTAGAGGTGTTTTTGACAGCACTAGAGGCCTGGCAAGGATGAAAAGTGGAAGAGAGGAAAAGGAGGTGAAATAGGCACAGATTGTGTTTCAGAGCTGGGGAGCATTTAGGCAGCAGAGCACAGACAACTGGGGGAATGTGGATAGTCTCTTGCAAGAAGGGAATATTTTACAATAGAGTTTTATGTACGACTTTTAATACACATCTTTATAGAAGCATACTTTAATGGTCCTCTATACAAGACTGCTTCATAGTGCATTGTCATGAAATAGCCTGGAGGTCAATTAATATTGTGACTGGAACACTTCAGGCGTAAGGTTTGACTTAACTTTGATTCAGTAGCCAGAATGGTGCTTGCTGTCAGCAGATGGTTGCTTTTGTAAGTATGGAAAACTGGAAATAGGGGTTACAGGGTGGATGGAAATGAGCAGGCACATCAGTCATTGTGCTCTGACTGGAATGTAATGTTAGATGGTGAAAAAAAACAAAAAAACAAACATATGTTCCACACCAAGCATCATAGTGATTCAGACATCTCATAATATATAGCCTAAGTCCTGTGTGTCGATAAAAAATATGTAGTGTTGTTATTCTGACCTGTGTGTTAGTTCTATACATGAATCTCTATTTTCATATATACTTTCAGCATGTCACCATTCATTGACAATGTGACTGACATTTTTCTCTGACAACTTTAAGTAAGGATATTTTCGAGGCTCGTAGAGGGTTGTCTGCATTTCATGACAAGTGAGTAGTGCAGAAGCAAGTGTGCGTTTGTGTTATAGTTGGTTTTAACATGTAGGACACAGTATGCTCTGTCTTTGCTGTCATATCTGTGTGTGTATACCTCTGTTTCCATTTCCATCCCTCTCTATTTCTAGTTACCACAGAGCAGGTTGTGTATGACTCTAACCTCTTCAGTTCTCAAAATAACTATGCAATGCATGTGGAAACAAGCAAACAATTTCCCTGCCTCTTCCAGTTGGTGCTGCAGTGTGGTGACCCGTGGAATAAGAATTATTTTCCTTGCTGCACTCTCAACACAAATAATTACTGGGATCAAAGATATGACTTGGTATTGCCCACAGTTGTAGCATTTTTTTTTTTTTTTTAGCCTTCGTGCTTCCTGGTGAAAAATGAGTCATAGCATCTCTGCCTCTCTGTGCTGTGAAAAATAAAAATTACTCTTCTCTTTTCCCTCTTCCAATTCCTTCTTTTCCTCTCCATCCAGCCTGTGAGCTGATGAACCGTGGTATCCTGGCCCTGGTCAGCTCCATCGGCTGCATGTCGGCAGGCAGCCTTCAGACTCTGGCCGATGCAATGCACATCCCCCACCTCTTTATCCAGCGTTCCCCGGCAGGAACACCCCGCTCCGCCTGCCCGAGCACCAGTCGTGTCCCTGGAACAGATGACTACACCTTAATGGTCCGCCCACCTGTCTATCTCAATGAGGTCATCATGCAAGTGGTGTCTGAATACAGCTGGCAGAAGTTCATCCTCTTCTATGACTCTGATTTTGGTAAGGGTATCTATCTAACTCACTTGAGCTAACATCTCAAGTAGTCTAATCTATGAAACTGGTGTTTTTGAATTTTGAATGTATCTCATATAACAGTATCCATAGTTTCCCAGCATGATAGGACATTAGAGAGGTAAAGGATGTATAGATAAGTCAAAAACCTTGCTCTCTCCCTGCTTCCTGTCTTTGGGAAGAAAAGAAAAAAAATAGGTTTAGGGGAAAAAAAAAAATATATATATATATATATATATATATATATATATATATATATGCATGTATTATACATGCTTTCATGTGTATTTTTCTACATCTTTATGCTAGTGACAGGTCAGTCTGCCTCCATGTGCGTACTCCATCTCATTTTACCCTCCTTCAGTTTCTCTCTTTGTCTCCTAGCCCTCTCTCTTTCCAGTCCATTAAGTCTAACATTAGAGGAGAAACACTCTATGCCCCTTTTATAAAGTGCCACTTTGTTTCTTCAATCTCTTCGCTTTCTTCCACAGAAATATTGTTCTGCTGTTTCCATGTGTACACACAGGTACACATGTGTTACAGTAATGTGTTGTCTGTATACATTCAGGACCTACGTGTCATTTCTGACTGTAATCTACAACACATTAGCATCATCCTATCTTATATCATATCTTATTCCTTCTCTTTGTTGGAAACTCTGGTTCATACTACTCCCTCAAACGCCCTGTTGATACCATTACACTGTCAAGAGCCGGTATTGGTCAGGTTTTCATTTCACCTCCCTGGATTGACTTCCTGTCATATTACTATGATGTCTTTGCCACTTTTTCCCTCCTAGCACCACCTTCTTAATTTTGACACTGTCATATTTAAAGATAAGTTCACTTTCAGTCACACAGAGGAGTACACTGCTGCTATTACTATCAGTGAGTGATGTCAAAACAGGTATGTAATGGAAACACCAGCTGTGACTTACCTCAATGGTGAGTGGACAGATATATATATAACACACCTGAAAGCACATACTGTAGGGAGCAGTGTAACAGCTTTCTGTCTTTGGTGACGAGTCTTGATTTACCCCTTATAGCCATAATGTGGCTCCATTTCACTCACTGAAGTTAATGAACACAATTAATGTGTTGTATTCATCGATTTCCAAAGTGATCGCTGCAGTGGAATTGTTTAGAAGTGGATCTTATAGGCTTATCCTCAAATCATCCTCAAAGCATTACAGTACATCACTTTATCACTCTATTGAATATGTCATATGAGAGTGTAATCCAACTATAAGCTTTACCACAGTTCATATTAGATTAATATTGGCTAATGTTCCCCATTTGGAAATGCTAGTCCCACATTGCATATGGCTATATAACCTGCATGTAGAATTCATTATTAAGAAACAGTTGACTGCAGAATCTTTTGATGTCTTTTTCAGGGCACAGTGCACACTGAGATTAGCAGAAACAAATGTTGAGTTGCAGCACACCATGAGATCACCCTCTTAAAGGTTGCATTGTAATTAACAACAAATCCAGCCATGCCTGTTGGGAGAAGGCTTTTATTCTAACCTTATCCTGACCCTAGACTGAAAGCAGGGCCACCATTTTCTGCCTAGATAAGACAATCCTCAATCAACTAGTTTAAATCCAAATTTCTCCCCAAATGTGCCATAGTTCACAATTATATTTACAAATAGACCCGGACCCCTCCCCCCCACAAAAACACACATGTTCCTAACCCCCACTTAAATCCCTCTTTCCCCTCTTTGCTCTGTGACCACTGATTCAGCACATGGTTCCTCTGGGTTTTGGCAGAGCTGTTCTCTCAGCTAAAGAAGGCCCTTTAAAGATATCACTGTTTTTCCCTAATGGCCTTACCCCATGTTCAAGGAGAGATGGGAGGGAGAGAGAGAGAGAGAGAGAGAGAGGGAGAGAGAGAGAGAGAGAGAGAGAGAGAGAGAGAGAGAGAGAGAGAGAGAGAGAGAGAGAGAGAGAGAGAGAGAGAGAGAGAGAGAGAGAGAGAGAGAGAGAGAGAGAGAGAGAGAGAGAGAGAGAGAGAGAGAGAGAGAGAGAGAGAGAGCACGGCAGGCAGAGAGACAGAGATGGCCTTTTAAGATGATAGTAATGTTCCCAAAAGGCCTCGCCTCTGTACAAGGAGAGTTCTTTAGAGAACAGACAGCTGAGTGTGTCCTCTTAAATGAAGCTACGGTGCAACTGTCCCAATCCCTATTTTCAGCTCTACTGGTGCGTTCCGGACACTGAGAACACATGTTTTCTCTCTATTATCTCCCTTTCTCTTTCCTCTCATAGTTTATCTCTGCCTCCCCCTCCATCTTTTTTTTTTGTCTGTCTTACTTTTTCTGATGGCATCTCTGTTTGTGCTTTCGCTCCAATGTAATCCTACCTCTAGTAGTGTATTCACACTGTAAATCCTGATTTATATTGGAAACATGATTGACAAGTTACCTGCAGAGTGACCTTGCCCATAATCCAGTCACAGTAACACTGGCCTTGTTGAGCAAATGTGAGAAGTACCACTTAGTGGTAATAACACTGTTGACATTAAGATGATTTGTTTTGTTTTGCTTTTAGCCAATGACAAGAGGGGCCTGAGGCACACTATTAAAAGGTTATAGCTGAATGAAAGAGCTGTTTTAAAGTGTGATGCTTGTTAGGTTGCCACTCTTTTATTAGCAGAAAATAAGAAAAGTGCTTTCACTTTGAACAGATATGCTTTACTCAATAAAAAGTGAGTAACAATGATAAAAGGCCTTAAACCTTATCAATATATCACCAAAAGGTGAAGATCAATGCTGTAGTCAAATCACTAAACCTAGAGACTCACAGTCAAGTCTGAATAGGAGTCAGTCTTTAAGTCTGTGTCAAAGCGGAGCCACCAAGGTGCAATCCGAGCAGAGTGCATGAGGTCTGGTCTGAGTCATCCGGGTTGAGTTGTTCCAAGATGGGCTCTAGGGCTTCACTCTGGCAAAAAGACCTGACACACAAATTAAAGTTCTACATTAAACACAAATGACACAGCTGTCACAATTTCATAGGGAGTTTATTTACTGTGATTGATGCAATTGCCAAACAAATGAACCCACAAGCATGTGCAGTCATGCATTAAAACTACCAATATAATCAGAATCCTTGTCTCCAACCAACATGTCTGAATCCAGTCAAAACTCAAGTCCAAGTAAAGTCACTTGAGTATTACAGGTTTAAATTGGCTATTTGTAACATTAGGGATGGTCGGGGTTAGGACTAGATGCATTCGCTTCACAAAGCTGAAACATGTCACACATTGGCTTTGGTGGGTCAAAGGGGCAACTCTCTAAAATGCCAAATGAGTTTCCCATTACCTGCACACTGAGTGTATGATTGTAATCTGTCCTTATAAATATTTTAGCAGGTGTTTTTGAATTAAATATGATATCGTTAGAGCAAATTTGTGCCCACCTCACAAGGATCACATTTATACCAGACTCAGTTTGTCATAATGCAGTGATGCTGCGGTGTCTTGGGTCTGTGCCATGTGCTAAAAGTATTTTGAGTCTGGGCTCTGGTTCTAACCCATGTCCATGGTCTTTGAACATGGCTCTCTCACCTTGCATGCTGCAAAATGAAGCATATTGATTGTGAATTTAAAACTGCTCAACTGAAAATGTCAACCACTGTGACTCGATTTAAAAGAGTAAGACATAGAAAGAAGAGTCTGTCCCACATTGTGTCTATTGGCATTGCACTGAGGAGTTTCACATCACAGTGTTGCATCTGCCCCTTTGTAGAGCTGAACAAAGAAAAATACTTGACAGGGCAGGTCAGGGAAGGTATTTAATGAGCAGAGAAAAGGTGAGAAAATGAAAGTGGAGAAAAAAAGAAACAGAAAGAAAAGGGGCTGTTGTTAGAAAGGCTTTGGTCACAGGACAAAATATAATAAGTATTATGTGTTGTTCAAGGATACAGGATCTGATTTTATCTTAAATGGATTAAATGTAGACCTTTACAGTAAAGACACTGACAACATTTTTTTTTTAGTTCAAATGTGAAGGTTTCACTCAGGAGGTAAAACCCCACTGTCAGTTTGATCCCGTTTCATATCGTAACACATAAAACAGAGACTAAGAACATGAGGGTAGGGGGAGGTTAGTTAGCTTCTTCTGTTTTTCTTTTTGAAACACTTTGACTTCCAGTGAATTAAGAAATACTGAATTGTCGATGGAGATCAGTAATTATTTTTACATTTTCCTTGAAAATCATCCTTAGTTTACTTATGTAACACATTGGACTACACCCACTTTTTTGACAGGTGCGACAGTTGTCATACACTCTGGTCAGTTTAAGCACCGAAAATGTATAACTTTACTGTATTTACTGTGAAGTTGCCATGTACAGACTTTATTGTACGCACAGCCAGTACTGTGGGAGGATATGACTCAGAGGACTAGTGACACAAAAGGCACAGAGGACTTGTGGTGGCATACTGAACAGGGGGGTGGGGTGGGGGGATTAATGAGGCAAACATCTGCAAATCTATACAGCCTTTACATGGCTGTTTGCCTAGACCTTACCTGGAAGTGATGAGCTGCCACATTTGACTCATATCTGAATTGCAAGGGACAAAATTGAGTGAGGGAGGAATAAAAGTGAGGGGAGAGCATGACGAAACTGACGAGCATGAAGTTGTTTATAGAGACAGGGGAAAGAGAACACAGAGTGATGAGAGATGAATGTTTAGATGGATATCTTTTTTAACGGCAGTGAAGCCCAGAGACGCCACGGGGGGGAAGACTGGTGGGAGGTGAAAGAGGAGGTGAAAAATACATAAAAGCTATGCCAAGCGAGACGTGGGAAAGTTGATGATAAAGGCAGATTCAGAGGAATGGAGGCAAACAGGTACACTCATGAGCCAAACACCAAAGATCTACAAGCTTTATACACGGAGGTCATGTCTAGCTTTGTCTCCTCCAGAGTAAAATCGTTCAGAGAGCAAAAGAGAAAACGAGATAAAAGAGATTGGGAATATATAAGGGAAAAACAGAAATAGTAAAGCAGAAAGGGGATAGTGACAGAGATCTAAAGGCATAGTAGATCAGGTAGGGCAGAGTAAAAGCCAGCCAGGAAAGCAGATAAACACAAAAACAACTAAGAAAAAAAACAATGTGTTAAACCTTCACAGAATGTTGTGCCCAGAAAGAAGTAGTTTTCATCCTTAGAGGACACGGAGGTGAAATGTCCCAAGCAGTTGGAGAGCAAAGCAACAATAACAGTCTAAATGTACGGCAGCCTGCTTATTAGACATTTTATAGCCCAAAAGTTTTTTCCCAGACAACCCGATTTCTTTGGTCATTTTGGTAGAGTTGGAATTGGTGGTGAGCATACAGAGAGGGCAACAACCAAAGGAAAGGAATGAAGGAGGCTGTGCTGTATCTACCATTTATCCAGTACATAAAGCAGACAGGATTTTCTCCATAAATTCTCAAAAAACAAAGTTGAGCTAAACTGCAGTGGCCATTTAAATTGGAACTCTGTCCAGATTAAATGTAACACACTTAAGTCTTACCTCAAACCCAGGTCTTTTCTGCTTGTGATTTACAGTTTTATTTAGCTACATACTGTTGTATTTTCCTGCATATATTAGTAGAAAGAAAAATATAGCATTGTTTTTTAACAAAACCAGAGAATACATGTAAATGGTCAATAAATGCACACATTTTTTTTACATTCAAAGGGGAATTTCATGCTTTTTAGATGTGGACATTGGTACAGTACAGCCCAAAAAAAGGCAGAGATTTGCCTCTGGCAACAGAGTCGGAACACAACACAACCATATCCAGCGGTCACCGGGGGTTAGACTCTCAGAGCACTTGTTTTGGAAGAAAATGCGTTTGCATCTAAAATCCCTTACACCAACCGAGTACTGATTATCATCAAATAATATGTGCAGTTTAGACAATGTCAAAGCAGCTCAAGGCATAGGAATGTCAGATCAAAATAGGCTATAAATGGAAGAAAACAAGGAAGAAGGGAGAGGAGGAAAGTGAAGAGAAGTTTGACACAGGACATGAAAAGCAGAAAAGAGAATGTATGGGGTGTGAGGGGGATTAAAATTTAGAGAAGATTTGAGGAGATAGGGAAGGTGATGCACGCCTAAAAGGTGCCAAGCCTTTTATAGAGTGTTGGTTTTTTACAAGTGTTAGTTAAGCTCTCTGTGGGGACTCTGGGAATGTGAAGCCTGGGGCTTTGAAAAAAAAAAAGAGCGAAAGAGAAGGAGGAAAATAAAGCAAGAGTGGTGGATGGAGATAGGCACTTAGATCTAAAGGAATAGATGATTTACAGACTAGTAGGCAGCCGGGAGGAGTACTGATGCTTTAGGGCTTAAAGCATTTTATTTTCAATATGGACGTAAATTTCCCAAAATTTAGGTTTAGGTTCCGAGGGTTGGGTACTTGAACATTTTCAGCCACAACTTTAACTGAGATATGAATTCTCTAGGCCTAGGCTTATGAGAAACAGGCCCATGGTCCATTTTGAGGCACAATCCATGTTTTAAGAACCACTGCCTTTGAGCCATACAACAGTGAAATGCCTGGGGCAGGGATAAGGATAGCCAGAAGTAAATGCTGAGGGGAAAGACAAAGCAAAGAGATAAGGATGTTGGCCTAACAGCAGAGCAGAATGGGTTGGAGATAGCATAAGGGAGAGTTGCAAAAAATTATATTTCTTTCTCCTTTCCATAACGCCCTCCTGAAAGTTAAATTTAGTTGCAACTATGGTTCCTTCTTTTTTTTAATGATTGAACAGGGTCATTAAAATCCTAAGTCTTTGAACGTTGTGTTTGGGGGTCTTACAAGAACTGCAAGAATATTTTAACTTTAGATAACCATGCCTCCACAATGTGAAAATCAATACTTATATAAAACACTAGAATTTACTACCATCTTTTGCATTACATTTTTCTTCTGCTAACCAATTTGGTCTCAACTCATCATGCTCGTTCTAAGGTGATAGAAAAGTGATACAATGTCACACCTCCCCCATCCCACTGCTCCCCCATCTTGCCTTACCAACTGAACAAAACTAATTAATATCAGCATGGGTTCCATTGTAGCAAAATACTTGCTTTATGGTATGGACAATTGGCAATCCAGGATGGATGGATGGATGGATCTAAATTCACTACCAGTTCAGCTTGGCTATTCCCTAGTGTCATTCTATCAAAAGTAACAAGCCCAGGCTTTGAATGCCTCAGATAGGGAGAGGAAGGTTGAAACAAAGCAGAAAGACAGGAAGGAAAATGCATGAAATCACAGAGTCGGATGCAACTGCGTTCAGTCCTAAAGTTTGGTATTTTCTTTATTATTTTGAAGATGGGAAATATTTGCAAGTCAAGCAGAGGTAGTGGAAGAGGGAGAACAAGGAGGCTCTGACAGACAACCAAGGAGTTACATAGTTTGAACCTCATTTGCAGATGTTTGATGTTCACTCTTTCTCCACACTCAGGAATCAGGTCTAGTATCAGTTGTGTTAACACCTTCTTTTTGACTCTTGGTCCATTTCAATTCTTGACAGTGCAAGTGTCATCAATATTTTATCCTCCTATTTGTGCAGACTTCATCAACCCATAGTTTTCTATGTAGAAGGTAAGTAATTACACAAAGACCCGTTTGTTGTCTTGATCAGACAATTTTTACTTTGTGTCTTTGGCAATTATTCTTTTTAAGCAGTAATAATGAAATCACGTATCTGACAAATTGAAAAAAAAGTGTTTACTGCTAATAAAGCAAAGTAACAAGAAAAAGAAATACCATTTGCATGAGCTCAAACTACTTGATTAAGATAAAAGAAAAGATCATGTTTGGGCTCAGGAAATAAGTACTGATTGTTGTTGTGATCTGAGAAAAAGTTTTTTGTGTCATATTGTCAGACAGAACACATGACAAAGTGCTTGAGAGTGGTATAACAGCTTGAATTTCACACACTCAAAATGAGATTCAGCCCAAGAACAGGAAGCAAACTGGGGACACAGGTTGGTTTCAAATGGAAAGCTAAGGGACGAGAGAGGGATGAGGGGAAAGCGGGCAGGGGAGGAAACAGTGGAGGTTTCTGAACACGGACAGAGTGCCTCTGAGCTGGTCGGTACATGCAGGTGAAATCCCTGTGTGCTGTTGGCTGCTACACTACATTACCTCTAGCTTTCACTTTGAGCTAGGGACTTGGGGAATAGAAGGGAGCCTGAAAAACAGGGGAAAGAGACCCTTACTATAGATCGTCGACCTTGTTTTATATGGAATTTTGGAAACCATTCCAGTTGATTGAGCTTTCTTTGCAAAATGACACTTAAGGTCCACTTTGATAACATCGGAAAAGCAATAATATCAGATTGTGAGAATGTGCTCTAAGCAGGTAGGCAGTATTATCACCCTCAGTGGAGATATAGCGTTTTATTAAAGTCTTTGTGGTGTTCTTTATTGTAAAAGGCAGATGTACAGTAACAAAGGAGAACATCGGAAAACCAAACTTTACAATCAACATTGTGGATGGTGAGGGTCACACAGAGCATTTAAAAGTTTTAAACATGTTGCAAAAGCCACTTAGTTGAACAGGGAATAGCATCGCAACATTAATACAGTCATCCATATTAGATGAAGATGAAGGGGCCTGGGACTGCACAGTATGTCTTTGCATCAGAGACTTGGGGGAGTGGTTGAGTGAGGTGACAGTGCTTGGGGAAAAAGCTGTTGAGGTGATGGGTGATCATGGCGTTAATGGACCGGTACTGTCTCCCAGAGGAATGTTTCTCAAACAGATGGTTGCCTGGGTGGGCAAGGTCGGTGGCAGTTTTACCCGTCTTTTTATCCGCTATGTGTCCTGTAGCTCCTTGATGGAAAGCAGCTGACAGTCAATGAGCCGCTCAGCAGAGGGGAGTACACGCTTAAGCCGTGTCCTTTGAACAGCAGGAAGCAGGAACTCAACCGAACTTTGACGGAAGAAATTACAGTAGGATGCTTGTGGTTTTTGTGTAAACTTGGACAAAGCTATGTCCACATTTGAGAGACTTTTTTTTGTTGGTCATAAAACAGTGTTACATTGGACATCTCACACATAATCACTAATTTTCACATTGACTCTAGGATCGCCTAACTTCTGCCATTTATTATAAATAATAATACAACTGTTTTGTACTTTGTGTTAAAATTTCTGCTTTTGATATTTTTTATCTCTTCATGACTGACCTTGAGAGTTCATTTTTTAGTTAAAAACTAACAATAAATCCTGTAATATTTGGACAAAGTAGACAAAGCATTTAACAATTTTATAGCCTACTATGTATGAGTCTGTTTCACATTATCTGAAACCAAGCTAAACATGTATGAAAATACCCTGATAAACATGGCTGACCCAAGTAATATACAAATACATTGTTTAGTTTTTAGTGCATTGAAATTGAGCTGGAGTGAGACAGTGTGTTTTTAAGCCTCTCACACAGGGGGCAAGGTAAATGCATTAGACACACAACCTGTACTGTAAGATAGTGTGGAGAAAGGATTGATAATGGCAAATAAAGCCAGACCGACCATCCAGTCAGTCAGCAAGACAAGTAGGCAAACAAAGGGGACAGACGACAGGCAACAGAGAGGCCTATGATAGAGCCACGGCTGATTTGTAGGCACGTGTTGGTAAGAACTAAAATTGGTATATAAAACAGCCCTGACATGCATAAAAATGAGCAACCAATTGCTATGCAATGGGTTTTCTACATTGTTTAAATTCTTCTTGCTCTGCTGACAAAAGCTATTTGATTCTGTGAATTTACATATCTTTCTTTCCATAGACATAAGTCAGACAGTGTGAAATGTTTATTTGGCTTGGCACCATTGATTATACATGTCAGTGGCAGTGCCAGGATGAATATGGCAATTTAAAAGCTTAAATCTGGTTAGACTGGTTAAGTATGGAGTGTGTACTGTGTGTGTTTGTCATGTGTTTGTCTGTGTGTGTGCAATACTACATCTTCCTACTCTGGTGTTTAATGATGAAGATGGGAAAAGGTTTATCATAAAAATAGAGCTGTGATAAACCAAAGCAGAGTGTTGAAAATACCAATTCCTGAACTTTGTTTCTACTTCCATACAGTAGATATATGACTCCAAACATATAGCATGATATAAGTCTTAATTCTTAATTTTGTAGTAACTTGTGGTTACTGTATGTGTCGAGATGGGCATTATTAGGAACACCGGAGATGATGATTGTGTTGGCTGTGATAATGTAGTTCACAGTAATTACTACTATTACTAAAAATAATCATTTTTACTAATTAATAGTAGTAATTAGATTTGAATTGCTTGCTAACACCATGCTTCAGGACAGATTAGAGCACTGCTGTTTGCCTATTAAAGATGCCATCTTGTCTCTGTTTGCCCATCTACCTTTCTTATCATCAGTGGGCACACAGAGACATGCAATATTGTCACAATTAGTAAACCATGATCCATGATTAGTATACGTAGATCCATGTACCGTGATGAAATCTGGCACTCACTCATTCCATGTTTTGGTAACACAGTAAGACATCCACATTTGCATGCATGCACATGTATGGCATTGGCCAGGCAGACAAACACACACAGAGTTCCAATTGAAAATGCACTTGTAAACAGATTGGTCGCCCAGCTGTTCTCCTTTGGAGTTCTTCTTTTGTTTAGGTGCATTGTGCGACTGTGCTGCTATATACTATATGTGTCAGGGAGGAAACAAAGTTACAAGCTTTTCACCACACACTAGTATGACTTTGCTGTCATTCTCCTCCTCTCCATGTCATATTGTTGTTGCTGAAAACCGACAACATTCCCTCTTGATTTCCTTACTGTGGGGAAAGGTGTTGTATGCGATATTCAAAACACAGAACTGTCCAAAATATCTCCCAAATATCTTCCCATATCTCCTTACTTAACCTTCATAACTCACAGCCTGCTTGATATTGTTAAAATCTGTGTGTGCGTGCGTGCGTGTGTGCAGGCACAGGATTGTGTTTGTCCTCCGCCCATCTTAATTTCTTTTTGAACCAATGCGGTTACATTGTGTCTCTCCTCATAATATGCTGTTGAACCTCCAAATTTTGGCATTGATGCAATCACACTAACGCCCCAACCCTCTGGCCCTTAACAAGTTTAATCAATCCAGTTAATTACTAAGTCATGACACTGGCAATGACGGCAGTGTCATCCGTTTTCCATATCAAATACATCATTAGATAGTTGCTTTACATAGCCACACACACACACGCACACGCACACGCACACGCACACACACACACACACACACACACACACACACACACACACACACACACACACACACACACACCCTCCAACATCATTAGTAGTGATCTCAACCAAAGTGCCTTAATTAGGATTACCTTGACCTGCAATGTAGCTCATTAAGTATAGAGGAGACAAGGTAGTAAAAGTACTGACACCAGTATTCTGGTACTGTTATCATTCAAAAATAACTCTTAATAGAGATAATTGTAGTGGTTTGGTGTCTTAATCGAATATTTTTGACATGGGCTATTCATTCTCTTGACATCTCAGTAGAAATATATCTTGGATTCAGCAAAATTTGTACTCTCTCCAATGTTTCCCATCAACAAGAGCCATTTCTCTGACTGAAGTTGAAGTAATAAAAGTGCACCACATACATTTTCAGTCTCATAATCAGGGTAAAAGATTTGGCATTTATAGGCTCACAATCAATAATCACAGAATTACACTTGACTGACCATCACATTTTTGTTAAAATAGTCCTTTTGGGTCCATCTGTGTAATTTGGCTTTAGTTGAGGGTAAAACTGATTATCATCAGTATAGAAGTAATGGTAATCTCTTATCTAATCGTTTTGGGTTTTTTTTCCACCTAAATGTGGAAGCCAAACATTACTGTAATATGCTGCATCATCTCAGCAGCTGAAACATGTTTTAAAATTGAATAACCTCTGCATACTTTCTATATGTATGTGGCTTTTCACTTTGTAAAATTTTCAATGGTCAATTTAATGTTGTAGGGTATAGGTTGAATATGGCGAATGCTTATTAAAAGCTATATTTTTTTCAAAAATAATACATCCACGGGCCCCTTAGAGGGGTGCAGAATCTAATTATTGCTTTTCCATAAAAAACATATTTAGTCGGAATTAAATAATTGAAGACATTTTGACGGGTTCGACAATGACTTCTGGTTTACATCATACCAGCCAGTGGCCGGCATTGGGACTTCCTTCTCCGCTGTTTTGCTAAACCTCCACCCGGCCGTGTGCATTTGTTTTCAACAAAATGCACTCAAATGTTTATGCCTCATCTTTGTATAATAGCTTGTATTCTGTGTATTTTACTACTTTTATGTTATGTGTAGGGACTACAGATGGAAATTAGCTGGGAGCTAAATCTGGTGCAACCATCTTTTCATTTTTTTCCTTTAAATGATTAATGTAATTGCACATTGTCCCTTATTAAACTAATAAACTAAACTAAACTCGATCAGTGGATCGATGGATTACCATATATACATGTTACAATGTGTGTATTTGTGCTTTATCTGTCATAAACAAGAGATTACAGTACGTGGCACGTTTGTGTCGCAGACTCGAGCTGTGACACCGGGTCAGAGGCTCTGATCATGCAGGTTTGGTTTTCAGCCACAGCGTTTCCATTAGGAACTTCATCTGTGAAGAGCGACAGTGCACATTTAAACAAAAATAAATACAAATAGATAAATACAAATGTTAAAAGAGAGATAGACACACACGCATGCGCACGCACACACACACACACACACACACACACACACACACACACTTACAAGCATACACAAACCAGGTCAGATCAGCTGTTTAATAATCTGATAGATGAAGGTACAAAACTAGTCATGGCTCTCTTTGTTTTAAAAGTAAAAGATCTGTATCTCAGACCTGAGGGAAGGAGACTGTTGTGGCTGTGCAGTGTGTGAGTGGTGTCTGAAGCTATCTGGAAACCTTTTTGTTTAGTCCTTCTGTTGTAAATGCTGAGAAGTGGTTCTTGTGCCAGTCCGATTATTTTACTGCTCATTGTTATGATTTTGTTTAGTGGATTGCGATGGATGTTGAACAATGAACCAAACCCGGCTGATAGAGTGATTCAATGAAACACTTGTACGTAAAAAGTAGCTAAAACTCAGAGCGGTGTCCCTAGCAACGGTTTGTTTAGTAAATAAGGAATCACTTCCAGTAAAGGCTCATAAATTAAAAGATGTATTGCCCCTCTTCAAACAGAGGGATGGCAATCAACTGCAGCATAGAGTATGGTTTAAAATCACCAGTGATCCCTTTTTATATTTGTACTAACTCTAAGTGAATAAGGTTTTTTTTTGTGAATTTTTGTCCCATCAAAGTCAAGCCTATAGTCACACCTTAATCTCTGTCTCTCTTTCATCAGATATCCGTGGTATTGAGGATTTCCTGGACCGAACCTCTCAGCAGGGAATGGACGTATCCCTTCAGAAGGTGGAATCTAATATCAACATGATGATCACAAGTCTGTTCAGAACAATGCGGGTGGAAGAGCTGCATCGATACAGGGACACACTACGCAGAGCCGTGCTCTTCATGAGTCCAGCCACTGCCAAGGCTTTTATAACTGAGGTAAGGAAAATGCATTAGGTTGTAAGTGCAAAACACCACTAACAGGCTTTCCTCACAGCCTATTAAATGTTAGCCTTGTGGATCTAAATGTTTGACACAGAACAGAAGCAGAAAACTGGAATCAATGAGGGATGGAATTTTTGGACAAACTTAATCTTACTGAATACATCAGCACTGCATCTTATCTACAGTACCAGAAGAAAAAAGTATGTCTACAATAATGCAGAAGTGATTAGGTAGACTGTTGACTTTGTCTTGCCTTTGTCAGGGTTTAGTTATGTCACAAATGAAAATGCACATAAGAACTCAGTTTACTCCAGAAACACTGTGGTGCACTAAAGTACACATCAGCACAATATTTTTGGATTTACTTAACAGTTGTATTTTTAGTTTTCAAATGTGTTTTGAAGGGATTATGTCTTGCATTGCTACACATATACTAATCACGTTAAGAGGCTCATGGATGTTTCTCCGACTCAACTTAGCTCTAACAATTAACAAGATCAGCTAAAAATATAACAACTACTCCTCTGAAGTCCACTGAAGTGTTATGCATCATGCCCTGAACGTGGCATTGCAGTCATACGAATTTACATTCGACTTTGTATACTATATGTAATTCATTCATTCATTCATAATATTTATGGTTTATTTGCTTAAAAATGTGTTTCAGCTGCTCCCCTTCCACAACCTCCCCAAACACCAACACCACCGTCTTTATCTTAGCAGAACACAATTAGGGGAGTTCCTTTTGCTCTTACACATAAATGATATGGAGGTCATGGCTGAAAGCCATAGGCTCCAGCATTAGTTATGAATTCATAATTTGAAGCGGTAGGATGGGGCTTAATCCCATGTGTCATGTTCTCATCTCAGTTTAATTAAAAGTGACCTCGGAAAGAGCAATCACAATCTAATTTGGTTGGGGGCGTAACAGGGATGGGGGGAGAGGGGAGTGAGAGATGGGGTGTATAATTGTGTGTCTGTGAGAGTGTTGGAGTCAGTATTTGAACATGTGTGTTTCCATGTTTTAGTGTTTGTGTAGTCTTAGCCTTTATAACTCATTGAGTGCCAACCAAGTAATTTCTCGTTTTTCGTTCCCATGCGTTGAGTGCCAAAAATGAGATTTCTCGTTTTTTGCTTTTTTTTAAATTATGAAACTAGACACTTTAACACACCTTATGTGTAAATTTGGGGACTCTACGACGAGCAGAACTGAAATAGATGACGATCAAAAACTCATGACAGCTCATGATCTGGAAGTTTTTATCATAACTCGGCTTTTGCAAACGGAGTTCTGCATGTGGATGCAGCGCAGCTGCTCCGCTGTCACTCGCGAGGCTCCAGCAGCTCGGAGCCGAAACAGGAAGCTCTCAGCCGACTGTCCCGCCCGGTCTTCATCTGGAGCAACACCGTGGTCTCTGGGCCAAAGCAGGCCGCCGGCACCGACCCGTACCACAGAAGGACCGCGACCACTGGTGGGGCCGGTGTTCCCGACCTGCTGTGGCCGAGAGACCATCACATTCCGCGGCGAGAGGCTGTGCCACAGCACGGTGCGTCTGTGTTATTGTTGTTTAGTGACCCCCGATGGTGGTTTTGTGAATAGAACAACAATTGTTGTATATATTTATCTTACACGAGCCCTTTGATTCAGAAATGCGAGTGTCAGAAGAGCGACAGGCACAAACAGCGCACCTTTCATAAAAGACGCTGTATCTCCTTTTCTAGAAAAAAAGCAGGGATTTTGGTGAAACCCAGCCATGTTTAGCTTGAGTTTTCTCAGGAACGGAGGCACGTAGAAACAAACGGTTTGTGGCCATTTGAAGCATAAAGTTTCACCTTTCAAATGAGCCACAGTATGTGTTGGTGAGAATAATATAGAATACACTGTGGCTCTACAAAAATGGTCTAAATTGCCGGTACACTTGACTAAAACTTTGGAAAGGAGCGTGGCACTCAATGAGTTAATATAGCATGGAAACGCATTGTAATGAGCACACCAAACTGGCCAGAGGACTGTGACAAGGTGTCTGAAGGATTCACACCTTTGGATCACACTAAGGAAATCTTTAAGCATGCTTTAAGTGATTTTAGACCACGAAAGTGCAGAAAGATGCACAACAATGACCATTTTCTTGCAGTTTTGTGGAGGTGTTGAACCTTATGTGAGCACACAAACTGTTTAAATATGTTATTGGATTTAAACACTGTTAATATTGCATCTCTTTTATATAAATGAGCCTGTGCTTTTGCATAATCTAATGGATGTTTACAATTTTTTTCTTCTTTTTTTTCCTAATTCAATGATGGAGTTCCCAGCAGCTAATGGCAAAATGAAAATAAAGTGTATCATATGCTATAATAGCTGTAATTTACAAAGGTTAGATCATCAATTTCCCTGAACACATGATTTACCTCACTGATTTCCAAACAAAACAGTGAAAAGAGCTCAAAATTTTCAGAAATTGATGATTGAATACATCATTATTGTAAGTCATTCAGTTGTTTTATGAGATCTGATCTACAATAGATGTGGAAAATTGCTTTAGCTGTTACACAATATAAAAGTGCCGGCCTCCATTTTAGTGTATGAGTAGAACCCAAGTAGTTTCTCTCTCTCTCTCTCTCCTTTGGGAAGGCTGACAAAGAAGTCATTTAATCTAATTTAGTCAGACATCAAGTGGAGAGGGGGTTTCTGAGATGAGGTGTCGGGAGATTGTAAAGATTGGTGGATAAGATTGATGATTGTAGAACTCTCTAGCTCTTTCTGGTAAGATGGTGAGGAGGGGTTTGGGAGAGAAAGACAGATGCAAGGACTGAAAGTGAGACATGCAGGTAGAGAGACATGTGGAGACAGAAGGAGAGAGATTGCTGGGACCTTGTTTGTTTTTTTCTCCATCAGAGTTATTTGTGAGGTCATTTGTCACAGAAGGCACCGCCCATCCAGATGCATTAAGTCCCGACGTTAGACGTGAACTGAAAGCTGTTCCATAATTTCAAGACTAGGCAGGAAGGCAAGGAATGAGACAGGGAGGTGAGGCCAAGAAAATGATTAGAGGATGGAATACAATTAGGAAAGTGCAATTAAATAAGTGTTTGAATCTCACCCTCCCTAACCCTAACGTTTTGTGCTCAAACCTTATCAACTGCCCCTGCTATTCAAACTGGCTGTGGTGAGGAGTTGTTAATAATGGGGAAAAAAGGAAGTCAAGGATGAATAAAACAAGGGATAATAATAATCATAATATAATATAATCTACAGATGAACAAACCATGACGTCAGATAGATAAGAGATAGTTGTTATTATGAACCCGTTGGCTCATCTTTTCCTTTTTGTGCCTTTATTGTCAGTATGTATATCCTTGCTTTCCTGTGATTTGTGGGGTTTATGTCTCTGTTGTCATGTTGGCAAAGCTGGAAATATAGTTCAACATCTATTGGATTCTCGGCACTACGTCTTCCACCATGCACATCCATGCGTTTCAGCACACATGCACATGGACATATTCTCAGAATGAACACACTCATTTAATTTTCTGCATTATTTAACATTTTCTTGCTTGTCTTTTTTCAATAGTACATGTGGGTGAATGTTACCAGTCGCTGCCGATGAGGCTCCTTGCTGGTACATACGGTACATCTGCCTATTCCACCCACTTCATGTCCACAGAGGAGCAATGTGGGTTTCTTGCCCTGGGACCCTTGTCTTCTTCAAAGTATTACTTGTCAGGCGTTACGAATGCATTCCTCATCTTTCTCAGCTTGTGAAGGACCAGTAATATAATAGTTAACATTTTTGTTTCCTCATGGTTAAGATATACTAAGTGTGTATGAATGTGATACTGACTCACCTACACATGAAGTGACAAAAATAGTGACAATGTGCAGTATAATTATATAATCATCTGGTATTAAGTCATACATATTCATATTCTAACCATGAATTATGCATATAACTTACACATGTTGACTTGCTGTAATGGCAGGTTCAATGTTAACCAGTGTTATGTGTAGTTTAACAAGCTTAAGCTGAGAATAACATGACTTTTTACATAGCCTTTTCATGCTCTTTATTTGGAAAAAACAGCACTATTGACTTCTAGAGAACCTTGCGTCATTAGATAAGACACTTTGTACTGTCCATCTGTTTTTCAGTTCTTTTTTACATTTTTGTGGCAGAAGAAGTATAAAGTAAGGGGAATGGATATTATATGAATACAAGCATTAGTATCTGCAAATTAGACAATGTTACCCAGAGTCAAAATTTACTCAGGCGGAATTAGTCTTCTGTCTCACTTTTCCTGTCACACAAATATACACATACACTTCATATTAGATATGCAAAGAAGTGGAAAATATGAATTTTGCCATTTGATCTCAAAGCGTTAAAATTTTAAACCGTTGCCATTTTGGGACTATTTTCTGACATTTCTTACTTGAAGGACCATCAAAGGGTTTGGAGATTATTCCAGAGATGACAGATGTCGCAAATGAAACATGAAGGAAAATATTCTGTATAAGACATGTTGAATAATGTATTCCCCGAATATGGCTGTATCCACTGCAAAAGTTTTTGCCTAAGTAAAGCCAACTATCATCTCTGTCCCATGTCTTTTAGCAGGAAAAGAACCAGAAAATACTCTATAGTGCTGGCACTGAATTATGATCAGAAGCAGTCCAAGATTATGTAACGTTTATTGCCCCAACATGAAACACAAGTGTGTGTGTCAGCAGCACATGAGCAGACTGACTGACTGCATATTGACTACATATATTATACAAAATATGAATATTCCAGCATGGAAACATCAATATATCTTGGATTTCTGGCTGTGTCATTACCTTGACCCAGAATTTTGATTAATTGTAAGACCAATCTGGGGCAGGTTTCTTCTTGATATGTATCTGTGATCATACCTCCGGGTCTGTTTAATTATTTTGCTGACAGTTCCCCAAACTCTGACAGACATGAGCTATAAAAGCCCTATGATCTATGCTGCTCCCTTCCCATGTCTGGAATAGCCCGAAGAAAACGGATTTGGAACAGAGGGAACTTAGAAGTTATTTTATGTGGTGGGTGGAATTTTGTTGTTAGTCGGGGTGGGTGGCTCAGCTGGGAGCTGTGTTTTGAAAAAGTTGTTGAGCTGTTGTCATAATTTCTCTTCTCTTTATTTCTCTCTTTCAATGTGTCCGTTTCTCTACTGTATGTTGTTTTCACTATTGTCAACGTCTTTTTTTTGTTGTTCTGGTTGTTTCTTTCATTTTAAACAGTAGCACACAATCCCTTAAGACTTAAGATGCACAATACAATAATCATCAAATTAGAGTCTGAGAAAGTCTGCCGCAGACTTTAGAAAATTCTGCCAAACCTGTCTACATCAACTTCACAGGACTTTTCTTAAAGAGTTTCAACATTGTAACAGAATGTCTGCAGAATGTGAGCAGGCTGATGTTCAAAGATTTGCTCTATGCCTGTTCAAAACTAAAAAAGAAACACATATTTAATGCAAGAATTACAAGTTAGGTTCAATACAGAAGATGAATATGAAGGCAACAACCATTGCTTGGATACATACAAAGGCAAACACCAAGATTCATATCGAGGCAGATAATTGCAAATAGTAATTCATCCAACATTATTTGACAGGGTCAGAATGGCATTTGTATCTTTACACAATTTAAAGGTGTTTGAGGTGTCATTCTGACATCACCCCAACAAACAGCACATAAAAGCTCCATTGAGCAGTTGTACTCTTCCTGTACATGAGTGATGACAGTCTTGTAAAATAATCTATCAAGGAGCATCACAGTTGGTGCAGTAAATTTAAAAAAAAGTGAGTTATCAGAAGATTGCATAAATTGTTATTCAAAGAAACAGAGACAGGAATTGAAATGAGAGAGACAGAATATTGGCCGGCTGAAAGGGAGGCACTGGTGGGAATTTGGGAGGAGGAGTTTGGTAGAGGATTTTGTTTTGATTGCACATTTCAAATGGGCACTCCACTAGCAACTCATTCATTGTCAGCTCTGCTATATTCTGCTGAAGTGCGCTGCCAGAGGGCACAATTTCATCTATTTTGACTCAGTGAAAGCAACACAGATGAAGCTTAGAAATAGAGAATTGGGCATTTTAAATAAAAAGCCACCACAACAAATTTTGTCTAACCTCAAATACCTTTACCTTTTTTTTCAGTCAGTCAGTCTTGTAGTGTGAGCATAAACATGGACTGTATGGATCTCTCTTTATTAGAAAAGATAGCCATCAATATATGGTAAATAGTTATTTATAGTAAAAAAAAAAAAAATGTGCTCACTTATGAGTGAAACCCGTTTTGTGCAGAGCATTATTTTGGGTTATGGAAGGTTTCATACACAATTGATCACCTTTTAAAATACATTTGAATTCATTCTCTGCAATCATCCCTGAGGGGTCGAGATTAGCAGGCTTCCACTGTTAATGGAGCCTAAAATCAGATGTTGTGATTCTTCCCTGCTCCGCTGCCATTGATGAATATGTATTTTCTCATCAACATCCTGTGTATGAATTTTCCACAGTTTATAATGAATTAGCTGTGATTCAGTGTGGTCCCAGGGGCCTTTAAATACATGCTTGTAAGAAACAATGTGAGCTGTTAGAATCAAAAAGGGATTTCTGTAGGATATTATATTAATTATATCATATCATATCATATATTTAGGGCTGTGAAATTATATTTAAAAAAATTAACTTGATTACTCACGAGACTGCTCTATGATTATTCGCAATTAATCACAATTAAAATACAAAATATGATAGATAATAATATATTACTTGTATTTTCTTTTATTCTTTCTTATATAGTATTGAAGGATGCATGTACCCACAGTTAATACATTAGAATTTAAAGGGATAGTCCAGCTTTTGTGAAGTGGAGTTGTGTGAGGTACAAATGGCCAATAAGTATACTATCTGCAGTAGAAAGGTCTCTGATTTGATTAGTGTATTAAACAAATGCCGATGTATCCGACTGCACAACTCAACCATCATAAATGAATCACATCGCAATTTGAATATTGTTCTTCTGAAGCTACGAAAGAGTGTCAGGGCCACATGGAAAAACGAGAGGAGGGAGATTTTCATTATGCACTTCGAGAAAGTCGAAATGTCGAGAGTAAAGTCAAAATTTACTCTCTGGTCTATCAGATTAGTAGTGGAGTGCAACTGACAATTGCATGCCTCCTTGGAGTGTAACACCCCGTCCTGACATTCAGCGATGCGACAGCGACGCGAGCGAGCGAGGAAAAGTGATTAGAATGTGTACATTTCAATCAGCCTGTCCTGACGTGCCGCAAGCGACATCGCTCCGTCCAGCGTTGTCGCTCAACCCTGAAATTATCGCTCGCATTGTCTCTATCTGGACAACATTTCGCGGTGGTGTCCCGCCCCTAAACACTTCTTATTGGTTGATAAGTACACGCTGCTTTCTGTTGACAAGCAAGTTATCAGGGAGAGGAGAATATAAGAGGAAAAAACACTCAAAGATGTGAAAAACGGAAACCAGGAAATGCCAGGAATCTCAAAACAGCGCCACAAGTTTGTGTGCGTCCCTCGATAATTTGATTGGTTTGGATTCTGAACCAATAGAATACTCGCGACAAAATCGTCACGCTGCATATCAGGACACCTTTGCGCGAGTTTTCGTTGCCGCTTCGCTTGCTTGCTGTATGTCAGGACGAGGTGTAAGAGTAGGTTTCTGCATACTTAATTGATATATCACGTGTTTTCAAATAAAATATTTTTGATCTTGTTGTTGTCAACCTAACATATTTCAACTTTACTCTTGACATTTAGACTTTCTCGACATTATTCTGGAAGTGCATAATGAAAAAAAAAAAACTTCCCTTCTCTCATTTTTTTTTTTTTCACGAGTGGCCCTATTACTTTTCTGTTTGAAACTGCAGTACATCTGACAGGACACCGTCCGCCACAGAAAACACTTGTGGACATAGTTTACAGCTAGTCTTAAAGTCATTCACACCAACACTGTCAAAACAAGAGAGTTTGAATTACCCCACTCTCGTCTGTGATCAAACCAGCAATGGCATCGAGTGGAACGGGTATTCACAGAACGCGGTTGGGATGATGCTGCATTCAAGATGGAAATACGGGACAAACCCCATCCCGTATTGATTGAAAAATGGAATGCACTATTTAATCCTCAAATACGAGACGTTAAAGGGGTACTTCACCCAAAATTGATAATTCACAAATTTTCTACTCACCCTCATGCCGAGGAAGGGTTTGGATAACTTTTGGAGTCATCAAAAAGATTAATTGCATACGTTTATGTGTTTACTTTGACAGCCCTAAATTCTGTAATCAGAGTAACTGGTGTAACAGCACCTAATCTCCTTATTTTATTATATTTTAAGTCATTGTAATATATTGTGTCTTTTTCATGCATTTGAGTGCCTACTGTTTCATGGTTGAGTTACAGTAATAACTTGGTGTGTGGATTTATAATGTGTCTAACTTAATTGTTAATCATTCTGAGTACTCACTTACATAGAGAATCACTGTATCTCAGGATTATTTGATTAAATGTCAGTGTCTTTTCAAATGAAGGGAAATTGGATGAATTCCAACTTGGAAATAAATGACAGTGTGGTTTAGTATGGTCAGATTCAATCTTCCTTATGTTCTCGTCCTTTGTGTCTTTCTCTGTACGACCCCTTTGCTTACTCACATGTGAAGTAGGGCTGCAGCTATCGAATATTTTAGTAATCGAGTACTCTACTGAAAATTACATCGATTAATCGAGTAATCGGATAAAACGTATTTTTGCTTGGTTAAAGAGCAATTATGAATACACAAGAGAAAATAACATATTTCACTTAATAATGAATGACCAATTGGTTTCCTTTTGTAGAATCAACTGTTTTTATTTCTTAAATTCACAAGCAAGTATTTTCTGGTCTTGAAACATTACCAAAGAGGCGACTGCTGCTAGCATAAATAAGAATAAATAAAACACAAATAAAAATAAATTAAATTAAATTACTTTCAAGATATCAAAAATAAATTAAATTAAATTACTTTCAAGATATCAAAAGTGTTTTCTGCGGAGATGCTGCAACATGGAAGACGTGCTGTTGTGGTATGCAAGGGCCGTGTTACAACTACATATAGTGCCTATAGAGAGACATTTTCTGTCTTTTTTTCGCCTTTTTCTCCCTCAGTCAAACACCTATACGCGCCCCCCCCCCGCCCGTCCGCCCGCCCGTTAAGCCGGGTTTCTACCGAATCAACGGTCTGACCGCAACATATGGTTCACGTCATGATAACTTCAGTATTTTGGCCATTCAAGCTTCCACAGTCCATAGTCCTTTTCTTTGTTTGATATTTCAAGAGACTTGGTTAAGTAGCCTAACCATGGATAGCTCCTAGGCAGGATTGTTCTGCTGTGTTGTCGCCACCGTCGCCACCGTCAACCCACCACCCCCCCCCCCCGGTCGTCGCGGCCATCGCCTCGCCGCCGCCCCCCTCCTCCCCATCTCCGCCGTCATCCGCGGCGGACAGCCGCGGGGGGGCCCCGCACGGTTACGTTCATAGGTTACGTTACGGCGCACGTTGTGCCACATTGAAAGTAGTCCGTGCGGCCGCTTGAACTACAATTAAATTAACGATTCCTCGAGGCAGAAAAAAATCCTCGGACCATTTTTTGTAATCGAGGTACTCGAATTACTCGAGGAATCGTTTCAGCCCTAATGTGAAGGCCAACACTGTTGTCATAGTCTCAGTCTAAAAAACTTTTACTGAACTTTCTCTCCATTAACCACTCAGCTATGGAGGGCAAATGGTTGGCCAGGGACTGCCCAAATAAATTGAAGGGTAGAAAATTACTGTGAATAGCTTGCTAAATGGTGGGTAGTTTGACTGAATTCTATGACTCACTAAGATTGCCAGCATTGTGCGTCAACTACTTGTTTATTTTGAACATTAACACAAAGGTTGTGCATGGAGAGGAGGATTTCATGATGGAAGGGCAGTATGTGGACGGGGGACAGGCGTAGTGAGGTTGTTTTTTTTATGACGGTAAGACGCAATGATTAAGTGAAGTGATGTGTCAGAAAAGATGGGTGGCTCAGGAAAGGAGGGAGATAGGGAAGGAAGTTGAGGGATCAGTTGAGGTATGGAAAATGGGAGGCTAAAGTGGCATACAAAGACGGGTGGGGATTAATGAAGATTAAGGTGTCTTCAGATACATTTAAACTGATAAAAGTGGTGACTCTTAGGCTTATTTTACAAAACTTCAAAAACTAATGGACTTTCTATCAGCACCAATACAGACTGCTCTGAGCTTTTGCGTTTATCTCAAATTAATACTCACATGCATGGCTCAGACCTCAGAGGTCAGTGGGAAGGTGATTTAGAAAAGCAAGGTGGAAAGCTGGGATAGATAAAGAGACAAATGGATGATGTAGAGTGTTAAGGATGAACATGTGAAGAGTGAATGAAAAGAAAAGCTAAAGGAAAATGGTCATGGGAAGGAAGCAGAGCAGTCTTAAGCAAGAAAACGACAAATTGGTAAAATAATAAGACACTCACACCCACAAATAAATCTGTAAAGTACCCCATGTTTTCACCCTCTGTGAAGTGGCATTTAGATTGTCATCACAGACATTACACACACACATGTACATTCCAGTCTATAGCTCCAACATTTATTGTTCCCTTCCCATACAGTATATTGTTCACATACACTAGAAAGAGAGTCCAACAAATGAAATGTTATGATAATAACAGGACATAAAATAGACGGTATGTGTTAGAGGCTTGTACCTTGTCAGTTTGTTTAGTTTTTGGTCATATTTTGGTATAAAGTCATTTTCCCATTCATTGTCTTAATTATACTGCATGTTTGTCCCCAGTCTCTATATGTTGACCCGTGTTTATTTGTTTGTGTTGACTAGACTGCACCACCAACCAATATCAGTGATACAGCTTTTACATCACTACTGGCTGCTATTTGATGAAATGAAATATAGCAACCAAGATAGCTATACTGGCATTTGTTAATAAATGCCAATTATGCATTTTAAGAAAAAAAAAATCAGAATCTTCTTCTTATTCTCAGTAAAACTGAGATCATTGTAATATGCTCATCTGTTGAGATGATCATTGTGTCAGGTTAGGCGATCACACTCAAACTCTTACCTTTACTTTGCCTGAGAAATGTAGTAGACTACAGTATGTGAAGGACCCTGACCGGTCATAGCTTGGTGTGTTTTAAGACATCCTCATCCCACTGATTGAGAAAGCAGTGAGCAGGACCAGCCTCACTGTTCCACCTGACAGCACCAACAACAAAATTTCAAAAGAATGGGGTGCTGTATAACTCAGTGGGTTGAGCAGGCACCCCATATGCAGGGGCTACAGTCCTCCAGCAGCCGGCCCAGGTTCAAAACCCAGATCTGGTGGCCAATCTTTACTGCATATTGTTCCCCCTCTCTCTGCCTCCCCATTTCCTGTCTCTCTCAACTATCCTATCAAAGGCAAAAAGCCAAAAAAAAATATATACTTAAAAAAAAAAGTTCAAAAGTATGTATTGTAAGAATCTTAGTCATTCTGCAGTGGAGGTGGGCACTGTCAGAAAGAGGACACAAGTGTCTACACGGGTAATAGCCAAATGACAATAGATTCACTGGAATGAAAAAAAAACCCCATCATCTTGCACTCAGTGTTTACAGTCTGTTCTGCTGCAGATCCATGTCAGAGAACACATCACAGAAGTTGTCAAACCTTGCAGCAGAAGGCAAAACAACTATGACTCACTGCCCTTTTTTGTTGAGACGTCCCAGATGCTGCTTTTATTATTTTCCACAATGACACTCGCCTCACATGCACCCACTCACACGACACACACACTCACCAATGGTGATGAGCTACCATACAAGACAAGAGCAGAACCATCAGGAGCAACTGGGGTTCACTGAGTGTGTTGCTCGGGGACACCTTGTCATTTTGACAGGAGGGACTGAGGATCACACTGAGTTGAGACATCCTTTCAAACAGATGAATCAGAGATGTCTCTGCACCTTCACCAGGCTCATGTTGTGTATTCTCAACTCTCAATTCTAACTATCTACCAACAAGCTAAGTTGATATTTACTCTATACCTTTTGCTGCACAGTATGATTCATGTCTCTTCTCAGGTTGTGTGTCGTCATATTTGTTGTTTACGAATATGTATTTGCAACAAGTAAACACACACTAACATCAAAAGAAAGAGAGAGAGAGAGAGCGAGATAGGATTTTCTGCCCACCATCTTTTTGTACATTCAAAAGGGCACTTAAAGGGCTCAGCTCTAGTTCTGTCCTTGAACTTTATCACCAGACAGAGGTGGCATTATGTTCTTATCTCAACAAACAGGGTGTGTATGTGTGTATATGTATGTGTGTGTGTGTGTGTGTGTGTGTGTAGGTGATGTACAATGACATTAAGGTTTTTATCTGTGCACATGGAGGTGGAAGCGCAATGATTATAGAGCATTACCGCTAAAGGACCGAAGGGTCTGCCGTTTGTGTGTCAGTGTGTGTGTATGTGAGGAGCACCAAAGGTTAGCACTATTGACTGCCACGAGTACATCCTCTAATGGGGATGCCAGTAAGTACTTTAGAGATGATACGGATTTGTGTGTGTGTGTGTGTGCGTGTGTGTGTCATCCCACATTTTTTCAGTTAGCCAATGTGCTTATATGTTGTCTTTTTCTTTCCCCTCTCACTCACATACACGCACGCACACACACATTACCACACCTACAAACTCCTTATGCACTCTATGCCCTACAAGCATCCTTTAGCTCGCTACTCTTACTATCATGTTACCATCTCTATTGGTTTATCTTGCCTTTATCAATTTATCTCCCTTACCCTCATGGGCACACACATACACACACTTTCATTCCTGCTAGTCTCAGTACAGGCCATTATATGAAATAATGACATGCACCTACAGCAACTATGTGGTGTTAAGAGGGAAACAATTGAGTAGGTAGTCTATGATGAAAAAATGAAATGCCTTTCCTATGTCTTTCCGTTCCTCCCCAACCTTCCGCTGCTTCAATTATGGAGCAAGTTTTGGACTGTTGCATCCTTGGGTAATTCCTGTACTCAGGTCCTGAGGGGATTCATGCTATTGAAGATGTATTAGATGAGAAATCAGAATTGTCTTGGGTGAAAGAGAGGGAGATCGGAAAGAGTGAGATAAAGAAAGGAGAGGTAGAGAGAGATGAAGCACGATGAGATCAGAAATGAGAGAGGGCAGTTTATGTGAGAGACAAATGCAGGCAGAGGGTGTGTGCAGTGAAGAAGGACAAATGGGGAGATGATCGGGGACAGGAGACCCAGGGAAAAGACTCAGACGCGGATAAAAGCATGAGATGTTTCAATAAAAGAGTCTCTGTTTGTACAACCTTGCAAATACCTGACAATAAAACAAAGTGCTTTCTTTTCCAAAAGCCTCTCACTGCATATGGCTGGATGGACACAAACAACATAGCTTTTAGGGAGAATTTGACATCTACACTCCTGTGGAATGAATCCTGTGTTTGTTTTCAGTTCTTGCAGAGAGCACAAATATTGTCCTTACAACACCCCAGCAGTTACAGACACCTGAACTGAACTGAACTGAAGGAATACCAGGGACTCAGTTAATCCTGACTATCTATTTCTCTATTTATTCATCTATAAAGAGTGTTACTGTTTTGTCAGTTAACCTTAATTACCAATTGTACTCCAGAAAATCTAAATGACACACTGGCGTGGTCAATCAATGTAGCATAGGCCCAGATTCTAGCCTCCATATTTTCTCAAATACTTACAGTAGGCTATTCTGTGATAAAAAATTTAAAAATTTAAAAAAAACTGTTACTAATCGGGTACCAGACTTTGTTTGGCAGCTTCAAGGACAAGAGATATTAAAATGTCCTCCCTTGTAATGAATTGACACTTGCAAACATAGTATTCTGTCCTTTTTTGTGACTGATCACACTGTAAAAAAAATGATCACAAATGAGTGAAGGGATTTCAACTGTGATATGTGCATCCTTCCAAAGTCAGCCACTAACTAGCTTTGTGGATGAGTAGCATTGGGATTTTACCTTAATGTTCTCCACACTTTAATTGATCCAGTTCATACTATTACTGGTTCTTTATCATTACTTAGTCTGGCCCTAACCTTGGCACAGAGAGTGGACGATCAGAGCAAAAATGTATCAGTGTATGGAAAAGTATGCATCAATTTAAAATATTGGCATTGACACACTTAAGTTATCAATCCAGCCTGGATTGTGGCCTGCAACCATTTTCGGGTTACAGCTTTTTTGCTGGCTGCTGATAATATTTTTTATAAGATATTTGTCCCGCACCAGTAAATGGGGTACAATATTGCCCACATAGATTGTAGAAAAAGAGCAGTAAATTTCATAACCAAAAATATTTTGTATTTACCCATATAATATCTTGCCAATATGGCTGAATAGCTGGGTAGCTCCAAAATATATGAAAATGGTCTGCTAGCTGTTCTCCACAGTTCCTACAACATAGACCTCGGACCATCTCCCCTGTCTGCACACATTTTACCTTTGGAACTAGTGGCACAGACCATGTATTCAGTACTTCAGTACAGACAGCCAGATAGCAAAATACTGCTGATTATGGAGCCACGAGTCAACCGCCATCAAAAAAAAGCCACTCATAGCCACAAATAATGCTCAGACATCACCATACTTCATCAACAGTAAAAATAGGGTCCCAGCCCATAATACGAGGCATCAAATACCTGCTAGCTAGCTCTACGAAGACACAACTCACCCACTCTCCTCCAGCTGCTATATAATTCTCTGTAGTAGTTTTCAAAAATGTGCTGTATGTCCTCTAATTTGTGGCACACTTTTAGGGTAGTTTTCAAATATGGAACTCTCTGCCTGTTGCTTCCTTAGCCTCCATGCCAGGAGTTTCAGGGCCTTAGGGCCATTCTCATAATCTCTGCTTAACAAACTTGGCTTTTTTCTCTAATTTCTTCTTGTAGAGTCTATTTAATTCTTTTTTGATGGTTTTGATTTTATTTAAGATGTGGGGATCCTTCCTTTCAACATGTTCCCTCTCTAACACTTTGAGATTTTCTTGTAAATCAGACAGCTTTTTATCTCTTTCCTTTTTCTTATGTGATGTGTAGGCAATAAGCTTTCCTCTGATCTCTGATTTAGCAGCGTCCCACAAAACACATGGCGATACTTGCCCATTATTGTTGTTATCCATGTAGTCTTTAAATTCCTTTTGTACATAGTTCTTACATGTATTATCCTTTAAGATACTTGTATTAAGTCCCCAAAATGTGTTTTTCTTTTTATTGTAGGTGGAGGGTTAGATAAACAGGGAATGGTCAGAGACATCTCGAATCCCTATACTGCATTCTTTGAGTCTGTGTCTGTCTGAGTTATATGTAAAAAAAGAAAAAAAAAAAAGAAAAAAAAAGTCAATTCTTGAGTGTACTCTGTGACTTGCTGAATAAAATTTGTACTGTCTTGTGCTTGCCCGCTTCCCTTAAATGGGAGAATGCTTATCTGACTCTCCTGCATAATAAACCGACTATAGATATACCTCACTCAACCCCACATCAAATAACCTGAACTTCACTTCTTTCAGCCACAAACACTTGAGAGCAGTGAATTGAATTCTTGAACAAAGAGCAAAGAACCATTACACCGTCTGTACAGGAACTGTCATCACCACATAAAAGACAGTACTACTACCATTCCCCCTCAGCCACTGCGTTCCTCCAAGGAATGTCGTCTGGCATTGTCGACTGTGGCAATCACAGTCCAGATTGTTCTCATTCCTCAATGGTGGAGCGAGCCTCTAAACGCTATCAGAACAGTAGTGACCCTCTCTGTTTTGAAGAATCTCTTGAAGACTCATGTCTTCATAGAGCACCTCCTCTCTCAACACCACTAACACCCTAACATGCTTAACTCAGTGCACTTCTTTACCTGATGCACTTTGTTTTATTGAGCAGATTTAGTATTCAGTACTTACTTCAAGGTCCCTGACTGTACTGTGTCTTTAGTTTTGCCCCTCACTTGTAAGTCACTTTGGATGAAAGGATCTGCCAAATGAGTAAATAATGAAATGACTTCTGATCGGTTTTCTTGAGAGCCAACCACTTGTGGTTGTGTGAATGACTATCCTATACTGTAATGTGGTTATGCCAGTAAAACCTTTGAATTAGGAGGATAGAGAAACTTTGTACAGTAGTTATGTGATGTCTGTACCAACAGACGGTTTTATTTTCTTTCTAACTATGAAGGCAATCTTTTCCCAGCAGTGTTCATGTTTCATTTCATATTTACCCATTGGTTCAATTCAAGCATCATACAGTACTATATAATCCCTTTGTATAAGCTTTCTGACTGCAGATGCAGCTCAATACTGTGTCGTGCTGAAAACTGACAGCTCTCTGCCATGCTGTGTCAAGAAAACATACACACATAAACAGAGTCATATTCCTAACCCAAGGAGAACTGCTGCTGTGTGTGTGCAAGTGTGTATGTTTGCTTAAATTTGTGTATTTATTGTGTGCACAAGTAAGGGATTGTAGAGATGAGCGTAGTTCTATGTGTATGTAAGTTGATTTATTTATCACTGTGTTATTATTATGTTAAAACCCACCCTTTTATTACATTCTTTATTGATTTGTGTGACTGTCATCTGTGATATCTGAAAGAGCTCAGGCTGCATTTTGAACCAACTTGCAGAGCTGTTTCATTTCACCACTCTATTTCAGCAATTTCACAATTGCCGGTTGGTCCAAGAGAAGGGCGACTAGTGAATAGCAAATAGCATGACAAAAGCTGGTCCCATATTTGGTGTAATTCTTGGACAGATGGGCTGTTCACTGCAGCCCTGTGGTTGATTTTTTTCTTTTATGTCTTCTGTTCCTCGTTCACCTCCCTGTTGCTCTCATTTTCTTTTTTCGCCGTTTCTCATCACTTACTGTTGTGTTCTCCTCAGACTATTTGGTTGTGCAGTGATAACACAGGATTTCTTTCTTTTTTCAAATGTACTTGAGGGTGCATTTGTCTCTCTGTTTCTCTCAGTTGCACAAACAAATAATACAGAGTAACACATCCTTACCCACTGTCATCTTCTCTTTGGTCTCTCTAATAGGGTCAAGCGCAGGGTCAAATAGTCTCCTCACCACAGGACCCAGCAGGAAATAGATGAATACTATGATTTATAAATGAGAGGGGCAGAAGAGGTAATCTGCCTTTAGGGTCAGCTGATCTTTTATCTCATCTTTGCGACCGGATCGTCCGGGGGGGGGGTTGATCGGACCACATGATTTTCGCTTTTTCCGTGCACTGCTGTCATGCATGCGCGCTTCTGTGTGTGTGTGTGTGTGTGTGTGTGTGTGTGTGTGTGTGTGTGTGTGTGTGTGTGTGTAAACGGCAATAACGGAGAAAGAGCACTATGTGGAGATCGATTAATAGAACGATATTGCGTTGGTCGAGCCAATAGCCGAAAAATCTATTTGTGGCGGGAAATACTGTGATTGCCATAATTTTCCAGAGAGAGGTAATTGCACAATTTTTAGCATAACATTTGGGAAGGCTTAGCCTACAGTATAGCCTCTATTATGCGCCGCCCATGTATTCATCACAATATATATTACCATGCCCACTAGAATGTGAATTTGTGTGTATCATATGATTAAATTAGCACATCTCCGAAGCTCTCCTAAATGAGGGAGGTAGGATGATTGGCCTAGTTTAAGAACACAACAGCGACTCAAAGATTTTTGGGCCACTAAGGACTAGTCTTCAACTCCAAGACAAAAATCTTTGTCTCCATTTTAGGTTTTAATCAAACTGCATCTGGCAGACTGCACCAAGTTAGAAATAGTTTGGGGAGGATACAATGTGTCAGTGGCACAGACAGGACCATATGGGATTTAAATGGCATCGTTAAAAGTTTCCCTTTTGGGGTTCTTTCCATTTATGTTGATAACTCAGATGTTCCTGGTATCCTTAGAGTGACTCCAATATGATGCAATCCTCCACATTATCACATATTTCCTGTCCTTTCCTGGAGCTTTATTTCAGAGAAAAACTGCAGATGCTACCAAGTTGTTACTTCCTTTGGAAAGCTGTAAGGCTATTTGATATCTAATTTACATAAACATAACGCTGCTTTGGTTTATAAGTTTGATCAAAGTAAGAGAGGGCCATGGCATCTATGTAAAAAAAAACACATCCAAACTATTTTAATAATGAAACAATATCTAGGAATCAATTAATCTTGAATTGAATTAACTAAGTATGTAAGCATGTGATTAATAGCTCAATTTCACAGATGAGAGTAGAATGATTTTATAACATCATAATGTAAAGTCTAGCTACTTTAATCTCTAAAGCTAAGGCAAGGAAATAACATTTTATTAATTAAAATGGTTTAAATTGACCTACATTATGCCAAGCCGCAGTCAGTCTCCTCAGTTACCTGTAAAACATGAGTTCACAGGGTGGTCAGCTCCTCTGGTTCACAACTTTAACATATGTTCCAACCCCTGGAGGCCACATCAGATGTGTAATTGAGGACCAGAACATCTGCTACTCTTCAACATATGCAGCTGGTTATTCCACAAACACCAACCCTTCATCCTGTGACACAGTATATGACCTGTCTCACTTGTCCCACTGGTGAGTGCTTAATTCCATATTGGGGAGCTCTTAAGTCAACACCTTTTAATTATTCAGCCTATGTAAGTAATTGACTCACAGTGACCTCATATGCTCCTAGGGCCTAACCAAAGTGTTCCCTTACCACTCAACTCCAACCCCTCACGTTTGTATGCATTTTTGGTACTGTTAAAGTACTGCTCTGTTCCTCTGTTAGTGTTGTGTAAATGTAACTGGGGGCCTGATGAATATAGCTCTATAAATGCAGTCTTGCTGTTGATTAAAGGACTCATAGTTCTTGTGGTTATTGGTTTTGTGGTTGAAACATTATCTGCCAGCAGGGGACAGCTGGGCTTTGCAACCTTGTTGTTCTGTGTGTGTATCTCTGCCCCACTGCTTGTTGTAAATTAACTGCTCCTGCCCTGTCTGACTTCACACTTAAAATAAATAAATGTTACAGTTAATGTGTCTGGTAAACTCTGTGTGAATTTCTAACTTTATTCTCAAGACACAAAGTGTACCGTTTAGCTTCCTTTGTTTATATACAGTATGTGTGTGTGTTTTTGTGCTTGCTTGACATTTGTGAAGATAAACCTATGACAGGTGCAATCTACAATTGACCTCTGGTCTATTTTTCATGAAGTGCAGTCAAGGAGAGGGGTAGTGGGAGTGACAGATAGAAGGCTGGACTGCAAACAGATGAGAAGAGGTAGTGGAATCATTTTATATTGGGTCAAAGATTAGTCAACCTGGAGAAGCCAAGCTGGCTTACAGGAACACTTCTGCAGCGTGGCCAACAGACACACACACACACACACACACACACACACACATGAACACATGCGCATTATCTCCCTCTATCACAGACACACAAGCATGGACTCACCAGTGTATACAAGCTTTCTTTCCCCCTGTCTGTCGATCCATCCATCTCCATCTGTCTCTCTCTCACACACAAACATGCACACAGCCAACCTTTTAGTCCTCTCGTCTGACCTTGCCATAGGCAATTTCAGTTGGCATGGGTTCTGACATTTTATGGCACGGGTTAATCTTTTAATTCGCCTGTGTTCTGCTCTCTTCTGGCCTGTTTTTCTCTGCACTGACATGACCCCCCGTCAGGCCACTGAGCTAATGTTGGACATTTTTCGTTGTTGCTGGAGTTGTCGTAAACATGTTTTACAGAAGCTAATAAAAGCCTGTAATCCAAAGATGATTGTCTGTTTGTTTGGCTCATATTCTACTTAAAATAAATTATATATACAGTATATATTGATATTGCATTAAGATGAGAAAACAGTATTACTTTGAATTACTGTCCCATTCTTGGTTGTGTAAAATATACTGTATGTGGTTTACAGAGTCTCATCAAACATTTTACAGTTTTTCTCAGTTGCTAAAACACTAAACCCTGTTGTCTGAACCAAATTCTCAGTTGCCTGAACCAACTGATTGAATCAGTCACTCTTTTGGCAAAACCATCAGCACTTTTCACCTGTTTAGACACATCTTACCAACACATTTTCATTGTGATGCACCTGTGTTGCAAAATGCTGAGCACAGGTGGCAAAAGTCAAACACAAGTAAAGCACAAGTTTCACCGGTTGAACACAACAACTCAAAATTGATAACACTTGTGTCCAATGATGTGAGGGCACATATACTGTAAGCCAGTTCAGGATGAAGTCCTGTGGCCTGACCCAGTACAGAGAAATGATGCTGTGGCTGAGTTGTGCACTTCTCATTTCTATATTTTTGTACTTTATTTTTACGTAGGCTTACTGTATACAAGTGCTAAATGCACAAGATTTCTGTTTGTCTTTGTACTGTACAAGTGCTACGTGTAAATGCACAAGATTTCTGTTTTTTGTACTCCTTTTTTTTTTACTATGTACAAGTGCTAAATGCACAGGTTTTTTGTTTTGCAAGAGGAGAAGATGAGAGGCGACAGGGTGAAGAAAGAAAGGATGAGGGAGGGAGGGAGGGATGAACTGGGCAGAAAAAAGAAGGAAGGAAAAGGGGATGAAATGGATGTGGAGAGGTAAGGAGGAGGGTGAAAGAAAGGGAAGGAGAAAAGTGCTACAGTGTAAATGCACAGGTTTTTTGTTTTGCAACATGCATTTAGCCTACAGTGAACGATAAACATTTATTTCTACAGCTTCATGTGCTGAGCATTGTGTTTTCTATTTTTCTATGTAGTGTTTAGTGGCTGCTCAGTAGTGTTTTTAATTTTGATTGACTCGGGGCACGATTTGGCAACAAAGTTCAGTTTTGGGCACAGATTGAACTGTTTTGAGGTGAAAGTTTGGTTTTGCAAGAAGAGTCTGAGGTTTTGTGAATGTAGCTTGAAAATTGGGGTTTGTGTTCACAGTTTAGAGAAAATGAGAGAAGCTTTCGAGAAATGTGTCTTAGCAATCGAGAAAAACTGTATTACTGTAAACTCAGTGGATTTTTGTGAACTCGGGATGCAGAATATGTATTAAACAATCTTCTCAGGAACAGCTGTATTCAGCATTAGATTGAAGTAGGTGGCAAATTTGTCACATGCAGTATAGTGATAAAATATTTTTAAATGCAGTCGTTGCTGTGTTTAATTTATTAGAGACCTACAAAGCAAAAACATTGTTTTATCAACAGAAACTGTTATAAACGTATTTTGTAGCACTTTATCTTGTAAACTAGCTTATGCCATGCATACAAAACCCTCCTCTTCCTTGTTATCACAGCCATCATCATCATTATTATTATTCAACAGCAAAATTATGTGTGCAACTGCCTCAGTTCTTCAAAAGCAGTTTTATAAGTCACTGGGCTCTAATTTGGTAGACCAGGCGCAGCACAGGCCAATGGGGTGTGTCCAGGCGCATTTTGGAAATTTTGTGCATGGTGCAGCCTGGCGAAAGTACTCCTCTGTACTCTGAAGTGGCACTTAATAATCATTAAAATGCATTTTGCTGTAAAACTTTATTAGATGTATAGTATGTGTAATGAGTAAATCGCAAATAATATGAAAATGAAAGGTTGTGAAGAGAATCTTGATTGATGTCAGGTTCCTACCTTGATGGATTGATGGATTTTTAATTTGGGTTATGGACATGCCTACAAAGTGTGTGAAATGATGTGAGTGTGAAACAATTCCCTATCCCCTTGTACTACTTGAAAAAAAAGCTGTTAGCAAATCAATTAAAGAAAATACACAAACAAACACACAAGTAGACATGCACACCAACTGTATACCCTAGACCTATCAAGACAGCTGATTCTATTTGTTCCAGCCATTGATCTGTTCATATCTAAATGTCAGGCTAGATATCATCATATTTGCTGGGGAGCAGATTGGTGTGTGTGTGTGTGTGTGTGTGTGTGTGTGTGTGTGTGTGTGTGTGTGTGTGTGTGTGTGTGTGTGTGTGTGTGTGTGTGTGCCGGCGCGCACACAATTGTATATTCATGCTTGATTCTGTCTGTGTTATACACTCTCTGTGGATCGGGCAGTGCTTGCGTCTGATCAATAAACTGAAAGGCACACACACACATACCCGCAAAGTTTGTGTGCACGGGCAGATATCAACACACACACACCCGCACACAGTTCAAAGATGATAGATGTCTTGCATGTTGGCCCTGTTACCCTTTGCCATCAAAACACATACTATCAAAGACCTTCGGTGTCCTAGCATTATATTATATGTCAAGACAGAAAGAGAAAAAAGAGGAGACAAGGAGAGCAATCGAGAGAGTACGGGGTGGGGCAGGGGGGCAAGAGAAAGAGAGAGGGAGAGAATGAAAGAGAGAAACTTAAAGCTATTGAGAAATGTCTGCTGAAAGGACAAAAAAGAGTGAGCGGCTGCTCTTTTTTCTCCTTGTTTTCATCAGAAAGTGAGTGATTGATCAATAATGTCGATGGTGTGTGTGGTGGGTTGGTGAGCAGGCCAAGACCTTGTCAAGATGAGGTTTGGTGGCTTTTGTTGAGTGTGACAGCTCTCTATTGTGTGTGTGGTGTGTCTGGTGTGTGTGCGTGTGTGCATGTGTATGTGTGCGTCTGTGTGTGTGCAAATGGGGTTGATAGAGGGGAGAGAGAAATTAGTGTGAGAGACTGTCAAATGGGGTTTTCAAAGAGACTGTTCTTGAGCATTTGAAAAAAAGAAAACACACACACAATCTGCATTTTTCAATATCTTTCTTTCTCTTTCCCCCTACCACCACATCCTTTATAGACTGTGTAGGTCATGGGTGTGTGACCACGGCTGGATCGGACTAATTAAACAGACAGTAATGGTAGTGATTTAGAGTCATTAGTTTTGGGAGGACTCACACAGGCCTTTGACACCCCTCTGACTCATCTCATGGTATGGTCCAGTGCATCCAAGACTTAGTTTTGCTGTTATCTGTTTCTTGTGGAAATATCCCTTTTCTTACTTAAATGGCATACATAAAAGTCACAGCTTTTTCAATTCTTTGGGGTTTCAAATGAGATGTTTTTTCTATAAACATATATTTTATTTACAACTCAACCATATAGTATGAAAAATATTCTGCCAATGCTTCATCTAATTGCTATCCAGTACAGTACTGTATATCTCAGCAGAGAGAATTTACTGATGTTACATGGTGATATTATCAGAAAATTCGATTCTATCACTATGACATGCTTCAAAACACACTAGAATAAATAATAATAATAATAATAATAAAAACTCTTAATAATTATGTCCAATATACCACTCTTATTTTTGTGGCATCTTAATGGTCAAAATCTCCACAAGACCACATTGATTTTCTTTTCCTAAGAACTAATATCTTTGCGGGCACAGTTTATGTGTTTTAGTAATGGATTTATTAATCATATGCCATTTGTCCAATGCCATCACTGCACACTTTCGTCAAAAATGTTGACATTACTCTACACACTGTATTTATCCTTGAGTGGCCCCACTATCGCTTAAATTTCCTTCCACTGTGTTGTGTTTTTAGACTCCAGGCCGTGTTATTCTGTTGTTTATAATTACTTTACAGTAAAACCCAATGAACGTGATTATCTTATGACACAGATATCTTAAAAGTAGTGTTATTCCTGTTATTGTGTGATAGACAGTGGTCTAGAGCCAGGATGCTTTCCCCATGGCTGCTGTAAAAATTAACAATGCTCCACGTGGTCTTGTGTTTCCATTGTGGAAATAACTCATACTAGCTACATAATGTTTGTTTTTTTTCAAAGAGCCTAGCTAACACAGATACTCACTCCCTCAGCCATTGCTGCCATATCCCAGATGTGTAGGTACATGTGTCTTGTGTGAGTTTAGGTCTCGACATGACATGAAGCTATCATCTAATCTATTGTCATCATTATTTATGCGAGTGCATGTGGTGCAATGTACACATTTGCATTTGTTTATTAATGCAACATGGCAGTGAAGGGACGGACAAAAGGCTTGAGATTAACAATCTTAGCAGTTTGTGTGCTAACAGAATGCATGCCAGTGGAGGGCCTGTTTATGCATATTTAAGTGTGTGTCTGTGTGTATCCTTGTGGTTGCCTGTTTGCACACCATCAGTCTGAGCTTAGTGCTCCTCTGCCAAGTATGTAAATCCGTAGAGCAAAGCAGTCGTAACGCACCACCCTCTGCTTGACATTCGTTCTTTTTAACACACACATGCACGCACACATGCGTACATACACTTGACAATAAAGACACACGCAATCAAACATGCATAGGGCACACTGTGGGAGTAGCATGAGTGAGGCAAGTGACATTAAGCCTAAATGGCAGCGGTGACATGCAGCAGTTATGTGTATCAGGGAGAAAATGCTTCAGTTAGCATGCACTAAATGCTCAATTCATAAACAGGGAGGGGGAGAATGAATGGAAGAGATGGGTTGAATGAGAATGAAGTCAGGGGACGAGCGAGTATAGCTACATTTCTCTCCATATTTTTCAATAGCAGTGGTAATGTTTTAATGTGCTAGGACCTAGGTAACACACATGCAAATTACACACAGGGCAAAGAGTCTGTGATTCGGTAAGAGAGAGCGAGGGAATGGAAGAGGAAGGTGCAAAGAGATTACACTCATTGATGAAAGTGAATTCTTAAGTGAGAACAAGTTAAACTGAGTTGTATGAAGAAAAGGTTTAAGAGCACGCTACAGTAGCAGGAAGTTAGGCAACCATAAAATGAAGACTGGGTGGTCAGCCCCACTGTCTCTGCTAATAAATCGTAAATTATTGTAGTTTAATCATTTCTAATTCCCATTCTGCTTTTTAAATTCTATTTATTTTATTTTATTTTTTGATGCCTTGTTTGAATTACATTAGCCTAGATGATCTATTTATGGGCATTTCGTACATTAAAAATAAATAAATAAAATAAAATAAAATAAATAATTAAACTGTGGTCACTGTAGTCATGTCAAAAGTAAGCCTATGATAAGTAAATACACCCTCTTGATGCATTGACTTTTTCCAGTAGTACAGTGGCTAAGTCAAGTGAAGAGGACGGATTAAGCTGTCAGGTGTTACACATCTCACTGATTATAGGCATGCGCGACCAGGTGTGGGTAAATTAATTCTACTGCGCGTTAGGAAGAGGAGGCAGCTAACAGGTAAAGAAGCAGATTACACCAATTTGTGTCTGCGCAGAGCTCTGCAGCATGTTTGAGCTCCTCTTGGGAGCAGCTCAAGTTTTCTTTCAGTAAGCTGTGCACTGAGAGCAATACATCCATGACTGAGAGAGAGAGAGGGCCAGAGGGGGGTGATGCTGGTAACCGTGACTAGCTAGCTAGCAGTTAGCATGGTAGCTTTTAACTTACATTGCAATGTAAAATGTCTATGGATATATTATCATTACTCCAGCTCATCGTTATCTCTGGGCAACACATTGAATCGAAGGCAACTGGACTTTGATTCAATTTGTTGCCCAGATATTGCAATGTAAATGCACTCTAGGTCTTTGATGCTACACATAACATCTATGATGCTAACGTTACATCTGCAACAACCACTGCAGCTAGGCTACTACTCATCAAGACAGCGTCCCCGCCTCTTTTTGTGCTTTCCAACCACAATATAACTTAGACTGAGTTGTAACACAGAGGCTGGAAAATACAGGATTCGGTATACTGTCATGGATATGTGCCGTCTTTTTTGCCCTCAGTGTTGTGCATTTTGATCCGTTTATTGTTAGCTTGGGGTAGTTGTTCAGTAATGAAGGTGAAAATGACCAGATGGAGAGCAGCAAACAGGCGGGAGAAAATGATGGGACAGGACAGACCATGAAAATAAAAGCGCCTGTAAAGTTCACCATGCGCCACTGATAACAGCTAAGCTAAAGACACTCACACACCGGTAACCGGAAAAGGGATCTTATGTTTAGCGGGCAGTCTTGTTAGGAAATAAAAAATCCTGTCCATTAAAATGCTAGATGGTTTTTTATTTTGAAACGATTACAGGAAGTGTTGAATTTGTGAATGGCGAAAAATGCAGTAGCTATCTTTGCAGCTACAGACAGGGAGCTCAAAACGAGGCATTAAATAAAGCACAAACTTTTTGAAAAGTGTTGTGAGAATACAAGCACTCAGGTGGAATTAAGGGTGTCATATGATAACAGTTATCGTCCTCCCCCACCTCAAGACTCAGTCATAGATATTTTCCCCAATGCGCAGACACAGAAACACGAATTAATTATAGTAATAAAAATGAAGGCCTGGTAGCATAGTAATTTATTGTGAATGTCAGTAGATGCATAACCATATCACAGCAAATAAAAATACTTTTCTCTGGGAAAATAGTGTAGCCGTAGCTGCACTGCAGTGGTAGAAATAGACATGTGCAAGTGTGGTGCTTGGATTTTTAGATGTTTGCCTGTGTGTAACTTTTGTATGTGTGTGTACTTTCACAGCTTGTGCTTGCATGTTTAAGTGTGAGGCTTGGTTATGCTTAGTTTGGAGGGTGGGCTGTAGGCTATTTGCTTGATTTGATCACAAATAGTGCATGAAATTAAATTACACAACTAATTTTCAATTTAGAGCACTTTATTCAATAGTAACGCCCACTCTCTCTTCAAGCTTCCCCTACGAGGTACTTAGGCAATATCTGCTTTTGCATTAATATTTTTTACCCTCTCACGCATAGAGACACAAACAGCCACATAATACCTACTGTGTGCTATACATTGCATGGTATACCACAGGAAAAAAAAAATCAATGCCATTATTTTTGGTCTCCTTGTGCACATTTGAACAACTAAAATGTGAGGTGTGTATTTGTATTTGTGTGTATGTGTGTGTTAAATCTACCCTACTTTTGTCAAGTCAGGCCTTGGTATGAGCAGCAGACCTTGACTCTGCATGTCAGCCAACAGCAGCCATTTGCCAGAATCAATGATTTTCTCTTTGTTGAACTCCTTCAGGAGTGACAGGTGGACGGAGGTCATTACAGGATCGAAATGGCGTTTGGCTGTATCATGGCCACTCGATAAAGCACATACGAGACTCGGGTGCACAGTGTATGATGTTGCTGATAATTCGTAGTTCTCTCTGTCTGCTTTCAGACTTCGAGAAAAGGCTTACTTATATTGACACTGAGTGATTGGATTTGTCCTGGTCCACAGAGTTGGTGTTTGGTGTGTGTGATCTTCTGACATCAGAGAGTGAGGACTGAGCAAAAATGAATCTTTTGTGGAGCTGGTCGGAGAGGTCAGAAGGATCTCCGTGGGAAGGCGCTCAGGTGACTCCTGCCTACCTGCTGTGTTGGCATTGAGTTGTTAACAAGGCTTTTGTAGTTTGTTAGTTGTGTGTAGATAAATACACACACACATGCACACAAACAAGGCAGTCGTGGGTGTTAGCTGCAGTATTTGCTGCTGCCGTGGTTGTTTGTGTGTGTGTGTGTGTGTGTGTGTGTGTGTGTGTGTGTGTGAGCGAGCAAGTGTGTGAGAGAGAGTGCGAGGCGGTGAGTGTATTGAACAGTTCCAACCCCTGAGGAGTCATGTCTAGTGTTAGGAGTCTGCCCTTTCGCTAATTAGCTTGAAACATCTGTCCAGACGGCTGCCAGAGGGAGGTCATAATGGGAGAAGTGGAAACACTCACATCCACTCGCAGTCTCGCACATGCATACAAACAAAAACACACCAACATATTTATATCCATTATTTAACATACTCAATATTCACAAATTAAGCCACACACTCAAGCAGTTTAGCATTTTGCATGTTCAAAAAGTCAAAGATTTGCCCACGATCCCATGTGAATATTTAGTAAACTCTTAATGAGCACCAGGGGAAGGGAAAGTGGAGAAGGACGGTAAGACAGAAGGACAAACAGTGAGAGAAATGGAGAACAAACGGCCAGCTTGCCAAACCTCTGTTCTCTCTCCTCTTTCCTTCCCTAAATGCTTCTTACTTGCTTTCCATTTTGGTATTCTGCGATAGACTGAGAAAGAAACAGCACGAGTTGTTTGAATACAAAGCAAAGTAGAACAAGGGAGAGGTGCTGACAGAAAAGAAAAATTAAGACAAATAATGTATTTTGCATTCTCTTTCCTGCCTCACCCCATGTCTGTGTTGCAACCATGTTTCCTGTAGACAGAGTATTTTATGGCAGCTGTCAGTGTTATAATGATGAAGTTTTATGGACACTCTGTGGCAGATTAAACCACTATTAGCCATGCTCCGTCACCCTCTCCAGCTGTTGCCTTTTGTTTACGGCTAAAAAGTGTTTTATGACACACAGTGCTATAGTCACCTAGACAATTATGGCTAATGATTTACGAGTGGCACCGTATTTTTACACCAGGAGTGGAGGGTGGGGAGGGTGTTGGGGTGGAGCGAGGATGGAAGGAGAGGATCGGGTGGAGTTACAGTCAGAAGTGAGCAATTAAAGGAGAGCAGAGATGACGGGATGAGAGGTGAAGCAGGGGCAATGACAAGAGAACAAAACGAGATGGGTCGGGTGGGATTGTGAGAAAACAGAAGAGGAACGAGGTGAGAGGCAGAAAGTGTTTCTGACAGAAGAAAGTCAAAAACAAGTTAACAAGACTGAAGACTGAACACTCCTGTTTCAAAAGTAAATAATACAGATGGAGTGGTGTGCCGTGAAAGGGTTTTGTAAAGAGAGATGTGGGTAAATGAATAAAGACGTTGTAGAAGTGATAGACAAAACAGAAAGAGAATGGATAAGAAATGACAGCGCATTCTGGTTTGAGAGTAACAAAGGCAACCAGAGAGTAAAACGAAACACCTCTTTTTCTTTTTTGCTGCACTATTTCTACTTTGTGTAGAATATTAATGATGCTGTGTAGTTTTGCATACATACGCGTCTATGTGTACACTTCTTTTTAAGCAATGAATATCTTTGTCATAAATGGTGCTCTACTAACTTAATGCGATGTAGCTTGCGTCCAGTTTTTTTCCCTGCCTATTTATGTGGGGAAAAAAGCAAAGCTAAAAGAAAATAAAACTTAGTCACTTTCCGAGGATTTGAGGGAGGGATCTTGCTGTAAGTAGTTCAAGAAGTAGCTGCTCTCCTCGCGTGTGCATCACTTTTACATTTATGCTGGGTGTCGAAAAACAAGGGCACACAAGGAGACGTAAAGGTTGAGAAGATGAACCTAACACGAATTAAGTGATGTCAACACCATGCTTGTGACAGAAAATAATTGAGAAGAGGTGTTAGACAGTGACAGAGTTCACTGATAACAGGAGGAAAGGGCCACTTGAACAAGTACATAGAGAAAGCTAAAAGAAAGTGACTGCTGCTATAAAATGGATGACATTATAACAAATGTGTGGTGGGTACAAATGTATTGTCGGTGTGTCGGGAGTTCCAAATGTTTTTGCCCTGCATGTGTGTGTCACCCAGGCAGCACTGTTTCAAAGTGTCCTTGCTGCAGTGTTTAACAATTGTGTAGTTACTGGTTAAGAGTTGACACATATAAATATTTAAGTTGCGCCGTTAACAATTCATGGGGAAAGGTTTTCTTTTCCCCCTGTGCTGAAACTCACTATTTTATGTGTGTACGAGACAGGCAGGGGCAAAGAGAGTTGACTTCTCCTCAATAGTTTGTCTAATATGTGTAAATTAGTGCGAAAAGTGCTCATGTTGAAATGTAAGGGTGTGATTGTGTGGGTGTTTGTGGGTATTTTGTCACATGCAAACATTTCTGCATGTGTTTGATAAGATTTTTGGCAGATACCTTCAGCACCTTTTGATACAAGTTTTCTCAACTCACTTATGCTGAGTTTCACACTGGGTTTCAGCCTTGCACATTTACATAATGTTCTTTTCCATAATATTCACACTCCCGACACCATAAATCACATTACCCAAGAAATGCATTTCAAATGTGACAATAAGGAAGTTCTTTCTCTTTAAAAAACATTTGGAAAAAAAAATGCTGCTTATTTCTTAACTCCTGGCCCATCTCTAGATCTGTCAGATATACAGAGTTTTTACTTGCCTATTTCTGCTAGGACATTTTCTTTTCTCAATTCCAAATGTGACTGTGTGTTTGTGTTGCAGGTGGTGGAGACCAACCTGGTGGCCTTCGACTGTCACTGGATCCTGATAAATGAGGTGAGTGCCACAGAAATGATTTATGGATAGTGTACTGGGTGTTCCTTCAGTTCACCTTATTGTTTCAATTATCCTGGGAATATTTATGGTTTTAGACCTAGAGCCCTCCTAATCTCAGATAGGAGGGCTCTCTCAGTGTCCTGGGTCTTTTGAAGGAGAGAGGTGCGCACATTGACTGCTTTTGTTTCACATCAGTTCATCCAATAGCACAACTTGATGAGCAAGGGCAATTTAGTTTATTTTAGCGAGCACCCAGCGGCTCACCACTTATTTATGATAGAGCCACTGTATACAAACAATAAAGTTTAAGAGATGACAAAGGAGACCTTGAAAGATTCCCCTTAAATGAGCATATAGTATATACCAAAATCAGTATCACAACTGAAATATTAGGAGCTTTTTAGGGTTTCAAGAGCAGACAAGCAGTGAGTGTGTCTCGGGAGTGTACACTTTTGTCCTGTGAGCTTTCTTCCCTCTGTGTTCACATTTGCTGATCAGTTTGACTATCGGTCCTGAGAGAAACACAATTAAATTTTAATGCTCTTGTCTGTACTTTCACATTAACTTTGAGTAGAATAACATCTTTGATCTTGCTTCATGAGAAGTGCCTTTTACAAAACCAGCAGGATCAGCTACATTTGTGCATGCGTGTGTGTGTGTGTGTGTGTGTGTGTTTTGGATGTATACGTACCCGGAGAGCTGATGTGTCTTGGTAGCTTCAGGCATTACAATGAAGAAGCAAAGCACAGCAGGGGGGTCCAAGCTGTCACACACTCCTCCACACAAAAGCAGGTACACAAACACATCCATTTTATTGGGGGAGGAACAAAAAACATTGACTGTAGGAACAATGGAAAACCTAATTTGGTACAAAACAAATAAATGAACTTTAATATCCCATCTCTCTCTTTCTCTTTCTCTCACTCCATTTTTAAGTCATAGCCTTTGTCTATAACAATGCTACCAAATGCCATGGGCCTCAGCTGGCCTATTGCTTGCTCAGTTATGCAAAGAAAGTATTTCTGTTTGACAAAATTGTTAGTATGCATGATATCCAGTAAGGCTACAGGGACAGCAACAATCATTTTTTCTGATGTTCGTTTTGAGAATGTCAGTCCTGTTATATGAAGGTATAGATTTTTTCTTATTTGATATGGATGAGAGGCTCCAGCAACGTTGTCATAATCCCCCAAAGTGCCTCAGACAACCTCTCACTGTTGTTTTTACATTTCTGCAAATACAAAGAATGAGGGAAAAGAATGAGCCTTGTCCCAGCACTTCAAAGAAGATGGTCACATTTTTACATTTTAGCAGAGGTAGAAATTTGGATAGACACCACTTTGTCCCTGACTTCATATGGGAATTGTCATACTACATAGATGTGTATCACCCTAATTGAAATAGATGTTATTTTCACAGCGTTGATAACTTTATACTTATACACTGACAGACCATCTTTGTACACTTTCGCTGGCAGATGGTAATGTCAAGCAGCCTACTGAGCAGTCTATCATTACCCGACAGCCTCGTAGGCTAAAGTCACATCTAGCTCTCGAATACACTGTCTTCGTATTTGTAGCATCCCATCAGGCATCTGGTATCGTCTAACACTCTCCAGGCTTCCTGGCAGCGACCTGATCTTTGCTTAGCTTCCTGAGAGGCTTAACATGTCAGTCTGTGGCCTGCATGCATGTTTAGCAGCATGTAGCCTGTTACACTTTGTACCTGCTGCCTTTGAGAAATCAATGGTGAAGTGTTCTCTGGCAGGCCCGCATGCTCCCTCAGTTATTAATGTTTTAGCAATAGCAGAATGTCACTGATGTACTGTTATGATAGTTATAGCCAAGATTTTACAAAAAATATAGTATATAAAGTGCTGCTGGTACAACTTAACCCATTGACAAATTAGAAATGTATGGCACATGTGGTATTATTAGTTTTATTGTAAAAGAATGTAGATTTCAGCCTTGCATTGACTTAGAGCCTCGGCTACAGAATATCACTCGTAGTTACTCACTGTTCCTGGCATTTGACCACTCAAGGAGCAAAAGTCTCTCAACTGACAGTAGAGCCTTGTCGTGTTAATATTAAAAGTCTTGTTAATATTGTTAAGTCAAATCAATTAGTATATGTCCTTACACTTACAGTCTCAGCGTTCTGACACATACAGTACACTAATTCAGCCCTTTTGCGCTTAAGGCTTGACAACTCATGTTTTTGGCATAATGTCCTCGGGCTCTGTCTCACGTTCTCTCGCTTCTCACAGAAATCTCATGCCACAGTTTGCAGTGTCATTTAAAAAATATCAAAGCTCAGTGGAGCAAAATGAGTCGGATGGGAGGAGATCAGGTTGGGTCACAGGAGAACAGACGGGATACTTTTTCTCGTCTCTCTCGTCTCGTGCCGTATGTACACATGCTATGGCACTCTCTGAAAGTTCAGATATTGTTCCTCCATCCATATTTCATGGCACAACATATAGTTGCGTTAACTGCTGTGTAAATCGCTGAATTGAGCAGTAGGTTGTATGTGTGATAGCTACATCAGCTGCACATGCAGACATGCAAATGAACTCTGCTGATAAGATAGCCGGCCTTTGATATACAGCCAAGCTGCTTTGACCCTAATGTTTACAAGCAGGATTGTAGATTATTCTGAGGGAACAGACTGGTCCAATCTAAATCCTATGGGTAATGATTAGGAGAGGGGGAAAGGAAGATAAAGGACAAAAAATAGCAAAGTGTAGAAAGGAGAGAGGAGAGAGGTGGTGGCAAAGACTGGGATTCCTTCTCTATTTTGCCATCTTCTTCTCTCTTGCTCTTAACTGTACTATAAATCATGAATGGCTCCAAATAATTTAAAGAAAAGCTTTGCACATAACTTTTAAATGATATGATGTCCTAATTCTGCTTATCAAGGCTGAAATTTAGTCACACATTGTGCCGATGTAGACACAATATTCCTACGATGGGCTGTGTGAAGCTATCTAGCAGACTGTTTAAAATGGATGAGCGGCTACAATATTTTGTCATACGTAATGTCTTCTAGTACTGGTTCTTTGGAGAATGAATATTCCTATGTGTGAAAGTGCTCTCCCTCCCTGTGGTTTATTATGGATGAGGGGGCACTGTATGGTTGTCATAACTCTGCTTTATCTACAGCCAGCAGTCAGACAGCCACACTGAAGAGGAGTTCACAGTTCATAATTGATCATCCTTCCTTTCCCTATCTCCTTCGTTCTGCTCAGGATGAGAGGGTGACGTTGTTGAGGGAAAAAAAAAAGGAGCACTCATGGCTACTCATTTTCTCTGTCTATCAGCCTTAAGTTTGGGGGATAACTTCACTATTGACCTTAGTCATTCTGATTTTCCTCATGATCTTTTACCTGATGTCTTGCTATCTTTCTTTATCTTCCTTTTTGCTATTCTCTCCTTTTTTCATCATTATTTTTCTCTCCATCCATTCCTTCATTTTAGTCCCTCAAGGGCACACGTGCATGGTAATGAGATGAGAAGAGATTAGGCTTTTCTGTCATTTTGCCTCGTAAGTTAACTGCATGATATCCTATGAAAGCCATATAACTGGAATTTGGGGGACTTTCATGCTGTGACAAGCCTGTCAAAAAAAAACATATCTATACAACAGTGCTGCAACAGAAAATACATTTTATATCTGTAATTGTGACCGGATTATATTTTTTTATTAAGATAATGAGGATATGCTGTTAATATGCTAATTTTTTCCATTTCAAGTACATAGTATACAGTATAATATGTTTGTTTTTCATCAGAATATCTTTTTTGCAGCACAATATACAACTGTAATGGCTGCAGCTTTCTTTAACTTTTTTATGGTATTGTTTAGGAACTAAACATTCTTCTTGGAAATATTGAAAATTGTTTGATTTTAGGCTGCAATCTTGGCTAAGTTAAAGAACAGTCTTATTTACCGCTGCAGAAGTGCTTGCAGAAGGAGAACAAGTTAACAGTTGTGCACACTCTGTGCACAGCTGGAGGTTGCCCAGTAGGACGACAGCCATCTAAGACAAGTGTTGTTGCTAAGCGGCTCCCCTGGAGCTGTTGCATATATTGTGTCTTATTCAAGGCAAGAGTGACACTTCTTCCATCCGGTTTCATGGATTTTAAGGGTACCAAAATATATCACACTGATGAATGACCTGTGACAAAACATATTTCTCTACCCCTCTGAAGCTGAGGCAGTTTTCCATTCTTTGTAAGTGACTTTTCTTCATGGCCTTTTAAAGGACTTTGATAAATGTCCTTAAACATTGCAAAAAAAAACAAAAACAAAAAAACAAAACACAAAAATGCGAAGGTAACATAGTCAAAGCTAGAGGAGTAAATTGGGGGTTGTTACAGAAAATTGCCCAAAGTGGACAGGGAAGAGAAGGCAAATGTAATCAGCTTTGATTTAGTTTGGATTTGTTTTGTTTCTCCAAACGTTTAACTTTTGAATGAGCGCAAGAGAAGGATTTGGACTTCTCATAGACAGAGGGGTGAAAGGGGAGGAGCTGAGAGGTTGGGCAGAGGGGAGGAGGGGCAGAAAGGAGTCGAACAATAAATAGGAAAGCAGTTTTTTTCCCAACGCATCTACAGATAAGAAGAGAGAATGGGGGATTTGGTGTCTCTAGGGGTGAAATGGGAAGAGAGGGAGGGATTGAGAAGAGGAAGAGTGGAGGATAAAGTATAGGGGTCATGGAAAAACGTGCCAAGAAGAGTTTGGGATGATGTATGTGTTTTTGCTTTTGACTCTCATCTTCAAATAAAACACTAAAGACAAGGATTTAGTGCTCTTGGGGAAAGGAGGGAAGGAGAGAGAGGTGATGGGTTGAGGTTGATGGTGAGGCCCGCAGAACCAAAACCTGAAGCCTAGGGAGTAAACAACTCATGATTCATGCTGGAGCTGAGTTACTGGGTGCTCCAGGGGTTACTGACCCAAGGCTTCTGAATGCAAGTGGGGGACACTCTACTGTCTGCAGGACTGAATGGTTTTGTAGTTTATTGTTCAGCTTGAGGAAGAACTTTGATTAATTAGACTGGATTAATATTGCAACCTTTTTTCAAGTACTTAATGATTTAATAGGTGTTAAAACTAGGTGGATATAATGCTAGAGGGGAGTGATGATACGTTTTTCTCAAGCCTTAATAAGGCAATTGGCAGTAATACTTTCATATAAAATGACTTGGTTTATTTTTTACTCATCAAAATGACCTAAAAGGAGCTTTTAGTTAAGAGGGTATGGTCTGTTTTTATTTTAATACACTGTTTGAAGAAGACCAGGAAAATTTGACAGTAAGTGCTCTGAATTTACGGGAGAAATGAAACTTAAGAAAAGTGATATGATAACATGAGGTGAATGTCAACGCTGCACGAGTACCTTGTCCCTCCTGAGACCCCTGTGTGGTGGTATGCTCTGTGAGAGCATGTGTGATTTAATGCGTTGCTTCATGTGTGTGTGTATGAGTCACATTCATTTAGTCTCAGCTGTTAAAAGGGTAACAGCTTTTAAAGCACGCCACCACTGAAAGTCATACTGGGTGAAGTCTGTCCCCAGAGAGACAAATGCCTGCTGAAAGGACAAATCTCAAAATGATCCTTTCTTTTTAAGTTTCAGTATGTGTGTGTTTGTATGTCTGTGCAGTGGTGCATCTATATTTGTTTGAGTCTGATCCTTTGAGTGGGGCACTCTGGATAATTCTTGCCTGCCGATGTGTCTTTGCATGCCCTTGACTGCCCACTGTGAATCTTAATTCTCTTTTGGCCCACAGATCTGCCTTTTTTAGCAATTTTCAGCATTTTCTCTCTGTCGTGCATCTTCTTTGTTGGCTTTGTAATTCAGTCTCCTTCAGGGTTTTTGTGTCGGCAGCTGTTTGGGATTTTTGCCACGTTTTAGCCCCAAAAGCCAGATTAGATAGATTCTTTACTGTTTTGTAGATACTTTGGGCACAAGACATTCATGCAAGGTGAAACCTGTTAAGTTTTAATTCAGTTTCAGGGTATGAATACCTCTTCGTTTTAAAAAAAAAAATCTTTTATCAATTGTTTAAATTGATCGTAGATCCAGAAATCTCAATTTACTCACTGTATTTTAGAAAATTGTATTAGATTTGACAAAACTAAACTGAGCTAAAATGTGTAGAAATATGATCTAATGATGGTCAGTGTCCATCATTTCAAACCCAGTATGCGTCATTGAAAGAGCATCAAATTGATTTCAGATATAAATGCCTATTGTGCATAGAGTTAGGGCCATATACAAGCCTGATGCAGATGAGTACACATGGAACTCGCTGCCTCTAATCACCATTGATCACGTCCCATGAGGACACACAGGTCTTAATGAACGTTAATTACATTCATATAAAATCCATTGGGATTAGTCAATGAAGCGGGGGTACCTATATTATTACCCTTCTCTAATATGAAGTGTGTGTGATGGCTTGTTTATGTGTGTGCATGGTCTCTAGGCAGAGTCCCATCCATCCTGTCAGGCAGGCTGAAATGTGCAAATTAAACGGAATCACAAGGGTCTTTTTGCACGATCAAAAGGCTTAAAAACAATCTCAAGGAAACATATGTGCACGTACACAGATTTACACTCACGCGCATGTGCACACAAGACACACTCGAGCACACAACGCTGCCGACAGCCGCTGCACACACAGACAAAGAAAGCAGAGGCTGTCTCAGTTGGTGGCAGTGTTACCTCCACCAGGGACGATAAACGTCAGCTCTCATCTCGTCACCACATGACCCTCTGCACTTGCAGAGGATGGATGGAGATCCACGGATGGAGAGAGGGAGAGGGAGAGATTGTGTCCTAGGGCTAAAATTAGCAATGATTCCTCCCCCAAGGTTTTGCAAGGACATGCAGAGTATGTGTAAACACGCATGTATGTACACACAACAAGAACACACAAACACGCACACACTGACACATGCACGTACACATTTTTTTAGCCTTCTCTCTCCCTCTTTTCTGTTCACATGTACCTTTTTTACATCAGAACTGTTTTTGGAGATCATATAGGTGGTTTTTCATTGCTGACTGTGGTGATAATGGGAAACGCAGCGCTTTATTTTTATGGACAAACGCCTAACTACGTTTTTAGTTAATTATTTACTGTGGTGGCTGTGTTTTTCTTGTCAAAAATATTTTTCAAAATTTTTCTACATCACAGACCTGCTAATGCTGTTTTTTCTCATGTTATTTATCTCCACCCACTCTGTTCATCATTCCTCCACATATCCCTACCACCCTCCTCCTCCTCCCCTTTCCACCTCTCAGGAGATCTCAGACTACGACTTGCAGGAGTTGGTTATGAAATCGATCGGTCGGCTGACGTTGGTGCGCCAGACGTTCCCCATGCCCCAAAACACAACTCAGCGCTGTGTCAAACACAACCACCGGATTAACACTTCCCTCTGTGACCCTAAAAACCCTAAGGCTCAGCAGCTAGAGGTGAGTTGGTTTGGTGATTTATTCAGAATGCAGCTCAGTGATTTTCAGTAAATTCAATAATGGTGCTAGTTTGATGTTCAAAACCGGTCGAAGAGTTGCATTGAAAGTAACTGATTAGTTGTCAGCCACAAACAGTTGTCTGTGTATTAACATGTTAGGAAGAAGTAAGAAATGCTGTGCCACAAGATTTTTTATGTTTACATATATATTTACATAATAGTAGACTATGGGAGAACGAAGGCTGTAAAAACCGAGCAAGGTAAGTAGTAGTTAGGTAAAATGCACTTAAGGAGCAGTAATCCATTAATTAGTTCAGTGTCAGAGTTGCAATGGTCGCAAATCGTTCCTGAAACAGGAAAAATCAACAAACTCTGTCTTTTAGTCTCTCTATCTGAGATCCATGGGTCATTCAGTTGAGTGTAGATCTTCCTTTACTGGAGTACGTTAACAGGAAAAAGCAGCTCAGCTGTCATTGAAAAGCTTCAGCCAATAACATCAGTGATGGCTAACTACACAAAGCTTCTGTGGGGAATTGTTGTTGTCCTGCTCTCCGACACTTTGTCCCCCCCTGCAGGTTAATTAACCAGAGTGATGAAGAAGAAGCAGATAAACTCAGTCAGAATCATGACTACCAAAGAGCAAGACATCATGAAATTAGGTTCAGTCCTTTCTTGAATGTGAAGCACAGGTCCAGTGAGAATACTGTAGTCAGCGATGTCATTATTGGGCAACTTTGCTCCAATAAGAAAGAGTTCCACAGCACAGTGCTTTCAAGTGTAAATTACGTACGGGACAAAGGCTTTTGAATGCAGCAACCCATATTGATTTATTTCACCCAGAATTAATTTCTAATAAATATCCTGAATTGTAGACATGTTTGATTGTTCTTAAATGGAGCCCAGTTTCATCATGCATTTTGAGAAGTGCCATGGATCATATTCACAGTGCATGCACATGCTCTCAAATTTACTTATGATTTTTTTTAACACTGCTCTTCTGGGTTTTATCCCAAACATTTTCAAAACTAAAAGTCCCAAACTACGTAAGTGCTCCATTTCTGTCTCTTAAAACACCTCTCAGTGTTTGAGTTTGACATTTCAACATTTCTCTCGTTCCAAAAACCTCCCATTACACCTAGCTGGCTGATTTGACATTGTCACAGCAGGTGCCTGTGAGGGTTTTTACTTGAAACATTAATCATTTGGGAAAGGCAGGCTCACACATTTTATATGTGTTTATCTTAGAGCACACAATTCATCTTCTCGTATGATCATGGAAAACACAGTGACGGCAATTTTTTTTTCTTCCTGCTTTCACATTTCCTTATCTTTACTTTGTGTGTGTTTTTTTTAAATGCGTCCCCCAGGGTGGCAATATGTATACAATTATTATCCCTTTTTGTGTGTATGTGAATCATCAAGCTGCCATCAAATAGAGCGGAGACGAGGGAACACACTCTTATTTATGTGTCAAGACAAAAATATGAAATTGAATTAATGTGCTGTTGATTTATGTGGATGCACAAGACCCTGGGGGAACACATTTGATGAAAGTTGGAAATACATTGAAAACAGAAATGTGGTATTAATGTTTACGTGGATATCGGCCTTTCAAGTTCTAAGACAGTCACATTTTAGACTTTCACCCACTGTAATCCGTGTGTGGACATTAGAGTACTGGATATGGCCAAATTACATTTCATGTTTGTGTGACTTTTAATTAAAGTCGAATCAAAATCAAAATACCTTAAAAATAAATAATTCATAAAAATGTTTTCTGTAAATTATTTAAAAGGTTGATTAAAGTTTAGGATTGGGTTGCACCTTACTAGAGAGTATGTGAAATGCAGCGCCTTTGTAATGCAAACACATCGTTAACTCCTGGAGGCCCTGAAGCACTGAATAATATACGTAAATAAAGCTTACCTTGTGTGGCCCTAATTTGATTCAAGTGCTTCTCAAGTGTGAAAAGCTATTATCAAGAATCATGCCCTTCTAACATATTCATTATATTTGTGGGTAAAGTCCAGTCATATGTGTTCATTCTACTGTGTAGGGCATTGTGTGTGTGTGTGTGTGTGTGTGTGTGTGTCTGTCTGTCTGTCTATCTGTGTGTGGGGGCTGTTACTTATTTTAGTCAAGGACACTGTGTTTTTGTCGATCTGACAAAGACAGTGAGTATAAACTTGCGCATGAACAGGTGAAACACACTTTTCTCATGTTCATTTTGACATCCTGTTTTTGTGTGTGTGTGGATGAATTGGCGAGAGATAGGAAACAAGGGATGGGAAAGAAAGACAGAGAGAGCACATCAGCTCAGCGGTCAGAGAGTGGCCCAGAAGCCCAATTTCACACTGCACTGAAGCACATCAACTCAGGCTGACCACACAAACGCGCGCACACACTTGCACATAATGCTTGCTTGGAGTGCAAAACCCACCGATCATTCAAGCTCCCCATGGAGCTGTAGTAGTTTCACTTTAATTTTCAGAGAAAAAGCAATAGGCACAGAGACGGAGAGAAAGAATGATAGTCAGACAAAGACAGCAAGTGAAAGAATGAGACAAAACTGTGAAAGTCAAGATGGTTTACGAGCAAGTGAGAGAAAAAGTTAGATGTAGAATAAACTTGACACTACATTTTTTTTCTGTCTTTCTCTGTTGGCCTGTCTGTCAGAAAATCTTTGACAAGTCACAAGGAGCATAGTATATGTTATCTTGTTATCATCATCAATAATATCATTTGTTAAGCAATGGAAAAAAACACATTTCCATTTGGCTCCCTTGCAAATTCAAATGATGCATTAAGAGGAGAATGATAAACCACACAAGCAAAACACTGCTGAAACATTACTGTAGAGAGTCCTGCACATGTTCTAAATGCACCCTGTGGCCCAGCAGTAAATTCAGCTGTCTACCTCCTATTTAAAACTTTGCTATTTAAAGTTGAGTTACAGCTTAGTCCCAAAGATCCACACCCATTACAGTCACTTTTTATGTTTTGCATTTTGAGTCTATGATGATTTGGGAGCAATTTGCAGTATCTTGAGTCAAGTGATTACATGGTGTGATGTATTACAGTTTTTCTAATAATTCTGTTTACATGGATTTATTAAATCACTCTCCCCTAACCACTAGATAGAAATTTGTTCTTTACTTTGTAAATACTGAAAATCTCCATCTGAGCTTAAAGAGAAACATGGTGAGAAAAAAAAGACCAGCACAATTTTACATGCCAAAGACCGAAATGAACTCTGGCTGTAAGCTAATTAGAGGACAATTCCAGGCGAATTCAACTCGGGGCTGTATTTTCATATCATTTTAGGTCTAAAAGAAGGAATCTGAAGATTTTCAGTTTAATCGCTCCTGTTTTGCGGTAGTTGCGTCTGTCCCCGCATCGCCACGGCAGCAATGAATGGGAGTGGATGTAAGTTCCGCTGTTTAGGCTGTTTACAGCCCCCAAAGCCGCAATTTTTTTCCACAGAGGGAGTCAGATGGCTACTCAAATATGCACCGAGAAGTTTATTTACTTCAAGCAAGCCGACATGTTTGTAAAACTAGATCTAATTCAAAGTCTCCCGGAGTCTCACGCAAGCCCAAAGTTGCAGTGCTGGTGTATTCAGGCGCAGTAGGAGCTACCGCTTGTGTCATAAACACAGGAATATCAACTCTTTACTTGCTTGAAGTGTACATTTTTTTCCACACACAGCGTCAGGTGGCTACTCAAACATGCGCCGAGAAGTTTTTTTTACTTGAAGCAAGTAAAGAGTTGATATTCCTGTGTTTATGACACAAGCGGTAGCTTTTCCCACTGCATGTGAACACACCGAGCACGGCAACTGGGTCTCGCGCGAGACTCCGGGAGACTTTGAATTAGATCTAGTTTTACAAACATGTTGACTTGCTTGAAGTAAATAAACTTCTCTGTGCATGTTTGAGTAGCCATCTGACGCTGTCTGTGGAAAAAAATTGCGGCTTTGAGGGCTGTAAACAGCCTAAACAGCGGAACTTACATCCACTCCCATTCATTGCTGCCGTTGCGATGCGGGAACAGATGCAACTACCGCAAAACAGGAGCAATTAAACTGAAAATCTTCAGATTTCTTCTTTTAGACCTAAAATGATATGAAAATACACCCCCGAGTTGAATTCGCCTGGAATTGTCCTTTAAGACTACAAGAACAAGATGTTTGTGTGTCTGTGTTACTCTTGTTTCTCTACTCTGCTCTTCTTTTTCTTAATGAGAATGCTTTTCATAGAACAGGCATGCTTAATATGTCACTTTTCATTGTTGACCACATATCATGTGCTGGATCATCTGAAGAATGTCACACACATATAGGTAGTAGGTGAATCCACTTGACATGGTGTGGCCTTCCTTATCTTTGATCCACTTCCAGTGATCAGAAACTGTTGACCCCAGTGAACATAATTTCCTGAAATGCAACCAGGCCATGTGATGTCTCCCAGATTTACAGCAGGCGAAAATCATCTGAATAACCTTTTAACAAGTGACTATAGACTATTTTCCCACTTAAGTTAAAGTACTGTATTAAGTGTAATGGTGTGATAATTGGTGCTTGGTGCTGCAAAAGCATGCCATTTAAGCATTACAGTGGCACTATTTTTATACACTGAAATGTTTTCTTAACATTTAACTGTTTAATGCAGCCATCTTGGGTTTTTTGATCACAGGTTTTGTATGTCCTGTGGTAAGTGAGTAAATTATAGTTTTAAGTTTGTTGTTCGTTTTCATAGCAGAGATACAGAATGGCCTTTGTTATTGACTGGTGTTATCATTTCTATACTACATACATATATAATACATTTACACACTTCTCTCTCTCTCTCTCTCTCTCTCTCTCTCTCTCTCTCTCTCTCTGTGTGTGTGTGTGTGTGTGTGTATGTCCGTATCTGTAAGCGTCGGCCCTACTTCCTTTTGATATATATGAAAGGGTTGTTAGTGAGCTAATGGGTTTTGGTTCTATGACATCATTGTGTTTGTATGTGTGTTAATGTGAGTGGGTATACATCATCTGCATGGACATTCATGTGTGTGCATTGAATCACAGTCAATCTGTTTATTATATTCCAATTTACATGGACACAAGAGGCTTGGATCGATCAGAGACTGAATAAACTCCTCTCCTTCTCTCACTCTGTTCTGTGGTGCCAAAGTGCTATCAATACATTTTAATTCATGCCATCCTTAAAGCTTTTCTCCTGTGTAATTGTGTGCATGTAGATATAGATATCAGCTGCAGAAAACATAGCATATGACTGCACAGAGAGCAGAACAGACAAATCGAATCTAAACAGTCAGTACTTATGATATTGTAGTATTTTACTTTGGGCATTTAACTTATCACATTTCAGAATGGCAAGTGGGGCTATTTAACTTATTTCTAATGTCTGCTGGTGTTTATTAAAAAAAAAAACAAGCAGCTCTCAAACAGAAGCACTGAATAGTATGGAAGACCTCTTAGGCCTCTTAATAGCATTATTTCTTTGTGGCAAGTTGTATCACATAATGTGAGAAAACACCTCCAGGACTGTCTTTGACAAAGTTAAATATCTGCACTTATCCTGTTACCGTCTCATTTTTTCCCTTTCTCTCTGTCTGCCTTTCTGCCACTTCTCTCTCTGTAGATCACCAACCGCTACATCTATGATACTGTGCTGCTACTGGCCAATACCTTTCACAGAAAACTGGAGGATAGGAAGTGGCACAGCATGGCCAGTCTGAGCTGCATCAGGAAGAACTCCAAACCATGGCAAGGAGGCAAGAGCATGCTGGATACTGTCAAAAAGGTATGAACAATCGGTTACTTTCTTTTTTGTCTAGTCTAAAAGCAAGCTATATGTATGTAAGCATGCATACTTGACTGCTCACATAGAATATAAACAAGCATTCTGAAGGGAAAATGAACTCATTCTGTTACTGTACAAAACATCCTAAAAAAGCTAAGCCTGCATGTTGAACAGATAGACATTTGTTATCATGACGTTCCTTACGCCGTCTTTCAAGGCACCATGAAATAAAAAAATGAATCTAACATGCTGTAATCCTGTATCCCCATGTATTTGTTCATTAATTCATTGATATTTGCCAAATTAATGTGAAAAAGTTATTATGAATATCTGTACATCAAAATCTATGCGTTTTCTCTACCTGTAAAACAATTTCAAATATTTGAGGGCTGATCCCTCTCTCGAGGGCCTTCCTACGTTTGTCTCCAATTAGCTTTATGCACAGCTAACAATTTTAATAGGCTTTATGCACAGCTGTGCATAAAGCCTATTAAAATTGTTTCTCGAATTTTTATAACTCTCCCTCAAAATATAAACCATGCCCATTACCGTCACATCTTCCATGTTGTGACAGTTATGTCATTTAGAACATGGCGGTGCGGCCGGAGCTCGCAGCGACCTCTCCTAGGAGTATTGCAGTGTGTACGGGTGACTGTGCTTATGTGAGTAATTTAAACTCTGTGGAAAGTGGAGTAAAGTGTGCAAGAATACGACAAGTGTATGACTGACAGTGCTTATTGAACATCTGTAGCGAAAAACGGAGCTACAAAGCACTGCAGCCGGACGTGCTCCACAGGCTAGATGAGCTTAGCCTGCTACCTGGCCCGGTGAGGAGGCATCGGAGGCGGTGTGAGGACGCCGAAGCGGGGCAAAGTGGAGGGGTATGTGCCAGGCTAACGACTAGTCCTTGCAAACCGGCAGTTCCAACGGTCCTGCTGGCCAATGTCCACTACTCGCTAGACAGCAAGATGGACTACATCAGGCTGGGGAGAACATCCCAACGCAGCATGAGGGACTGTTGTGTCCTCATTTGGCCTTGAGGGGCTGACGCTGCACAGAGCCGATAGAGACGCTATGCTAACCGGCGAGTGTAGAGTCAGTGGTCTAGCAGTTTATACCAACAACTTGTGGTGCCTGGATACCGAGGTGGTTTCTACGGTCTGCATACCTGACATAGAGGCACTAACAGTGAGATGTTTCCCCTTCTACCTACCACGGGAGCTATCGCCGATCATCATCGTCGCTGTGTATGTACCACCAAGTGCTAACGTGAGAGAGGTTATGGAGGAGCTACTCGACGTCATCAGGGCACAGCAGATAGCTAATCCAGATGCCTTCTACATCGCAGCAGGCGACTATAACCAGACAAGTCTTAAACCTTTTCTGCCAAAATTTCAACACAATATCAACACAGACCCCACCCTGCCTGGTGTTCTCAATTGCTTCTTTGCACGGTTTGAGGCAGGCAACATCACTCAGCCACGGAGATTCTCCCCTCCATCTTGTGGACAGACCATACAGCTGTTTACAGCTGGAGTAGAAAAGGTCCTCGCCAGCGTCAACCTGCGTTGGCAAGGCTTGATAATATCCCTGGAAGGTTCCTGAAACTCTGTGCTGTGAAATTAAAGGTCCTAACAAACATCTTTAAGACCTCTCTCAGCCAAGCGGTGGTACCTCAAAAAAGCCACAATCATCCCCGTGCCAAAGAACCATAACCCAGCCAGCCTGAATGACTACCGCCCTGTGGCCCTCACACCGGTGCTGATGAAATGCTTCGAGTGGCTCGTCATGCAGCACATAAAATCCTGCCTCCCTGCCAACCTGGATCCCCTACAGTTTGCCTGTAAGGCAAACCGTTCCACGGAGGATGCCATCACCACCCCACTCCATTCTGTCGAATCTGGAGGGCATCTGTATAATTTGCACGTTTTGTTATTTTTATCAAAACGATTAGTGCAACAAACAGCACAATAAGACATGATTGTGGCTCTTGTTGCTCTCTTTCTGCAGGCGACATGCGCAGTAGAACGTCAGTGACGTAGACTGATAATCCACCTATAAATAGATTATTATTATAAGACCTTTTCTCATACAGATTACCACCTCCTTGACATTTGTAAATATCGCTGCGGGTGGCACAAAATAAGCTGGAGGCGGCCGCCACGCAATTTTGAACGCAGGAAAAACCCTGATTACATGAATCAACAGCTATGCAACTTACTAATTTAAATGTTAAATTTGTACAAACTGTGCCATGGTCCTCTCTTGCCCCAAGCTGAATGGTCAGGGTAAAAGCGTTACACTCAACTCACCTACAATACCTGCTACTGTGAGAGTGGTTAATCTCTGTCATTACCGTGATTACTGTCATCAGTTATAACATGCAATCACTTTAACCATAATCACTGCAAGCTTCCCATGGCTCTGCATGGTCTACAAAGAGTAATCGGACCAGAGTACTCTGTTCAGCTAGCAAACTTGCAAGTCTGATCTGTATAAGAGGCCAAATCTGATTTGCACTCTATGCCCCACAGTGAAATCCTTCCCATTCTCTGATTTAACTTTGAAAGTTTGTTGATATCTCAGTTACCCAGTCAGAGGCATCTAATCTCAATTTGTGGACCGTCCATCTGTTTCATCAGCCTCCTGCGTCACTCTACCGCTGTGTGATGCTTCTAGGTGTGTGCATGCCAGTTTGAAAATAGCTTGCAAAAGCGTGAAAAGAAAGAGTTACTCTAAAAAGTATTCTGGATATATCTGCCAAATATCAAGTCTTGAGCTGAGGAGCTGAGGCTTCATTATCGCTGTTGAACGCAAAAGCATATGCCCATCCCCTAACCCAACGACAACATACAATTTCAGATTTCGTCCTATTTATAGATGTGTCTCTTGTGTATCTCTTAACAGTAGGAAATTGCATTTTTCGCACTTCATTTAGGGAGCATGTATTTCCATTTCAAGACATTGTGCTCATTACATGGAATTGTGGAGACCAAGCACTATTGTTCCTTGGCTGAGACACTAGTTGAAACAGCAAGATGCAATCACTGATAAATTCATTTATTCATTTCAATCTCTTAGTGTAACTAAAATCCCCTCCAGGGATGAAGAGTGACACAGAGGAGGCTCTAAATAAAACCACCATTTTTGTATTGTTCACATCCCTTGAAAATTCAATCTTGTTCATTATTTCACGAAAAAGTTTTCCAAGTTCCCATCTGCTCTCAGTAGACTTTATGACCCAAGTGCTCTCAAATTCAAATGATTCCATACCTTTCAAAGAACACATGCGTCAATCAGCAAGTTTTCCTCAGTACCTCAACAGTTGACTTTTGGGAGATAGATGTTTTCATCCTGCAGCTGTGATTTTATGAATCTCTGCATTTCACCTTGTGTTTAGACTGGGGTTTGGCAACACTTTCATCACTGTTAAATCCAATTGGATCAATGCCCTCTGTTTTGATATCAATAAAAAAAACTACTCCAGGGATGGCAGTTTGACTGAATGATGAAGCCAAGTGAAATGCTAATTTAGGATTAGTGTCAGACAATAATAAATGCAACGCAATGGCTTTCATATCTATCTCTGCATTTCACCTTGAGATCAGACTGGGGTTTGGCAACACTTTCATCAGCCAGCCCCGGCTGTTAAACCAACCCTGATGGCTGTCTCAACAGAGCTGTGTTAAAGAGCCCTAAGCAGTAATAGAGTTGAGTTCAACAGCCTGGCATCAGTTCCATTTTCCAGTGTATCAGCAGTGTGCTTTACTTACTGTGGGTGCCTGTGTGTTTAATCAGCGTTTTGGTATGTGGGGCCATTATGGTAATGATAAATACTAATTTGTAGCTGTTAATGAGGAGCTCTGTTGATGTTGTTTGGTCTTCACTGACAAATTCAGAGTGAGGGGATAAAATGCAACAGGTGAAAGTGCACAGTGCACTGATCTTCAGAGTTTGAAGTGTGCACTGTGCACTTTGATCTGTTGGTAGACTACATATCACAACCTTCTCATTTGGCAGTCACAGTGATTCAAGCAGTTAGGTTTAGGATTCATTAAAGGGACAGTATGTACAGTAACTTATTTGGCTTTCTATTAGCAAAAATCAAATATTGCTTTCATAAATACGTATTTACCGAGGTCTGTAATCCCAATCGCATACAAATGAAAGCTGTCTCGTAGCTCAGAATGAGTAGTTTACAAATACATATGTGGCCGGTGAGTAGAGTGTGTGTGTGTTGTCTTGTGCACGGAGGATGATCTATATAGTTGTTTTTTTCTGTCGTTATAAAACACACACGGTACTACAGCTGAGCAGCATTAGCAGCTAGATCTTACAATGTTGAACTGTTCTAATTCAAGGAGCTGCAGCTGAACCGACTGGGGAGCACAGCGACCCACGTCCTCTTTTTATTTATTTATTTTTTTTTAGCAGTGCCGTTGTTACAGGTGATGTATACTGCATCTATGTCCGAGTACATTTGTCCTGTGATCTTCCTTCATGTTACCGCACTGCGTGACTGGCACATACTGTAAGTCCTCCTGTGTAACTTTTTTGCTGTGAAATATGACTGAAGGCACGGGTGGAAGTCTGCATGTGTGTTAAAAAAATAACGCGATTGTCCTCGGCGGCCACCGTCACTTTGCCGACGGGAGGGGTGAGCGAGTGAGCGCTGCAATCTAGAATCTGAACGGTGATGTCACGGTTAATTCCCAATATTATACATACTGAGGAAGGAAAATTACTCCTCTAATGCAGCCTTATATTCTCAGCCAGGCGCAGAAGTCAAGCTTAATTTTACCAAATTCATTATAGCTGTTAATATAAAACATGGTATTATTTACTTTATTATAGCTGTTAATATAAAACATGGTATTATTTACTTTATTATAGCTGTTAATATAAAACATGGTATTATTTACTTTATTATAGCTGTTAATATAAAACATGGTATTATTTACTTTCTTCTTCTCTTGAAGAATCTTTAAGACATCATGTACTTGGTAAAATGTCATTTTTGAGATCCTGGTTAATGTTGAGGTTTCGATAAGGCTGTCTACAATGAATGGAAGCCAGTGCAAGGCCCTAACAATGATAGCTGGGTATATGAGTGTGTGTATGGCCATCCCATGGGAATAAAATAATTGAATTTGGTAACGATATGCTGGTGTGTCAATTTAGATTAATTAACCAGATCGCATATTAACATCGTTTAGGAGCCATATCAAATAGTTTATAAGGTCCATCTAGCTAAACTGATACAGCCTAATAAAATAGGCTTGCAATAAGTCCCACTTCCACGATGGTGATAATGTACAGTTTTAATTACATTGTTTTAAAAGAGGTGTTGGTTCATTCATTCATTCATTCATTCATTTTGGGGGATGCTGTGTCTTATTGAATTATATTGTGTTATACTGACAGGTGACTATTTCTTTGCCCATAGCATTTATATATCAATGAGGACAAACACAAATTTGTTGAATATTTGAGCTAAAATGAAAGATATGCCACTATTGTATGAAGCAGCTATGAAGCTCATTAGTTTCTTACTACTACTTAAATGATTACCATGTGTTTCAAGAACATAACATCTGTTCATTTGTACTTCCCTTGCTACTGTTAGTTGCTTGCTAATTTGGTGTTTAGCTTGCGCACACACACACAGACACACATGGTGAATCATATTAAGAAGGATAACACCTCTGCTCCCCTGAAACAGCTGTAGTGTCACTTTTACTGACAAGTTACACTGCTGGGAGGCAGGGCAAAGGTTGGGACTGACACTGTGTGTGTGGCCATTCTCATGACTTCAACTACAGTATGTATTCACTTTCTGAAACACCCTGCTGCAAAAATCCACGATGGCCCTCAAAAGAGTATTATTTCATCAGCCTGCACACATTTCTCTCATATTCCCCAATGGCGTCTTGGATACAGAAAACTGCAAACATGTATGTGTGTAGACTATGTGTACAGACAGAGAATCACGTATACTACAGTGCAGGGGTATTCAGTTAAAATTCAATGGGGTCTAGTAACTAAGATTTCTTCCAAGTAAAAAGGTCCATATCTAATAAGTGTCTTGTAGCCTACCCCATGTCCATTCAATAAAACCAACAACAAACATTTTCATATTTATTGTCAATTTTCAACACGGGAAACTTTTCACATAGTCCAACTCAGGACTGAGGTCCGCCATTTGGTGATGCCTGCTCTAGCATATGACAACAGACTCATAGTTACTGATTAGATATAATCATTTCATAAGGGATATATAGATGGTTAATTTCTCATTTTCACTGTGATCCGTTATTGTATCTTATCTTAAGATTGATAAAAGCATGATACTCATGTTTTACACGGAGTATTGATCATGTGGTTATTATAGTCAAAATTTGATGATGAAAACATTTCTTTTTGTCCTTGCAGTTTGGAGTGAGTGGCCTCACCAGCTTCCTGGAGTTCACTGACAACGGCACTAACCCCAACATCTTCTTTGAAATCCTGGGAACTAATTATGGAGAAGATAGGGGGAGAGGAGTCAGTAGGGTAAGTAGTTAGAACAGAACCCCTATGCGGTGTGCTACTGTGGGTGGAGAGGGAATAATTTCTCTAACACACAGAGTGGATTTACATAATTCCTGGATTTACCGAGGAATTTCAGTGCACCTGCTCTCTACATTATTTTCATCTCATATTTATTCAGGTATTTCCCTCCTTGTCGCTGTTACCACTGTGGAGGAAAGGTCGTACCCTGCTCCTTTTCTCAGTGTACTTCCTCCTACTACTTTTTTTCTTTTTCAAATCCTGTATTATTGTGACGAAACAAATCGCAGTTAAAAGGATTGCACAGTTTTTGTTTTATCTATTTACTTTCACCCTCTTCTCCTTTGTTTGACTATGTCGGGTTTCTTGGTTGTTGTTTTTTTCCTGTTTATTTTTCTGTGCACCAGTAGGATGCAGCATTAGCCCAGCAACTCACCCCCCTTCCATAAAGCTGGGTGTTAATTGGATTAATTAGAAGCATTTTCAAGTGGTATTTGGTAATGACACATGCATAATGAATTTTAAGAGGCCTCATAAAAGACATTACTTCCCCTCACAGGCGCGTACACACAGAGACAACACTATTTGCTTATTGATTGATTGTGCATGTGTGTAGTTTACATGTGCAGGCATGGTTGTGTGAAGGTGTAGAATATTCCCAGACTATCTGTGAGTTAATGTCATAAAATCAAACCTTGAATGTAAATTCTGTATTTCTCATATAACTAAAACTCACATCATATTTGATAACTTTATGCTCAACCTAATTTCTAACCAAAAAATACACAACTGCATTTGTGGATAAGCAGAAACCTTTAGAAAATTCTCACCTGCTCTTTCCTTACAGTTACTGTAGATTTTTGGATATCGATGTGCTGAGCTGAGAAAAGGCCTCTGGTTTGGTGAATTATGTATACAGGTGGGAAAACATCAGATATGTGTGAGCATATGAGACCCAGACTTGCAGTGCTTAATCCTTCATAAGTTAGCTGGACATAGAAACATCTGTATTCACAGTTGGGGCATGCACATGCACTTATGAATCTCGCACGTACGTATACAAGTGCACAAAAATAATACACACTCACTTTGTCTGTCCTCCATACCAGAGGGAACTCTTAACAGATAACAGTTGAGATGGTGAGTTGTGATTATGGATAATGTGGTGAGACGACAACATAACGCAGCATGCCATCACAGACAAAATTAATCTTTAAAGCACAGCATAATTACATTAATGCACAATTCCCTAATCACAGAGCATAATTACTTCTGAAGGAATTAAGGCACTTGTTATACAGTATGCCTGCCATAGTCCCCCCTTAATAATCGGAGCATTTGTTGGTCTGTCGTTGGGAATCAATTAAAATGTATACATGGCATCAAATGACTAAAGAGAGGCTCACTCTCAGAGTTCCAGATATAAACTTTCCTTTGTAGCTAAATTGTGAGATGGGCACTATAAAGTGCACTATAAAGTGCATTCAGAGCATCTAACCTGCAAGAAAAAGCCTGGTAGTAAAAGGATTGGTGTAAAAAAAAAAAAAAAAACCCAAAACCACCACCAACAACAAATGCCAGAGAGATGCCCTGGTTGACCAGTATGTGTATTAATGTGGGCCAAGGCAAAACTGAAAGAAAATGGAAAACCCCAAGGTACCAGGAAAAAAAAAAAAAGATAAAATGCTAACCATCTTGGGCTGTTCAAGCACTCCACCTTCATTACACTTAAGTTAACCGTGAGGATGTTACAGAAAAAATGGCTTCCTGTGTAATATAAATTCAGATCCCTTCCATTTTTATTGCGACAGACAAGGACAACCGCTGTGTATGTAAAATAGTTTCCCTCTTTGCAGCATGAGCCTGAAAAGACGGGTTAAAGGTGAACAAAGACCATGATGTAAATTGATGATTATGAAAAGTAACCCTGTCTCTCTCACCTCAGGTTAACATCTCCCTGTATGTAATGATGGCTTGAGTGACAACACTTAATTCTCAGGTTGATTGTACTGTATGAATCACCACTGTGCAATGAAGATGACTTTTTATTGTAATTCATCCAAATATTTTAGTCCATTATTGTTACAGTCGTTCCTCCATTATATTATTTAAAGTAACCAAGGACACTGTACCACCTCCCTAATAGTTTGACATGATTAAAAAAAAAGAAATTTACTTGAGCTATAAATGGCCAGGAATTTTGCATATACCTTATTTTGGTGGTAAAAACTAACCTTGGTGTGATGCTCTTTTCAGAGCAGTTTCCCAGTATGACCAGTGTAAACTGAGCCAATAAATGACATTCTCTGGGTGAACCCTTACCTGTACACATTTCCCAATGTGCTAACTAGATTATAAATTTCTAGTTAAGGTCTGGTGTATTATAGAAACATTAATAATATTAACTATTACCTTATGAATCAGCTTGCAATCACAATTAACAAAAGTAATCACCAGCTGCAGCAATAGCTCTAATTTAATAACATGGTTGAAGGAGGTGGGTGTGAAGCTTTCCATCTGGCAGTGCACTGGATTTCTTTAATAGCAGCCATTGGTCAGGATGCCTGTCAGAAAGAGCTAAATGTATTTTTAAATTCAGTTTGACATTTTAGAAATGCAAAGCCTAATAATTGCATGAAATGGCGTGGGATTAAAGCCTCCCCTGATTTGAATTCTTTCAGTGCCAGATGTTCAGGAAATAAAACAGACCTAGTGATAATAACTTAAAAAGTAGTTTATAAAGCAGTTTCTTTTAGAGTCAGTAAGTAGTGTGTGTGTGTGTGTGTGTGTGTGTGTGTGTGTGTGTGTGTGTGTCTGCGTCTCTGTGGGTGTGTCTCACCTTGAGTAGCCCCCAGATTCACAGGGGGTGAAGAAAAAAGTACTGAACTAATTTTTTATTAAATTTGGTGGAGGTATGAGACAGAGGAGACCCCAACACATTTAAGTAAAATAAACCAGACATATTAATCATGTTGATATGTACAGTATTTGTACAGTTTGGGACCAATCTGTATACCACAGACAGGAAGTATTTCTGTCTGGTTTGCTTTTGCTGTTCATTTTTCGTTTGCCTTTAGCCCTACCCCCAAAGCCTGCTGTGTCTGCGGTACAACGTCGTAAGATTTGCCTGTATTTAACATTCCCTTTGGTCACATGATGCAGTAGGAGCCTTATCTACTAAATATTTGATCCTCAGCATTTGCAAACCTTGCTTTGACCAACCTTTGTTCTATTATTTAGTCTTTACTCTGTGGTAATTTTGTATGTTAATGGTTGTGGACACTGAGGTTTCCCTTGACAATGACCTTTCCTAGAAGAAACACATCAGACTCTTGAACCAGATTAAATTAACATTTGTTATTTTTCAGACTAAATTTTAGATCAGCATAATTTCTCTCTCTCTCTCTCTCTCTCTCTCTCTCTCTCTCCCTCCTTCCCTCTCTATCTATCTCTCCATACGCTGTGTGCATTAACTTTCATACCATATGAAGCCAAATGTATTTCTCTTGTAGCTGAGTGCTTTCAGGAGGCTGATGTGTCTTCTAAAAACGATGGGTAATGTGTGTATCCCCATGCATTTTATAAAGAGAAGCCATTCAGTGTGCATGATTCTGAATTATAGACACTAGGCGTCAATGAGCCCAACCATATTGAGACCACTGGGATACTGATATATAAGTGTGTGAGTGTGTGTCTGATCATGCCATTAACAGTATGCATAATCCTCCAATTATAGTATTACCTCAACAGTACCTCTTAACCTGCGCTTTCTCTGCCCTGTCCCCCCCTGCCCTCTCTCTTCTTTCAGTATTTTTCTTAGACCTGCTGCTGAGAGTCTCATTTATGACAGTTTCAAAGTTTAGCCGTCCATATTTTTTATGTTTTGTTCCCCTATCCTACCTCAATTAGCTTATTCTTCTGCGGACCCCTGTCTTTCTCCACAACACCCTTTCCTCTTCATCTTATCCTTTCTTGCCCCCCCCTCAGTCCTGTCATTTTGTGAATCCTCCTTTCCCCTGTCTGCTGTCACCTTTTTCAATCCACAATCTGTTGTCATGGCATTTATCCCCATCATACTTAACACACATGCATACAGTTGTCTAGTGATAATGATAATAGGAGACACCTGAGATCTGTCATAATTATTACTGCTGCACTGTGGTAGAATTGGCTTTCTGCTCCATTACCTTCATACAAGGGAGCCTATATCGTTCTATAGCCTACATATCTACAGGCATACCAGGCTCCACTGCTCTTTTATATGGAGGCGACAAGTCCGCCATGTGTAATTGCTTCGTTAGCTATCTGCGACATCTTAAATGACTTCACAGTGAAAACGACATCAAATTTATATTTGAGAACCATCACAGTTAAAAAAAAAAGACCGTTCCTAAACGGAAAAGAAGAAGGAGCATGTAGAGGAGGATGGGATCGTGATGAGTGAAAGGAGAAAGACTGATACGTAGCTTAATTAAGGAAAGGGGAACATGTGAAGAAGAGAAGGGTAAAGTGAAACGGGCAGAACAGATAGAGAGACAGCTAGAATGGAGACAGATGATCTAATACTAAGAGGTCCCATACAAGAGATAGAAAGACAGCACAAGTCATAATAGAGCCACAATGATTACACTCTTACTCTCTCACACTTACTCATGCTGTCTTTTCTCCCTCACATCAGCACATATCCCCCATCTTTTGGTAGAGGCAGAAATACTCTTCTTTTTACAAGAATCAATTCCTTGCAAACTGCACTGTTCTTAAATTGAGGTCACCTTCAATTATCATCTCCAGTCTCATCTGACATACGTGGTAAATTATGTTAAGTGACTTCAGAGAGTCAGAAGACCTTGGAAACGCCCTCGGTGTCCTGTCAATGTGCGAGAAACATTTCCTTCCATTACATGTTTTGAATGATTGAAAGACATTTTTTAATGCGATGGCTTAATGTGCCCACCAGCTCAAACACACATAAAAGGGGTAGTTCACATGGGAAAGCATGCAAGATCCTCAAGGCACACACGCACACACGTCTTCAATCTTTTCACTTGTTAAGCTAACCCTTTGCCAATTCATGTCTGTCTGCTCAACTGTCAGAACTGGGTGTCCCTGTTCTCAACTAAGCACAGAGTTTAAAATAGTTAAGTATTATTGACAGTTTCTTTCATATGGTTAAATGTCATCAAAATATGTTACGTTCATTTTTAGGAAATAAAATATGGCACAAATATTATCCACAGATAAGAAGAGTTACTGCTGTTTAGCTCAGTTGGTAGAGCAGCCAGCCCATGTGTTGAGGCTACAGTCCTCACTGCAGGCCCCAGTTCAAATCCTGCATTGAGCGTCCCTTTCCTACTTGTCATTCCCCCCTCTCAGCCTCTCCATTTCCTGTCTCTCTCTCGACTGTGCTTTCCATTAAAGAAAAAATAAATAAATAAATATATATATATATATATATATATATATATATATATATATATATGCATAAAAGAAAAAAAAACAGTTACTGCTATGCAAACTCTGAATCAAGCCTAAATAAATATTGCGTTCTTGTGGAAATAATACATTGGATTTTTTATGAGCACTTGTCCTAGAACAAAGAAGTAAATCGTTAATTTAACCTGTTCACCTCTGTTGAATTTATAGTGCATAACTGTTTTTTTTAAAACATCTTTTCATTTTTTCATGGTTAGTGTTACTTAAGGATGAGTTTCATTTTCTTTGACATTGTAGTCTATGGGGACAAGCTCCATATCAACCATATTATTGGCTTACAGACTAATATCCTGTTACTGGTGTTGGTTCAGGTGTGACTTTCATCTGCTCACCATGCAGTAGTACACCAGGACTCATACAGATATCAGCTGCTGAAATCAAAAATGTCTGTGAAATGTGAGTGATGGCTTTTATTGGACCAGGCGCCCAAACTAATGGTGACTTTGTGGTACCTTAAAGGTAGGGTTGGAGATCTTATTCTGGAGCATTTTTTGCAAAATTGTTTGAAATCCTCTTCACACTCCGATTGCAACCAATTAATTCAATGCTTTTTCTCAAAAATGAAAAAAGTCAGTCACCTGTCGGATGGACAATCCTGTAAAAACAGCATCCATCCATCCATCCATCCATTTTCATCCGCTTATCCGGAGTCGGGTCGCGGGGGCAGCAGTCGGAGCAGGGATCCCCAGACTTCCCTCTCCCCGGACACTTCCTCCAGCTCTTCCGGGGGGACCCCAAGGCGTTCCCAGGCCAGCCGAGTGACGTAGTCACTCCAGCGTGTCCTGGGTCTTCCTCGGGGCCTCTTCCCGGTGGGACATGCCCGGAACACCTCACGAGGGAGGCGTCCAGGGGGCATCCTATACAGGTGCCCGAGCCACCTCAGCTGGCTCCTCTCGATGTGGAGGAGCAGCGGCTCTACTCCGAGCTCCTCCCGGGTGACAGAGCTCCTCACCCTATCTCTAAGGGAGCGCCCCGCCACCCTGCGGAGGAAACTCATTTCGGCCGCTTGTATCCGGGATCCCGTTCTTTCGGTCATGACCCAGAGTTCATGACCATAGGTGAGGGTGGGAACGTAGATCGACCGGTAAATCGAGAGCTTTGCCTTTCGGCTCAGCTCCTTCTTCACCACGACGGACCGATACAATGACCGCATTACTGCGGCCGCCGCACCGATCCGCCTGTCGATCTCGCGCTCCGTTCTCCCCTCACTCGTGAACAAGACCCCGAGATACTTGAACTCCTCCACCTGAGGCAGGAACTCTCCCCCGACCTGGAGGGTGCAAGCCACCTTTTTCCAGTCGAGAACCATGGCCTCGGACTTAGAGGTGCTGATTCTCATCCCAGCTGCTTCACACTCGGCTGCAAACCGCCCCAGTGCATGCTGAAGGTCCTGGCTCGAGGGAGCCAACAAGACCACATCATCCGCAAAAAGCAGAGATGAAATCAAGTGGCTCCCGAACCGTACCCCCTCCGGCACTTGGCTGCGCCTAGAAATTCTGTCCATAAAAATAATGAACAGAACCGGTGACAAAGGGCAGCCCTGCCGGAGTCCAACACGCACCGGGAACAGGTCTGACTTACTGCCGGCAATGCGAACCAAGCTCCTGCTCCGGTCATACAGGGACCGTACAGCCCTCAGCAGAGGGCCTCCGACCCCATACTCTCGGAGCACCTCCCACAGGATGCCACGTGGGACACGGTCGAAAGCTTTCTCCAAGTCCACAAAACACATGTGGACTGGTTGGGCAAACTCCCATGCACCCTCGAGCACCCTGCGGAGGGTGTAGAGCTGGTCCAGTGTTCCACGGCCAGGACGAAAACCGCATTGTTCCTCCCGAATCCGAGGTTCGACTATCGGCCGAATTCTCCTCTCCAGCACCCTGGAATAGACTTTCCCCGGGAGGCTGAGGAGTGTGATCCCCCGGTAGTTGGAACACACCCTCCGGTCCCCCTTTTTGAAGAGAGGGACCACCACCCCGGTCTGCCAGTCCAGAGGCACTGTCCCCGACTGCCACGCGATGCTGCAGAGGCGTGTCAGCCACGACAGCCCTGCAACATCCAGAGACTTGAGGTACTCAGGGCGGATCTCATCCACCCCCGGTGCCTTGCCACTGAGGAGCTTCCGGACTACCTCAGTGACTTCAGCTTGGGTGATGAATGAATCAACCTCTGGGTCCTCAGCCTCTGCTTCCTCGACGGAAGGCGTCTCAGTGGGATTGAGGAGATCCTCGAAGTATTCCTTCCACCGTCCGACGATATCCCCAGTCGAGGTCAACAGCTCCCCTCCTCCACTGTAAACAGTGTTGGTGGAGCACTGCTTCCCCCTCCTGAGGCGTCGGATGGTTTGCCAGAATTTCCTCGAGGCCGACCGGTAGTCCTCCTCCATGGCCTCCCCGAACTTTTCCCAGACCCGAGTTTTTGCTTCCATGACCGCCCGGGCTGCCGTCCGCTTGGCCTGCCGGTACCCATCAGCTGCCTCGGGAGTCCCCCGAGCTAGCCAGGCTCGGTAGGACTCCTTCTTCAGCTTGACAGCATCCCTTACTTCCGGGGTCCACCACCGGGTTCGGGGATTACCGCCGCGACAAGCGCCGGAGACCTTACGGCCACAGCTCCGGACGGCCGCGTCAACAATGGAAGTGGAGAACATGGTCCATTCAGACTCAATGTCTCCGGCTTCCCTCGGAATCTGGTCAAAGCTCTCCCGGAAGTGGGAGTTGAAGACCTCCCTGACAGGGGATTCTGCCAGACGTTCCCAGCAGACCCTCACGATACGCTTGGGTCTGCCAAGTCTGACCAGCTTCCTCCCCTGCCAGCGGATCCAACTCACCACCAGGTGGTGATCAGTTGACAGCTCAGCCCCTCTCTTCACCCGAGTGTCCAAGACATACGGCCGGAGATCAGATGACACGACTACAAAGTCGATCATTGACCTCCGGCCTAGGGTGTCCTGGTGCCACGTGCACTGATGGACACCCTTATGCCTGAACATGGTGTTCGTTATGGACAAACTGTGGCTGGCACAGAAGTCCAATAACAAAACACCGCTCGGGTTCAGATCGGGGAGGCCGTTCTCCCAATCACACCTCTCCAGGTAACACTGTCACTGCCCACGTGGGCATTGAAGTCCCCCAGCAGAACGATGGAGTCCCCGGTTGGAGCACTTTCCAGCACCCCTCCCAGGGCCTCCAGGAAGGCCGGGTACTCTGCACTGCCGTTCGGCCCGTAGGCCGAGACAACAGTGAAAGACCTATCCCCGACCCGAAGGCGCAGGGAAATGACCCTCTCGTTCAGTGGGGAGAACTCCAACACATGGCGGCTGAGCTGGGGGGCTATGAGCAAGCCCACACCAGCTCGCCGCCTCTCACCGTGAGCAACTCCAGAGTGGAAGAGAGTCCAGCCTCTCTCAAGGAGTTGGGTTCCAGAGCCCAGGCTGTGCGTGGAGGTGAGCCCGACTATCTCTAGCCGGTACCTCTCAGCCTCCCGCACGAGCTCAGGCTCTTTCCCCCCCAGCGAGGTGACATTCCATGTCCCTAAAGCCAGAGTCGTTGTCCGGGGATTGGGTCGCTGGGGCCCCCGCCCACGGCTGCCACCCAAAACACACGGCACCGGCCCCTCATGGTCCTTCCTGCGGGTGGTGGGCCTACTGGAAGGCGGGCCCACGTCGCTCCTTCGGGCTGGGCCCGGCCGGGTCCCGTGGGCCCCAACCCCAGGCCTGGCTCCAGGGTGGGGCCCCGGTGACGCCGATCCGGGCGACGTGCACGTCCTTGGTATTTTTTCACTCATGAGGGGTTTTGGAACCGCTCTTAGGCCCAATTCCGATTCTATTTTTCATCCCTACCCCTACCCCTAGCCCTACCCCTAGCCCTTACCCTTGCCCTTGAAACGGAGCTACAAGGAGTAGGGAACCCCTACGAATTGGGACACCACTTCAACAATCACATGCGTCATCAGTCGTCTCTGCTGGCTTTCACATAAGCAGACGTGACGAGCTTTTGCCACAAATCCTCTATTCAAAACCACGTTAACTTAATAAAATAAAATAAAATTTAATGAAGAATGATCGGTTCATTGTAAAACATTTATTTATTGATGTAAATGTGGTGATTTCTGTATAGGCTACAGAGCCCCCAGGCAGTGCTGCTTCTGTGTCCAAAACACATGAAGCTTCACTTTTAATTCAAACAAATTAATGCGACAATTGTTACATTTCATCAATGAGACGAGCATTTATCTATTAAAAAGAATGTAACTACGCGGCGGTAAACCTTTAAAACCCTGCGGGTAAGTTAATTAGCGGTCGTCTTTTCTACCGGGACGAGGTCGGGAGGTTGGCCGGCTGACGAGCTCTCCGGACGGGGTGATGTCTCCGTGACGAGCCGCTGATCTGCTCCACAGGTGGAGGCTCCACCGTGGAGCATCACTTGCAGCCTCATGTGGATAAACCGACCGCACATTGGGATCTAAACAGCTACTTTCTCGCATGAAAAAATATTAAAACTTAACAAAATGACGTAATAACAGCGCTACAGTGAGAAATAAATCAGCTGCTGGTTGCCGCAAGATGCATTCTGGGAAACTTGCCATAGCCCTCGGTCCGTAGCGTGCCCCTGAAAAATCTCCGTTTCGAGGGCGAGATAACCCTACCACTTCCCCCTAACCCTCGTCTGAACCAGAATTGGGACACCCCTACCACTTCACGTGAACGCGCAAAACGAAGGGTTAGGGCCAAGGGCTAGGGCTAAGGGGAGAATCGGAATTCGGCCTTAGTCGGACCCGTCACCTAGGACCTGTTTGCCTTGGGAGACCCTACCAGGGGCATTAAGCCCCGGACAACATAGCTCCCAGGATCATTCGGGTGCTCAAACCCCTCCACCACGGTAAGGTGGCGGTTCAAGGACTTTGAAAAACAGCATCCAATCATTGGGAATGCAACGTTAATGTCAATTGGATTGTGATGTGTCAATCAAGGTGCCGTCTCTTTCTCTCTCCCTCCTCTGTTTGTACCGCTCTTCGTTCACTAATCACGTGCAAGCCTCTTGTCATTCAGCCTGTTTATGGTTTGAAGGCGAGAGACGAGGAAAAATTATCGAGTTATCGTGCGATTAATTGATTTATTGATTATCGTCCCAGGCCTATAACAGTCCATTGTAGTGGACATTGTTGAGGTTAATAGGATTCATCCTCTGGCTGCGTTTAATGTCTACTCACAATTAGGGATGTCACGATTATAGATTTTCTTGGTACGATTATTGTCAGAGAAATAATCACGGTACTACGATTATCATGATTATTATGCACTAATTAATTTCACAACACTATGAATGTGTAAAATCTAATGTAGTCAAAATATAACTACATTACTCATTGTTTACACAAAATATTTCAAGTATCTATTAATATATGACGAATTCTTAATCCCCAGGGGAAACGTTTGAAATATTCAGGTCATGAATTGTCATCTATACCAAATGTTTGCGTTTATTTTAATCGTTTTTTGTTTTGTTTTGCTTTTTTTAAATTAAAAATGACACGCTAACATTTAAAGTCCTACCAATTCAATGTTACGTTAGTTAAATGGACCAGTATCTGTGCATTTACCTTTATTTTTGCGCATATCTGCCAATAAGGTTCCAACATCAAACTTTTGTGAAAGTAACGGTATTTAGGAATCTTTACAATTAAATAATTGTGGCTTGTGAAAACAAGTAATCGTGACATCCCTACTCACAATCAAATGGCATCCAAGTTGTTTATATCGGTCTGAACTAAAGTGATGGACTGATCCCCCAACTGGAGTCTAAGCACAGACAATACATAATGTAGAAGTGCATTTGAAGCTGTTAATTAAGTAGGTACAGTATACAAACATACCTGATCAACAGTAAACCTGTACATCAGAGTGTTTCAAAGTGAGCCCAAGCTTTGCTCAGAGCTAAAATGCTAAATAAGGCCAGATCAAGATTCCTGATAGTATCAAATATGCTACAGCTGCTGTGAAGGAAACAGGCATATTAAGGTGTTTAATGAATTCTGATTTTTCGCACAGAGCATGCAGATGGTGTGCAGCCGCCTCTCACCCATGCTCTGATCATGAAACAGAAAAGAGGATGCAGCTCTAAAGGGCATGTTACCAAGTGCTATTTTAGGGAGGTTAGATGAGGGGCAACACCAATGGACTGATTATTACAATTATGTAAAAGAGTGTGAGATGGAGAGGGTGATAAGACAAAAGAGGGAGGTTAGAGAGGACCTACCTGATGAGTCACATCAATAAAAGGCAAAAAGAGAGATGGTCATGATGTGTGGGAGAAAAATGAAACAAATAGTAAGTTAGAGATGAAGTAAAGTAAACTAAATGAATCAGAAGCAGAGAGAAGGCAAAACTCATTGAAAACATGCAAACAGTAAAGGGGGAAAGATAGTGACAGAAAAAAAAACATCTCCAAGGGGAAAGATCCCTATTTCCTTCCAATTTTCCATCCTATTAGGTAGATTTGCATGTATCTTTATTCAGCATGTCTCTCCAACCTCCAGGCCAGGTGGGAGATTGCGGAAACGATGGAGGGGGCAGGACATGGAAGACGGGGAGATATAGTTAAAAAATGCATGGATGAAAGGAAGATGGGAAGAGAAAAAGAAACACGAGGGAAAACCAGAGGGGCAGAGAAAGAGAGAAGAGAGGACATCATTGATTCGTCCTGCTTCACAAATTCTTCCCCCACCACTTGTGTCCTTCTCGGTCATCTCACCTCGTAGCTGCGTGTTTGTGGGTGTATGCACGCCCATGTGCAAGTGTGTGTGAGTGACAGACTGAAAGTGCTGAAACAATCTTCATGAAGTAAAAGATGTTAAAATTTAGGAGTCATTCTGAGTTCTTCAAAGCATATCACAGCCTTTCTCTTGCTATACACCCACTGGTTCAAAGATGCTGTTCAGAGAGTGCTGTCCCCCTTTCCATTTTCTTAGCCTCTCATATTGGATTATTGCATTTATTGCAAAGTCTATAGCTGATACTGTCATCTGGTGTGAAAGCAAAAAGTACATACGAAAGGATAAGGTCAAACCAAATTTGTGTTATGCATTAAATGGATTCTCATCTCATGCTAACTTTTTCAAGATTAGATTATTTATGTGTTAAATTGGTTTGAAATTGGAAGAGGGATAGGGAATGTGTTATCCATTCTTTTCAATGCAACCTGGGGTTTTTAAGACAACATGTAACCATAAAAGAACAAGCACTCCTACATTCACTCCAACACTTAGCTGTGGTGTTTCCTACTTGCTATGGAGAGCCTTCATTAATTTTTACAGTGGCCTGTGGGTGCAAGAGCACTTCAGCTTAGTTTTCCATTTAATGTTACAAAACAGCTTTATTTGGAACTTCTGCTGTGTAACACCAGCTCTACATCAACTATGTGAAAATATTTCAAAGCCATTTTCAATGAAAGACAGTCTAACAGTTAAGAGTGTTTGGTGACGCGGCCTGTCATCGAGAATTTAGTCTGTTTCAGGTCTGACATTTTGGAGAAATACACTTGTTTTTCTTTGTGGCATCAGATAAAAAGATTGATATTAATTTAATCTCCCTGTACTCAGCGCAGACATGATGTGTTCAGGACACATGCAGCCTAGTCTACCATAAACAGTGGAAGTACAGAGGAACCCCTTGTCTTATTCGATCAAAGGTCCCTCCAATAAATTATGCATTAACAGAAAATAAAACAACATGCTTTAACAGGCTGTTAGCTAAGCCACAGCTCGGCCTACTGATAACGCAGCCCATCTCCTGCATCTTGTAGTCCTACTGAAGATGTTGGCTTTGCCCAGCTGATGTGTGTGGATGTATTGGCAACGAGATATATTGTTTCTCTTTTGACTAAGGTGAGCTGAACCAATCTTGCAACTGAACTCACAAAGATTAAACAGATATTGATCTTCTCATTAAACTCCCAGGCAGACAGCAAACAAGCATCCAAAAATGTTGAAGTATTCCTTTCAGTTCTCACCTTATCTTTTTTCCTGTCCTTCTCTGAAGTGTGGCAGGGGCAGGGGTGCTAAAAAGCTATTATTTGAACCTTTGTAATAACAGCTTTTATCCTTGTTAACTCATGAATACTTGAGTATTTGCTGGCTTCTTCTATTGCTTGATTGATGTCAGCGATTTGTTGTAGCTGGAAGGTCGTGTCAATCACGAGTGAACACACATGCACTGACCAGCAAGTTATATTCTGGGTGACCACAGCACAGTGGACACTGGACACAAATTGAAGCTGACAGACTGCCTCTGGTGTCCTTGGATCAGCTTAAGTGTGGCAGTGCATGTGAATTTTTGCTGTGTGTGTACGTCCGTATATGTGTGAAAGAAGAGAGATATCAAAAAGCATAGAGAGAGGCAGGAAGAGGGGGGGGGGGGCAGTAGAGAGGAAGAAGGGAAGCAAATAAGTGAAGCAAACAAATAAGAAAACACAGAGGAGTAGGAGACATCATTTTTTAACTATTACCTGTTGTCACACAAACCCCATTGGGAAATCATTGTGGTGCCAAACAAAAACTTGTGTTGAGTTGTATAAACAGTATGGGTAACACCAAACACTAGCCCGACAGCCACTCGTCTGTTTCTCCTTTTGTTGAGACAAGCCAGGAGAAGTTTTATTCCCCAGATACTCTACTGTCAATCCTGTCTTGCTGTCTCAGCCAAGATAATCCTGAGCTGTGACATAATGAAACCAAGCATAAGCATGGTGATTTAAAAAAAAAAAAAAAAAAAGAAAGTAAGAAAAGCTGCCATTATGTGGATGCATGGATATGATACGATTCTGCTTTTATATCACTAAAAAGAAACTATGGAGGTGATGTGCTGTAAGAGCTTCCAGGCTTGCATGGAAGGAAAGAAAGAAAGCAAGCATGAAAGAAAAGGATGAAGAATGTCAGTGCTATTGTGTGAGCACACACACTAAAGTTTCCATTCTGTGCCCTACCTATTTCTAGAATACTGTAGGCACAGCTGTCTGTATAAAAGCTGTGCCTGAAAAGAAAAACATACAGCGGAGTGCTCAGGAAGTCAGCATTATAAATCTTGGCTGCCAGCCCCCTTCACCTTGTTGATTTGCTCCACCACTGTGCTGCAGTGAAGAAAGAGATATCCCTGTCTGCATTTAATCAGGAATAATTCTTTTGTAAACCATATATGAGTGAGAAACAGAATTGCAAATATACTGTATATAATATTTTCAGTTTGATTATTCATTTGACATGAACCTTATGATTCACTTGTATATTCTAAAAGTTAATCCTCAAACCCTTTTGGACAGACCACTGAATATGAACATAGATGACATCCAGGCGAGGAGAGGGAGTCGCTTCCCAATCTCCCCATATCTGGGATGTCATGATATTAATACAACATTACTTTGGGTTGTAGTAGAGAGAGAAAGTTTGACAGGCGTGTCTTGATTGATAGAAGAATAAAGGTTTAGGGAGATTAAAAGAATGTGGTGGTGGGAAGGCTGGTCTGAGAGCTGTGTGAAGTGGTGGGAGGGTAGGAGGATAGGGAGGAGGAAGAAAATGAAGAAGGAGCCATGTTTGAGCCCTGGAGGTAATGTTTTTATTTAAGTCATGTCAAAGAGATGTATGGACAGATGAGTACAGAGGGGGGAGTGATGGATGGACACAGGGAAAAAAGAGGAATAGGGAGATGAGATGGGTTGTCAGTCCTTGGGTTAATGTTGGCTACGTAGCGGATGGATGGATGGATTGATGGATGGGTGAATGGATTGACAGGTGAAGGGATGTGAAGGCGAGATAAGGGGAAGGCCTAATTGCTTGTGACCCGGTTGTAAACATAGCAGTACTAAGCTGGCAGCAGAGAATGAGGGAAGGATCAGTGGCAAAGAAATGAGTTAGAGAGCAGTGGTATGTGACCCCAAGGTTGTGTCCTCGTGTTCAACACACCTTGGCTTTGTGAATGGGAGCAGACAGCTGGCCCGAAGAGAGAAGAGGGGAGAGGAACGCAGCCGAAACTTTGAGGCAGGAGAGCAACATTTAAGCAGCAGAAAGATTGGTCAAGTATTACCCACCAAGAAATAGCTTAAGTGAGGTGAATAATAAAATTGGTGGAGGACAGAATGGTGAGTGTCTCCAGTGACGAAAATGTCACAGAGGCCAGACAAAACATCACGTATTATTATTACTGCTCCAGCTAGGGAGAAGGAAGCAGAGGTTTGGTGAATCATAGCAGTGCTTGTCAGGAATAAAATCTTGCTTCTCTACAGTGAAGAACACCGCTGAACCAAAGCTTAGTCGGGGGCAAAGCTGCCCACTAAGATGAAATTTAATCTGCACTCAAACTGAAGAAAAAAAAGGAACACACTGGCAGACTGGATGGTTTGGAAGGGGGAAAAAACAATGTAGAAAGATGAAATTAAATATATGGTTAAATATTGGAAATCCCAATTTTCACAGCCAGTTTGTCACACTTACCAAAAATGGAGAAGCCAACAATTAGAACAATAAGTCAAAGATGGAAGAGGCCAACTAAAGAAATATTGCTGACGCTGATTGAATAAAGTACATACACATTGCTTATAATTCTAAATATACCAAGTGTCCAAGGAGCTGTGAATAAAACACATAAAACTGACACAGTGTGGAAGGCAAACATGTTGTGAACTGGACAGCTACCATGGGTGAGTGAAGAGTAGAATCTTTCTTAACCATGAACTTGGTCAATTTCATGCAAACCTATTACATTTTCTCGGAGATAAATCTGTGCTGGATCTGTGTCGACTTTATTCTGCTGGAACTAGCAGAAGAAGATCCCCGCTGCGGTGATGTAACTGATGAAGGAGCTGTGAATTGATGAAACCAGTACATCAGTATATCAGCCTTGCGTGGGTCTCGTCCCAACGTTGTGTCCTTAGCACAGTTATATTACCAGACACACAGTCCTCCTGTCGAAAAGAAGCAGCATATATGACTGGTTGATCAGTGAAATGCTGCTTCTTAGCTGTTTGTTAGTGTGGCTCCATCTCTTTTTACTTTTTAAACACACACTAAAACTATGGAGTGCAAGAATGTAGTTGACGCGTCTTAAGCCACAAAACTCCACAGTTGTTCTTTCTTACGAGGGTTTATTGAAACCTTTCTTCAAGTAATAACAAAATAAAAACTGTGCCGCAATCCAAAAAAGGGCAATAATCATGAGCACAGTCAAAAACTAGTGTGCCCTCCTCGTCTTATAGTCACAACTAAACCAAAGTTTGCACATATCACGTTACACATGTTATTATCTACTAATAGGCATTCTTATAACCTATGAAATCAGGATAAATACAACAAATCTAAATTATTTATCACCTTATCCGCAATATACAAAATGGCTCTAACACTGTTTGTTTTTGTTTCAAATCATTATCTACTAATCCCAAAGTGTAAATTTGGCAAGGAATTCAAACCGCTTATTGTTCTACAAACATAAATTTAGAGACACTCATGTGCACTAAAGAGAAGGTTAGAGAAACAAAGAGTAGCTGGATGACTATAGTTCTTAGGTGTAATCCTGCCTCTAGAGGCCAATCATGGCTTCTTCACTCTTCCACTGAATAATCAGTAAATATTGGCTCAAAGCTATTAAGAACACCAGCCAATTATTCCCCCTTATAATTACTAAGACCTAATTTTCACTATGAAGTTTTTTCATCACACATACACTTACCATGATAAGAGTTCCCCAGGCAGCAGTTAACCCCCTAAGAGCCACTTTACTATCACAGTTAGGAAAACATTTTCTTTCACCCACCCCTAATGCTGTGATCCAAACTATAGGAGAGGGGCACAATCGCCCTATACATGTGCTCTTCATTAAAGCCCTTACACAAGGGGATGTGGAACTGGATGTATATTTTGTGTCTCAAAGCACTGGCTGCATATAACTGAGGACCATTCCTTGCACTCTTCCTTGCCTTTTACCAAGTATTTGCGAGGAGAATATTTAATCCTGATGGCCCTTAAATAGATAGATAAATAAATGAATAAACAAAACTGAATGAGTCCGATCTACTCATCAAAATATGTTGTTGGTCCTGTCAGATGATGCAATAGCATATCCTTGTGAAAACTTAACTTCCACTGCAGGGTAATCGGTTTTCAAAACTTCTCTTAAATGTGTGAGTGTTCATTTCTAAAAATGAGGAAATTAATTTCTCTTTATCTTTTATTGCTTTTTTTATTTGCTGCCCCTGGTTTGTCTTCCATCAATCCCTGATGTGTGACAACACAAACACACACACACACACACACACACCCACCCTCTCTCTCTCTCTCACGCACACACACACACACACACACACACACACACACACACACACACACACACATCACAGCCTATCTCAGTCTAGCAGGGGAATGAATACCAAACAATCATATCATGGAATAATCTGTGAGTGAATCACCACATGCCTACAGTAGATTTTCTCATAGGCTTAATAAGCATAGGCAAGAGGGATTTATGGTGTGTACTTTCCTCTCTCTCTGTGTCTGTGTGTGTGTGTGTGTGTGTGTGTGTGTGTGTGTGTGTGTGTGTGGTTACATATACTAAAGTGATTACGGGGGGGGGGGGGGGTTTGCATTGGTTTGATATGCCATCCATCTTTCCCTCCCTCTTCTTCCACCTCTTGTCAGCCCTCCCTCCTTCATTTCATTTCCTCTCCTCTCATCTCTTTTCCTGTCATCTCCCTCTGTGCCTCACTCTCTCTCGTTCTGCCCACTCTGACTTTGCAATAGGCCCCTTTAGGTACGTGCCTCCACTGGGCCGCAGAGTATGGGTGTGACTATCCATGCTGTTCCTCTGGTCTGTCTATCTTTGTCTTAATTCTCCAGCCTCAGACCATGCCCACTAAAGCTGGTATATTTGGGAACATTTTCTTTTTCTCTGTTTATCCTATTCTCGATTTAGGCTCCCATTCACAGCAAGTCAGCATTTCCTAATCCTCAAAACTGTCTTTTGGGAAAAGCTCTCCTAATTGGACAAATTTAAAAATGCCTGTGTTGCAAAGTGAATAAAAAATACTGAGGTCTTTGAAAATATAGACATGTCAATGTTTTTTTTTTTTTTTGGCAAATATAGCCTAAGTACTTGAGCTCAACAGTAATGTTACATAGACTCTGGTACCTTCATCTTTTTCTGTGATCACTTATTCTGTGCAGTGCATCAGCATGGCTGATTACTCAAGAACACTAGCCTGCTCCTGTTGTTTGTGTTTGTGAGAAATGTTAATTGTTAGTATTACATAGCCATTTTGAAACATAAAGTGAAGTTAAAAAAAAAAGTCAGGGGCTAGAATTAACAGAGAAGTTCAGCTCCTGTGCCAGATGGATTGTGGGCAGAAAAGTTTCAACAACCTAACCTCTCTTGAGATACAGAAAAAAGAACAGTCACAGTCTCAACTGTCTTAACTGGCACAAATACAGATGCAAACAAATTGGCATTAATAATTCTGTTACTGATTGTACATTGTTTGTGTTACTGATCATTTTAAATGGAGCAACAGATAACAAAGCATGGATGTAGAAAAAAATCTATACACATTTATTTAAGATGAAGTCTAGCAGTAATTAGTATTTAGTGTAGAAATTCATCAACAAAACATGGCATTTTAGGTGGAAGAAGTGCAGATGTTATTTCCTTTTTTTCTTCCTTTTTCTTTGTCAGGTTTGCACCAATTCATTGTTTGTCCTATGTATATGAATAGTCCTTATCTATCTTCTATCTTCTTTCTTCAATTGTACCTCTCTTTCTTCATTTATGAGTCTAATTCTCATCTCTTATGACAGCCTTTTTCTTGTCTCCTCTATAATGTCCCTCCTTCCCTCCTCTCTCTCTTTCACTCTCTCTCTCTCTTTCTCTCTGGCAGCTAGGGCTGCAGGCTTTCAGCAGCATTACAGCGTGTAAACCTCGGATTACAGCAGCCAGAGTCTGCCTAGCACTGCATGCCTCTTTGGATCACAAATAGACAAGTGTGTGAATACACACCCACCCACACACCTCTTGCACACATGCATGCAAAATATTTACATAGCGATGGACACACGTGAACACAACATCGTACATGGCACATAGGGATACACATACCATGTAGAAGAACAGTAGTAGACATTCAGTACACACACAGATTACTACACAAACACCAACACTGTTCAGCTCCATCTCAAGTTCCTTAACTGCCTCTTTACTACCTGTGTCACAACCACAGCTAACGTGCTAGAGGATTAACTGCCCCTCTCCTTAGGTTTGTTTACCTAACTTCTCTACTTATTATTGCCGCAGTGTACTCAACTGTCCTCCCTGTACTCCACTGTGTTGCTGGCCGCCTCCCTCCACTTACTGTAGCACTAATTGTGAAGGACACATATAGGGATCACACATTTGTTTGGGCTCTCTTTGACATTTTCTGCTGCAATGCCTGTGAGCAGTTTTCTCTCCTAGAAATTATGTTTATATCCAACTCATTTGCAGCACATTGGCATCTGCCAAGTTGCAAAATGTCTATACTGTACATTATCTGCGAAACATTAACTGACAACATAATGAAATTACTTTTCCTGTCAATATCCTCTCCTGAAGAACACTACCTGCCCATTGCAGCGAAAATATGATGAAACTTTATGGATGTGTTGAGGCATTAGAGACTTGAAGCAATAGATTTTTTCCCCATTAATTACTACAGTTTCCTACCCTTAATCAAAATGCTTCTGTTGCCTGAACATCACCACTCATGGGACTCGGTACAGTATGTCTACTCCCAACCACCTACCTGTAACTTCCCTATAGCACCAAATCGTTTTATTCAAACGAACAAACAAATTTGTAGCTCAACTATGATAGTGTCTTTGTCAGGTGTTTGGAATCCACTGGGGGAAGCCATTAGACTGTGCAGGTGCTCAAGGGTGTTTTGTTTATTTCAAGATGCCCACTTTCCATTTTATACTTTCTTTTTGTCTGAAAGTTACCCTTCCCAGGGCATTGCACCCGAAAATATATTAGTTTTTCTGCGCAGCTGTAGGCAGGGAATAGGTGAGAACAAAGAGATGAGCATGATGTGCTGTGAATCTAATTCTGTTTTGATGTGAAAAGGTGGATCTGCCCTTTTATACCACACTAGTTTGACTTTATCTCCTCCTAGCTGCCTTGTGGTATTGTTGTTGCAAGTGGTTTTTTAACCTAATTTTTGAGTGTAGAGGAAATTACTCTTTGTTGCTGCATATCAATGATGATCTATATCTATTCATTCATTTCTGTGTTGTCCGTTCCAACCTCTCTATCTCTGCTGCCTTTGCTGTTTTTGCCTGTTGTCTCTCCCTGCTAGATGAGTGTCAGTTTACTGGAGAGGTCAAGACGTGTGTAAATGCAACAAAACGACTGCTTTTGGATATACCAGCCTCAGAGACAGGCCCTCTGTGAACAACAGGAATCAAAGTGACGGGTGACAGGACTGAATGTGTCTTTGTGTGTGTGTTTGAGAGTGTTGGACAGCTGAGAAGTGAAGGGTGCCAAGTGTATCCTGCTGCCAGAACGGCTGCAAAACAGCCCCTAACCGTCCACACGTGCAGTGTACACTCTCTCATAGTCTTACAGAGCAGAGATGTCAGTGTCCATTTCTTCAGAGGTACAGTTCACGACACAAAGCAGTCAGCTGTCTACCAGACCTGTCAAGATTTTAACAACTAAGTCACACTTACAGACTGACTGTGACCAGCTCACCGTGTAGCTGACTGACTGGTCAATGCATTGGGTCAACAGACTGATTGTCAGCCTGACTGACACACTGGTTAACAATGACCTCAGCTGAAGTTCTCAAAATGTATTTGTTGGGTGTAAGTTTCTATTTCGTACAGTCTCTAACTGCCTTAAAATGCAGAACTTGAGATTTTGTTTGAGATTGTATGCAACTGCGATTTAAAATTTAACACATTTCTAAAATGTTTTCTTTTCTTAAACAAAGCCTTTTATGAAAGGAAATGATTCACATTTTACAATCTAGAAGTTATAATGAAGATAGGAGATGATACAAACTGCAACAAATATTGCAGTGAGAAAATTTGTTTCCTCACCTTTGAACTAAATGCAGTAAAATGCCTGTTGTAGCACCTTTGGTGTAGAAAACTACTGTAGAGCCACAATGAATCTGGGCCAGTTCTGTGTGTTACACATTGGCTTCCTACATCTTATGCAGTTTTATACATCTTCGTAGTATTGTGTGTTGGATGTTGTGCGTACAGAGTGACAATCAATTCCCCTTCAGAGGGATTAATAAAGTAAACCAACCAACCAACCAACCAACCATATTTATTTTTAGTGACTCTGCCTGCTGTGGCCTGTTATCTTTTTTCTTAAAAAAAAAAAAAATTGAATCACCTTTTCAATGTACAGTCGACTAGTATAATGGTGACTGAAAAAAAAAGATGAGAATAAAGAAATTGAAATCCATACCAGTGAGCTTTAGAAGCTGCAAAAAGGCTTCCTTAGGATTATGGTTCTCTGCTCTTCTCGGACAGTGATCCACAACGTTTTAGTGACAATCGAAATAGATGCTGTAATTTTTCTGTTAAACGAATCACCTGTGTGTAGCTGAATTTTGAACTTGATTAAAAAGGGTTATGAGAACAAAAGTATAATCATGTTAAACATGTTGCCTCTGGTTTGAATCTACAATTCCCAGGCAAATTTTACATTTCATCCCATTATCTTGCCACATACGTTATGTGCATGTATAATTTCAAACCCCACATGTATGTGCATGTATTATTTATAACCCAGTGGTATTTAACGACTTTAGATAATTCCTGCTGTGCTTAACTTCACTCAACAGTCCCTATGGATTATCTTGTTCATCTTTAAATGCATTCTCATGTCAGCCTGTGCATATGTGTGTGTATTCGTGTGATGGCGGGTTCAGTATGTGTAGGTTTGCATACATTTTCAGCTCTGTGTTGTCTCTGCCTGCATGCTTCCTCTGCGATATGTGTGCAAAGTCTTGCTAAGCAAATATACCAGGAGAGAGACAGCACACACCAAGACATAGGTTGAAATATTATATACACCACCACACTTGAGCAAGGTAATTCATGCCTCCCTGAGAGAGAATGTATGCAAGTGTGAGAGTGTGCGAGACCTAAAGACTTAAATAGAGTCATACTGCATGCCTGCCTGACCGCATTTATCCCAAAGTACCAGACAGACGTGAGAAATGATGGAAAGGCGAGGGAGGCAGGGTGACAAAGGAGACAACAGACAAATAGTTGAGAACTTTTCCTCTCGTTAACTCTGTCGAAGAACTTTGTAGGTAACCCCTCTCAGGTCACACTTCCCCACTGAATCCTCAACCTTTCAGCACTCTTCCATCAATTTTGTCGTCATCATACCATACCGTCTGACATCTCTCCCCTCGTTTCCCTGTGGGAGGAGTAAAAGCAGTGACAGAGAACATGAACATGAACAAATGGCTTACCTCCTGTGTTTTCTTTTCCCAGGTCTCTCACTGTCTGCTGTCTGGTTCTCACTCGGTTTCTGTCTGCCTCTTTTTCTTTTTTCTCAATTCCAATTCAAAAGAATGCAGAATGTAAACACAATAACCATACAGAGATAAACACACAAATTATGTAAACGCCTTATCATTAATTTGTTAATGCATTTATTTCAGATGAGGTGTCCTTGGAACACCTTTATTAAGTTTAGTTTTACACAAACAAATTTATTCCCATTTGCAAAGAGATGTTCACTGAACTGCATTGCGTTCATGATTTTCATTTATTAAGACCATAATTGATAAAACGTTTGCTTTTTATTCAATTAAAAACAGACGCACACTAAATTAAATGATAATACAGTTTAATTATTAAGTTATTTACTCATTTAAAGTTTGGTGTTTAAAAACACTTAAACGCAGAAAGTTTGAATTTAATGAACATAGACCAAAACACAACCTTCCATAGCACCCATACACACACATATCTTCCAAGCAATTCAAGCTAGCAATAAAACAGCTTGCAGCTCATCAGGGAAATCAGAACAGAGCTTGTTGTTGTCACTCTTGTAATGATCGGTTTATATAGACTGCTGCGTTAAAGGGAGAAGGAGCGTGTTTGTGTGTGTGTAAGAGGGAGAGAGAATGAAAGTGTGTGATCCAGCATATAATAATCAAATGTACTACATCAGGCCCTGACCTCTACATCTGCTATCAACACACAATAGCTCTGTCTGTTATTTTGTGTTTAGTTTTAATCTTCTTTATCATCAATTCAATATGCAAATGTAAAATGTACCAAAATTTTATTTTTATATGCACATCCTTCCTCTATTACAAACACATACAATCTTACTACTGGTGATACCTTAGTATCAGGCAAAAATAAACATTTGTGGGTACCAAAGAATATCAATAATTAAGTGTTCCACCAAATTAATTACACAGTTATTAATAACAAAGAATCATATTGCAAGAGAATAGAATAGAATAGCAAAAAATATGTTTTTTGGACAGGCTGTTCAAACATGCCTCGTATCTATATGCAATTTGAATTTCAAAAGCCTTCTCAACCAGGTGATATTGGAGAGATACCTATTTCTCATATCCGAGGGTAGGGACAATCGACATATACTGTGATTTAGGTTGGAGTACTTGCTGGAGCCAAATTAGGTAGGTTTTCATTTACAATCAAGCACTGTAGTGGGAGAACATACTGATTAGCCCATCTTCAATCAGTAAGGAGGAGATAATCAGTGAACCTTCTCTCTCTATTCTAAGACATCACAAAGCAGAAGAGGGTGCAAAAGAATCCGGTCGAGTCGGCTCATGAGAGCTCACCGACAGACTTATGTACAAATCTATTCTGGCAATTGGTGCTGTGTAAGCGACATGTCCAGAGTTGCAGGGAAAACATTTCAAGTAACTTTCTCCTGCTGTCTAACAATTTTTTAGTCAAAGACAAAAGAATAGGCACAGTGTACAGGTTGGCACGTCAATAAAGTCAAAAGCATTGTTTCAAGAAATATAGTGCCAACTGTTTCTTTATTTTAAACAGGTTACCCAGTAAATAAATGTTGAAATGAATAGGACAAAAATATAATAATAATCATCCATGTGTATAACATTTCAAAGCAATGACATCCTGGGAAGAGCTCAGTAGTGTTTAGACGTATGAAGTCATTTTATTTTCATATGTAAATATCCAGTAATATTTGATCATTTATAAAGAAATTGACCACTTATCAGATATTAAATTACAGCATAGTCTCCCCCTTTATCAAAAGAGTCCCTTCTTTGCTTTCTGATTGGCTGTTCCAATCAGAGTTGCTGAAAATGAGCGTAACTCTCCTTTGAAAGCAAAGTGCCATTTATTATTCAATTTTATGTTACAGTACCTTCTGGAGTTTCTCCAAATGCTGATAAATGATTGAACAACACTAAAAGTATCCATGGTGATTTGTTTTGAGAGGCAAGGACCTGTTCAGAAGAGTGATTCTTATTCACTGGTCCTCATATACACACCATGTTTCATAGTGTACATAGTGTTCCATGCAACCTCAGAAATGAATATTAGTTTTCAGTATCCTCCGCTGAATTTGGAATCTCCTCCAGTTTGAACTCTCCCCTCCCCCCTGTTTTTCCATCCTCTTTAAATGTGTGAGTGTACTTATGCACATTTAGTTAAAGATACAGTCTATGTGTATGTGCTGTGAATGTGCAAATATGAGACAAGCCTTCTGTAAGTGTGTGAAATGAGTAGGTGCTTTTAATTCTAATGACCTGTTTTTGATTCCAAATTTATACTAAGATTTGTAGGATTTACAAGGTTTTAATATTTATTGTTTTTGTTCAGACAATATACTGGTGAATATAAACATTCCCTTAGCTGAAGATGTTCACAGGCCTAAACATTTTATCTGTTTTCATAAATGTTTGTGTTCGTCCTCTGCGGTTGAGCTTTTAAAATTTGAGTTTTAAAACTGCAAATTGATTTCCTCTGTGCATTGAACAGATGATGCAACCCTGCTGGAAAAAAATGAGCCTTTTCTAATTCACCATGTTTCCCTTTTACATTATTAGCTTACATATTACACAGTTTATCAGCAATTTGCCAGCAATACTTCTTTTTCCTTTGTAATTGTTTTCCTGAAATCCAATTCTATTAGGGAACAAGGCAGCTGGGCAGAACTTGCCTAAGTGGGTTTTTCAAGTATAATTGCTTTCCAGGTAGTAGTCTCATCAAAGACACAATGATTTTAATAGGACATGCTTTTCTATATTTTATAATTTCATGATACCAACAGTTTAGAACAAAACTATCAAATAAAAAGAGTGAGTCAGAGGAGGAGGGATTACTGTAAGAGATCAGAGTCTGTGTACTATTGTTATTTGAGAGACAGATATGGATGAGAGATGCGTGAGATAAGTGGGCATACTTCAAACAGCACAATAGAATAGAATACCTACGGTACATGCTAGGAGAGGAACTACTTTTCACAGAGGGAGCAGAGTGGATGGGCACACAAACTAGAAGGTGGAGATTAGGCAGCCATTGGTGCAGAGCACTGATATTAGTGCAGCGTGGACTGCTTGCTGCAACAAGCTGTCCCCTCTCTGTTAGATGATAGAGAGAGGGAGAGGGAGGGAGGTTTGTGGAGCTGAAGAGAACTGGAAAAGCGATTGAAGGAGGAGCTGAAGGAGGAGAAAGGAGAGAGGAGAGAAAGACCAGGCCTGGGGTGCAAGCTGTTCGGAGACTTCACTGACACACATGTTGCTCCATCAGCAGGGGAGGAAGCGGAGGAGGACGTGGAGGGTGTGGGGAAATGGGGGAGGGAGTAGGAGAGAGGAGTGGTGGAACTGCTCAGCAGCTTGTCTGTGTTCGTGCCTGGCTACTGTCTCTTTACTGCAGCAGCAGACATATGAGTGTTTGGCAGAGACAGCAGAAGGAGTGCGACAGAGGCAGAGAAACACCAGCGTTTGGCAGATGAAACAAGGTTCACAAAGAGAAAACAGATCGTTTGTAAATGGAGGAATAAAAAAAATCATAATAGTTTTCTAGCTTTTGGTGATGGGTAAGCAGATACGAGCAGAGTATTCTACACTAACAATTTAATATTGCAGTGCATTACAAAACCCAAAATCAAATCTCTCCCTCCGCTGGTGGAGCTCGTGATGTGGGGTGAGAAGTGCAGGAGCTAATACAGCAATTGCCCGAGTCCAATTTCATGGGGAGTTGATTTTTTTGTCTACCAGCTGTAATTTAAGGCAGGATAGGACAGAATTTCTGACATCTATTCATACTTTTCCATAAGTTTGACTTTTACCAACTTCCAGTGCATATGGATTTTTGTTACAGCTGCTAATCTCTGCTACAGATTTCAGTTTCCAATAGCTACAACTCATGCATGTCACATTCAGACCAAAAGCCACAGTTTGTTGCACAGTGTGCGTTGATGTGTTTGCCACAGGGAGGGAAAGTGAGAAATTCATGAAGCCTCAAAACACCCCTCAGTGATTGTGAGAGGCCATTTAGACTAGAGGATACCTACATGCTGTTTGATTGTGTCTCTGTTGTGATGCGTGTGGTTTGTATTCCTCTAAATGTGTCAGTGTGTGTGTCTGTGTGTAGGATTTGTGGGTGATGTCTGTAGAAGGGTTTGTTGTAACAGCAAATGACTCTTCAGACCACCACACGGAACCCTTCGATGGTCCAATTACTTTTAAATGTGTGTGGTTTCATGTCCCTCTAAGTGCGTGTGTGTTGTAGTGTAAGGCAATCATGATGAGGCTGGAGGTGAGAAAGGTGATTATACTCAGTGTTTTAGTGTTATAGGCTGCTTGTCAAGTCACCATGACAAAACAGTGCTGAAATACACACACTTTTGTCAGTTTTTGTGACTGTGTTGACCTTGAGCCATGATCTTCGCATCATATTTTTTATCCAACCAATCTTTTCAAAAATTTTTTCTCATCATATCAACACTGATTCACTATTAAAAGCAGGTATATTATATTCAGAAAACGAAGGTTGATATCCCACTGGTACAAACCATCATTCCCATTCTGAGCTCCCTAAAGGAAAGAGGCAACATGGGGGGGGACGTTAATGAGAACAAATGACTAGAGGAAACAATGAACAACATCAAGTTGTGATGAAAAAAAAAACGTAATGCCCTGCTGTGAGATAGACAAAATATCCCTTATCACTTCTGCAAAATGACAACATCAGCTGCGAGTGAGAGTGATATGAATAAATCAACACTTATTCGTATCATATTGTTGGCTTGAATATCTGTTTGTTCTTACAGATGCAACAGTAATTCCCCCTGAGAACCACATAAAACATTAAAGCTACAATTTACCAATGCTACGTTGTATTGTTTTTCAGCTTATTGCCATCACATTAGTCGGGATGTTTCTAATGACTGCAAAAAAGGAACACAAATGATGCTAGTAAAAACATTTTAATGCCCACATTTCTTGATGGCTTTACAGACCATAATAGACTATTCATAGAAGTCTAGCTTTGGGAGAGCTCCTTTTTTTATCGCTGAGGTTTGATAATCTCTAGAACCGCATATAATTGAGTTTTATTTTCTTTTTAATGTATTGCTCTTAAACTTTGTTTGATAATTTCAAATGTTTTGAAAGTGTAAAGTTTATCCTACGTTACAGGATTTTAGTGCAACTACTGCCTACTTGTGTTTTCCCTCTTGAAATATTCTTAGAATAAGTTATAACTTAGCATTTCTCTATTATGCATTTTTTTAACATCTTTTTTTAATCTTAAGCATACCTGAGGTGAACCCACAATTTAATACTGTATATAACGGAATACGCTATTATCTCCAGAGCAGTGGACAGTGAGCTTGCCAGTATATGTGTAAAATGCCAGTGGCCCTACCCCTAACCTTTTCAAAAATGTCAAAGCACTTTCTTTGATATACAGGAAATCCTTGGTGAGGCGTGGCATATGTTGCCCAAAATTAGAAGTACCATAAGTTACAAATGCACATCCTCTTGGCATTTCATTTGAATTTCACATCTATATTAACTGACCGCCGCCAGTGTGACTTCTTCCCATTTTGTCTCCATTTCTATGTGAATTGTTGACTTGGTGTTAGATGGTTTGGTCAGATCCAAGATATCTTATGTAGTAAGGCTTTTGCCATTAGTTGAACAGTCATTCTCTTTGGTTTAGCTTCAGCATGTACGAATGTGTATGTGTGCACACGTCTACTTTGATTTAGTACGGGTAAGAGTGTATGGAGCAGTTGTTTTGCTTCACACAGCCATGTGGTACACTACTCTTTGAATTTTGAACTCAAGGTTAGAGCAACTTTGAAATCAATCAATGTGGCTAATGAAACTAATTAACTTAACAATATCTTAACTTGGTAATCAACTGTATTTATTAGGGACTTAGCCTATAAGTAAAAAAAATAAATACTGCTACATGCAGTGAATTCAGACTTGAGACTGAGGTGATTGTTTGGATCAGTGTTACAGTTTATAAAAACTATAATGGATATTTCAAGGTTTTGATCACTCATAACTATAGTGAAAGTGACAATATAACAATGTAATAACAATACTATAAGACACACGATAACCATTACATGACAAAATAATTTGGTGGCATATCTATATATTGTTCTATTATTCATGTTGATTAATTATCAGGTCAAGGTGTAGGCCTGCTTACATAAAGCACTGTGTGCTTTAACGGTCTGTAAATCCGATTTATGTTATTAAATAACCAAATGTTGAAAAGAAAGTAGGTGCAGTGAGACATGTAGAGAGTTCCATATATACAAGGGGGAATAATGCACTTGTAAAGAAAGGAAAGTAGAGATAGAAAGAAAAGCATTGTGGGATGCTAATAGCAGTGTTTTGAAGCCTGAGTCTACATTGTACCAGTCGAGACACAGTGGGCCATTTACTTAACGCGCGCACACACACACACACACACACACACACACACACACACACACACACACACACACACACACACACATATTTCATACTGTTAGGGGGAAATGAACCCTTATCTGGAGCTGTGGTGATAAGCAGAGGCAATGGCCCTCTGTGCTTGCCAGGCTGCCATTTTAGTGTCTGACTCATATGTGCATGTACACACGCACACATAGAAAACTGCCCCCACACTCTCCTGCTAACTGAAAGTCAAAACAATATAAATAAAGAGTGAAAATATTGATATTCAGATAATGTAGCCCAGCCAATTTTGTTTTTTTGTCTTTCCTCTACCTCATCCATTGTTTATCTCTACTAATAATTCAACTAAACCGATGCACATTTGTAAAATGATCTGAAATGTAACTATTTGGGATATGTTAATGGTCATTAAATAATTTATGGGTTTCATTGCGAATAAAAAGAATTAGAATAGAAGTTCAGTTTAGTTGGTGGTCATCTAGAGATTACTACAATGTTCAGTGCAGTAAGTAACCTATTATGGACAGAAAAATAGAAAAGTAATATTGTATTTTCTAAGTATAATTTAAGCAGAATCTTAACGAGTATAAGTAATAGCATTTTATTCACATTGCAGAGATGCAAAGAGTCATGAAACATCATCTTTCTAGTCTGAGAGAACCAGACATTAAACTTAAAACTGTTTTTAGCTATTGCTAAATAATTAAGTGAAAATGAAAGAAATTGTGTCTAAAATGATCTGTACTCCTGTTGATAACTGCACTGCATTGTTGACTACAGTTGAGCTAAGGAAATGCTGTTCAGTCAATGTTTACGAAGAGCAATTTGGATAATAATCTTAATGTTCACCTTCCGCACCTGAGGAAATTGGGCTTTCAAAACCACAAAAATCCGAGACAAGCAGTGACTCATTTAGTCATTGAACCGTTCCATTCAAAATCCTCAATATATCATGGCCAATTCATAGTGAGAGTGGGAGAGTGAAATTAGATATGCCTTTAATGCATAATGTACTTGCGTGTGCATGTGTGTGTTTTGGTTTTTAAACGTGTGTGAATGAGCCTGATTGATAGGCTCTATGATTACTGTAGTGCTCCATGATGTTGACTGACGGGTTTCTCATCATTTCTTTCCCCCATATGTTTATTTTCATTTTCTTATCACATCCCACGCATAATACATCATACACTAACAATACAATTTCCTTCCAAGTAAAGCCTACATTTCCATCTTTTATGATATTCATGTTTGGTTGCCAGAGCTGAGGGAAGTCTTTGTGCTTGCATGCCCTTAACACTGGTCTGTTTTCTCGAGTTTTTGGGGTGTTTTTTTTTTACATTTAAAAGGATTTAGTATTTGTCTAATAACATGTGCTAAACAGGTTTGTGATATTTTCCTTTAAAATATTTTTGCAACAAACATTTGAAATATTAGGCATGTACTGGGTGCAGGAGTTTTTGACATAGCACTGAGGTTATCATTTAAAAAATAGCAATGTACTGTACACAAAGGATATTTGTTGCTCTGCTACATTACATATCTACTCATTGCAACACATCATTGAGGTTTCAGGATGCTCCTTTAATTAAATTGTGCTTTGAGCCTCCTCCCTATGCCATCTTTGTCTTACCCACGTGACTTCTCAGTTTTTCTTCTGTCTTAATGGCTAATGTATTTAGTGGGGGATGCAGCACATACTACCCTCGTTATGGGCCACTGCGAAATGTTCATTTCGGAATCTATTTTCAGTATTCATATTCATCATTCATTCATTCATATTCTCTTTTCACACTCTCAAAGTGCAGTTTTAGCTTCGACCACTGTGGTTAAGGGATTCAGCACCTCAACAAAAGCTCAAACAGGTGTTTTTTTTATTATTATTTTTGTTTTGTTTTGTTTGTTTTTTTATTGACTGATAACTGGTGCAGTGGGCATTAGAGACCACCATAGTTTCAAGGTAGCATTTGAAGAACTTTTGTTTTATTCATGCAGTCCAGAGTAATCAATATAAAGTGCCTTGCTTAAGGGTAACATGCCAGCAGAAAGCAGTTTTTTTCTTCTAAGGGCACAAAAAAATAAAAATTCTAACTTTGTCATTATCTCTTAGTCTTATCAGTGTCAGTTCAAACTGGCTTAAAATATAAATATTGTGCCATATAGTGCCATATAGCTAGACAGCTTAGTACAAGCCTGAAATACAGTGTGCAGTGGCAGGTGCTTTGCTACGGTTCACTTACTGTACTTACATTTGACTGACTTTTACTTTTTCTTTTGGGCTTTGCCCTTAAATAAGCTCCATTATTGCTGCTCCCTTTTCAGTCAAATAGTCAAACCGTCAAATACTTCCCCTGATCCTGGTTTCAGCATTCTTTCTCTTCAACCAGGCTAGATTTGAATAGAGATAATGTTTTTACTTTTTCTTAGGTTTGTTTTATTGATCTTATTCTGTGTACAGTAGAGTGCGTGTGCGTGCGCGTGTGTATGTACCTGTTACCAGGTTAGGTAATGTCACAGTGTCATCATGAATCAATGCCATGCGAGTATTGAGATTCACACCTGTTGGAGTTATGTAATGTTAATAAACAGCTGTATAAACAGACAGTTGATTCTCATTGAACAATGTAAATTAAAATTTTCATTTATTTTAGCCAGTCTACAATATAGCTATTTCCATTCGAATCTGAGCTGCAGGCATTAGTTACTGGATTTGTGTTTCTTGGAGGTGAGCTCAGGTGAATATGGAATGGAAGTTGATGGCATGTGGCTGCACCACTAATGAGTTTATTGATTATACATAATGCATTTTTACAGGCACTTATTAGAACGAGCACACTGTAAATGTACCTTTAACAGTGTCTCACATCATCTCTGCTCACCTTGTTTCTCTCCTGTTTGCTCACTTCTCTCCCTGTTGCTGCTTCTCTCTTCTCTCTCTCTTGTTCATGTAATCTCTTACCCCCTCATCTGTGTCCTGTCTCTTCTTTGTAAGACCTTTGTATCTTTTTCACTTTACATCCACCCCCTTTCCCATATTCACAACAAAGTCTATAGCTATTGGGACACATACTGTACTGTACTACATTTATCCACTTAGACAGGAAGGGTTACAGGAAGCACATGTACATATAGAATAGAACTTGAAAATTCATGCACTATGATCAAGGGCTGCATTGACATTGGGTTTGTAGTGGGAAGAATTACATAACAGTAGTTTTTCTATGTTATAAAATCAAAGTTAGTTGGCTCATCTTCAGAGAAACAGAAGATTACAAATGCTTCTGTTTTCTGCATATAAAATGGAGAAAGAACAAAAATAGGGGATTCAGATTTTGGTTTTGTGTGGGACAGGAGTCAGACTCATATTCTAGCTCCACATCTCCCCCTCCAGGCTGCAAACAAGGATAACATGTGAAATAATCCTCCCAGCTGTGTCTGTATGAGTTACATAAACGCAGAAAGACAAGCAGCTTACCTCTCGATTCCATTATTGGAAGTTACAGCAACATTGTAATGATAATTAGAATGTAACAGCAGTGAGAAAGTTTAGCTCCCTGCACTCCCTCACAGATCTTTTTCCCCAATTCTGGCTCCTGAGACCTACAATCAGGTTGAAGGTGGGTGAAACGATGCTGGGGATAATGTGAGGTCCCTGAACTCTGTAATGATAAGAATGATGAAGTTATAATGTTTCACACTGCAACTGTTGCAAGGGGAATCAAAGAAATGTCAGTCAAACAATGTGCATTCCTATACAATCTCGAAGAGGTATAATCTGGCAGAATAAGAAAAGAAAAAAACCTGCAGGGGTCAGCCATGGGTAAGGAAGTGAAGGGTCAAAAAGCCATTTTTACGCTCTCTGTTGTCCATTGGCTACCTGCAACACTATAAGCACACTGTAGTGTGGTGAAGTAATGCAAAAATCTGCTCTTGACAGCACAAAGGAAAGCAAATCTGCCAGAGGAGTAAGTTAATCGCCTGTCTTCTATTCTGCCAACAGCACTTGAAACAGGATTTGAAATGTTAACTAAACGGTATGACGTAAAAGAGAAACCACTGTAGCTCAGCTATACTGTAAGTATTGGTCCCAAAAGAGAATTGATCAGAATTGGCAGAGAACTGCACATTCAACAGCAACTTCAGGCTTTAGAAAAATGGATTATCCCATATTTCCCTCCGCTGTATGCCCTCTGCTTCTCTGGTGTGTCTGTGTTTTCTTCTAAGCACAAATCATGCCGTGCAGTTTTGTGTGTATCACGGCGTGTGTGTGTGCATTTGTGTGTGTTTGTCTTTGAATAGCAGACAGCTAAATCACTTCTTTTTTCCTACTGCCTCTTTCTCTACAGGGAGACCAGGCTAGTTTGATCTTTGAAGCTAAAAACAATATTTTATTGAAAGCAGAAGGCAGCACATAGATGAAGAAAATATGGTTAGGGACTTAAATAATGTGGTCCGCGGGAAAAGACTGGAAGTTTATGATGCAATTTGACAGACATAGAAGTCTGGGTCAGACTCATAAAGCATTTTTGAATAAAGGAAAAACGTCATTTTTGCAGGCACTGTAGACACTGCACTGGGGATAATCCTTAGTGTGTTCAGTAAACAATTCAACAATGCATACAAATACATATAAAAGGGGAGATAATAGAAACTAGGGCAGTGGGGGATGCATTATTCAGTTGATCAATACATATTTGTATTTTACAGTTATTAGATTACTGTTTGTTTCAACATATTTTCCCTCTAAAATGCTAATGCATCGGGGCGTCGCGTGGCGTAGTGGTTAGAGCGGGCACCCCATGTATAGAGGCATAGTCCTCGCTGCAGTCGGCCCTGGTTCGAGTCCCGTGTCGGGCGCTATTTGCTGCATGTCATTCCCCCTCTCTCTGCCTCCCCGTTTCCTGTCTGTCTATAAAGGCATAAATGCCCAAAAAATATACTTTAAAATGCTAATGCATCTTGTGTTTTTCTCTGACTTTGTTAAAAGCTGTAAATGTTCCCTCTTGAGCACAATAAGCCATGTTTATTGTTTTTAAATCTTCACTGTTTATTTCATGTGTATGCACTTAAAGTATAGTTTTTTCTACACCCAAACTGCAGCCTGGTGTCTAAGATGTCTGTGAATCTTTTTCTTATGTTCCCGCCTTTGTTTGTGTGCACAGCTTGCAACGTGGGACCCAGTTCATGGCTTGAACGGCACACTGACAGACAGGAAATTGGAAAATAACATGAGAGGAGTGGTGCTACGAGTTGTCACAGTTCTGGTGAGTGTACCGTACCAATGTCTCCATATGTGTGCCTGCGTTTTACTACTAGTATTATTACTGGTGTTATTGTTGTCTTGTGATTTCACAAGATTTCATGTTGCCACCCATAAAAAAGTTTCAGCAACTCCCGTTTGAAACCAATTTTGTTCACCTCTTACAATAAAAGGGGACTTTTGTCACTGCAACTCTATTGTAAATCCGTCCTTTTGTCTAGTTTACTGCTCATCATTCGACTGTCTCTTTGGAAATGTACAGTAGGGTGTATCTGGTTGAGAGCATGTAAAAGAACGAAATAAGCTGACAAACATTTAAGAGACAAATTGTTGAGAGGAAAGACAGAAGTCGAGAGAGGGTGAAACACAAAGAACAACAAAACAAGGTGAGTTTACTAATGGACCAAGCAATAATCATTTCATTAGCTTCCATTTTGACATTTGACAGCAAGATGGCAGAGGCCGTTGGAGTCTTGATGATAGTGAAACTGCAGCTCTGTCTGTCTCGCCTGCAGCATCGATTTGAGTACATCCCATGAGTGCTTTAAAGATTCACTGCTGTAAATTCTTTATATCCTGTCTTTGAAGTGAGAGGCAGAAAAGAAAGAGATAATGCTAGACATCTTTGAGGCTACCCTTTGTCTCTCATTTTTTCTATCCTTTGATTTTTATCATCCATAAAGGGAAAAAGAATCTGGATAGTGTTTTTGAATATCGCCCTTCTTCCCATCACTAGTGTAGGTTCGCACCCATAGATGAACTGCATAACATGTTCAGTGTTATGATGCTCCTCTACATCTCATTGGCTGGTCCTCTGGTTGTGTAAATGCCGGTCTGTGTCCGTATGTCTGTCTGTTATCCAGATGACTGATGTCTTGCTAGGTATAATGTTCAGAGTGGTGCCTGGATGTAGTGCTCTGTTTTCTGAGAATGATTGGAGTGCGCTGTGAGTGTGTTACAGACCAGATAGTTCTGTCGCCACCTTTTTTGTGTTTTGTCTTTAAGGTGCAATGCGCTCATGTAGCTCAATGCAGAGTGACATACAGTACAGTGTGAACTCGTACACACACAAATGCACCAGCACATGCACAAACATTAACCTGGAAGAGGACATGTTCACTCTGTTCTCTCTACCTTACTGTTGAGTAGTTATTGATTAGTCAATTGATGATGAGATCATACCACTATTACAGCCAATGACTCTAAATCAATACCATTGATTAGCAGGGACTGTATTGATTATTAAATGGATGTTACCAGGGAATTGCCACATCAATATGATTACGTGTTTATGTTCCTACGCAGAACTCGGTAGTGCACCGCTTCTGGTGACCCAAACTGATAATTTGCAGTACAGATGAAATCTCAAGCCTTAAACATTAACCTTCTAACAATCTGCTCTGGACAGGAACTTGATTTCCTTTATATGTAAGACTTGGAAGGTGGAAAACCAGACAGCCTATAAATTACCTTTTGCGGACTTGCATATGTTCCTAATTTAGTTTGATTCATCTCAGCAGCTGAGTTTTCATCTTCTTGTAATATTCTGTGCTCCTTAATTTTTCGGCGGTGCACCCACATTTCCCTGGTTCTACTCCACATTTATGAGTAGCAAGCTGTGGGTATAGCTGCAGCAGGCCAAATATGCAGCCAAAGGCAGAAGATGTCCCTTTTTTAACTTGAGTTCACATTTTCCGAGATAATGAAAGGAAAGCAGTGTTTCTCCCAAATGAACCTAAAGTTTTACTTTGGATGAAAATAAGGTGGCAGAAACCACTAGTGGAATTATAGACAAATGTCGACTAGAATTGAGCCTGTAATTTTGTCTTAAATGTGAAAGGGTACAATTGGCATCACCCACTGGTCAAAAGACTGCAGTATTCACTGGTCCGATTGTTGTGAAGACTTCCTAATTCTCAACCATTTTCCCTGTGATGTCACAGCAGCACATAATACATCAATGCGTCATGAGTAAAGGCCTATCACAACTACTCCTGAGGCTACTGTGTACACAGATGTCACTGATGAGGGAGCTCCCAATTAGCTTAGACAATCTGAGCTGGATGTCAGAGGTAAGACAGTGGATAATAAACATCACAAGCCTCTAGACTAAATTTACGACAGTACTGTACACTCAAGTTCTGAGTAAATTTTACTACATTACTGTATGTTTTTTTGAAAGGGGAAGAGGATTGGTTTGTCTTATACTGTATGATGGGAATAATATATAATAAAACCGAAAAACAGGATCTACAGTATAGCCTACCAGGTATATCATTCCCCGGTTTAGGCTAGAACGCAATTAATTCTAGTCAGACACTTTGTATCCTGTACACAACTGCTATTTTGCTATTGAGCGCTATTTGTCTATAGCTTTGTTATACATATTCTCAATCTTAATCAAGCAGAGACCAAGGAAAATATATTTTTTTAACAATATGAAATGTAATCTTCTGCAAAGACTGGCAGGGCTTTCCAGATTGCACTAATTTACATTGATGTCACAGGCAAATCCACAGAGTGTTTTGAAAATGCTCACCATACTACAAATCACCACATGCCTCTTGTCATTCCCAGCATTCCCTCAGAGTGCACTTCAGATGCCATTACTGAGTCTTTATTGAAAATTGCTGTTTCTTTCTCAAGTCATGTCTCCAAAAACACCCAAGCAGCATAGAGACTGCATGTGGTACTTCCAGTCAAGAGGAGACAGGGGATGAACGTGTGCCAAGGAATTAGTAGAAAGAAGAAAGGGAAGGGGAGGCTGGATGATGGGAACAAGAGATGGGAGTATTTTTGGAAAGATGAAGAGAAAATGGAAGAGACGGTTTGCTGAATATGTGGGGATGTGAAATAATATTGCAAAAATAACAAGAAGGACTTGTACTGCAGCCTCAATAGATGGGAGGGTGACGAGAGACAAGGTGTCATAGGGAAGGCAGAGGATGCTGTGATGTGGAAAGACGCTCAGTTGTGTATATCACAGCTGGTGAGTGGTGGGAGAAAAGGAGGGAGGACAAAATAGCAGCAGAGGAAAAAGAGGGGGAGATTAGCGTCACAAAGCCAGATTACATCTCACAAGGTAATTTTTCCTTACAAGGGTTTAGTCTGGAAACCATCGACTGAGTATCGATTGAGCCCAGCAGCTCAAAGCAAGACCGACCAGTGAACTAAAGGAAGTGTTTAGTTTACATGACTCTTTAAACTCTTTAAACCAGATTTTATAGATTAGCAATATTTCTACCAATGAATGTTTTTTTCTATTATTACTATTACTTCAGTTCGATTCAAACAGTGATTTGCTGAGTTAGTTTCAGAGAGATAAAAATGCTGCCAATATTGTGAGTGTAAAAAACGAAGAAAAGTTCCATAATAATTCAGCAACTGTTGGTGTGTTCAAGTCAGGTTCTTGTTAAAGAAGTGAAGAGAGAAAACTTTCATGGGTTGTACAGCAAATTTGAAAACGACATCTGTCAGACAACCTGTGTCTTTGCCAGAGAGCTTAACTAAAATCACTGGATGACTTGTAGACACTAGTGACATGAGGTGCTCTTCTTCCTTGGCTACAATATACCACAATCAGATAAAAATACCAACTATGCTCTCAATATTAATTATATTTATATAAAAACATTCCAGCCCCCACAAACACACACACTGTCTGTGTATTGATTGGCTGCTGCCTCTGCTGCTGTTGGTCATGTGTTGTGCACATGCATGTGTACAGTAAAGAGAACAATATAATAAAAATAAATGAAAGGGGGGTAGCTTGATTGTGTTTTAAAATGAAATCTTTGCAGGAGCATCTTACTGTAAGTTTTTATTAATATGTTTTAGTACCAAAGTTTAAATTCTCTAAAAACCCAAATTTATTTGTTAACCATCATCAACCATCTGCTGAATTGTTCTCATTCCTACAATTTTCCATGAGTGGGATCAATAGATAGGTAAAACACAAAGTCTGCACACCAGCAGCAGGGTAATTGTTCATTATCACTTACTGGTATGTCCTTGGAGCTGCTGCTGGTGTGCAGACTTTGTGTTTTGCCTATTTCATGCCTTTCTTTGTCTGACAGCAGTGTTTAGATTTTGTGGATGTGTGTGCATTCTCCATTGTTTTTCAGGGATCATTAGATAGCCTTACTATTTGTCATTCCTTCTCTTATTTTCTTCTTTCATTTCTTGATAAACATATTCCCTCTGATAGTTTCACATTTGGGCTGTCAAACAAATAAAAAAATTAACTTGATCTATTGCAATACTACTCTGTGATTAATCGTGATAAAAATACTAAATATAATATATTGCTTGTATTTTCTTCAATTTTTTACTATATATTATTAAAGTATGCTATTTGGCTACCTACAATTAATTGATTAGAATTTAAGGATTCATATGAACACTATATTTTGATTAATGTATTTATACATATGTATCAGACACCCACGACAGGCAACACTCGGGGACATAGCTTACAGCTCGCCTGCCACTGTGAAACCAAGAGTTTGAATTTTCCCACTCTCATCTTTGATCAAACCAGCCATGGCATTGAGTTTTATCGGCTAATGGGCAGAGTGGGACAAGTCTTCACAGAACGTGGGTGGGATGATGCTGCATTCAAGACAAAACTATGGGACAAACCCTGTCCCATATTGATCAAAACGGGACATGCTATTTAATCCTTAAATACGGATTTTTACTGTATTTCAGCAGACGGGCAACAAACCTAGTGGCGACACAGACAAGCTCTACCTAATTCACATGACATGATTAGTCGTGCTTTTTCTTTTCTTTACGTGTTGTGTCCAGATGAATTGCATGCATTAACACGTTAACTTCGACAGCCCTACATAACATATAATGTTTAAAACCCTTGCATACCACAGTGAATGGGTAAAGATTCATGAAGTTCATGAATGCACTCGGATGCAGAACAATGAGTGAAAAAAAATTTCACCCTCATGTCGGCAGGAAGAACCATTGATAAGATATAATATAATATAAAAATATATAAAATATAAAAATATAAAAATTCTGTGATGTCTTCACCAGTGGCAATTCAATTCTAATGATGTCATTACAGCTATTTATGACTAAGCTTGGAAATTAGCTTCCAACATAAACATTTACCTTAGAGGTGAATATCTAAGTTTTAGGGCCCTATACAAAAAGCTGTGTTTTCTTAATAAAGGGTTAAAGTAACCACATAGGGAAACAATCAGTGGCACTTGGGAGGTTATTCAGTATGTATAGGTGTGCGTCCTGGTGGGTACTCCCGCTTTGATTGATGGACGCTTGTGGTGAAAGAGGGACTTGGCATGCATGTCCACTCACTGCCTAATAGCTTATTGAACGGCAGCAGCTAGCAAGGATTAGAAACCGCCAAGTTAATGCATAGCCGGAGCCTCCATGTGTATCTATGTGTGTGTATATGTGAACTTAATGTGCAGCCAGTATCCAGTCAATAGCACACGGGCCCTCATAAATCTGCAAGACATATTGGCCTAAAACATTTCACTCATCAATAGGGATTTATTAAAGAAGAGAAAAAGAGGGTGAGGGAAAAGGGGAGTGGTGGATCAAACAGAGAAGAACTGAGGAGAAACCTCACTGAAACGCTCAATCCAAGTACAGTACAGTAAACACAAAGTTTACTTTTAATTCAGAAGCTGTGCTTTTAATGCCATGGCGATAATGATAAACAAGATGTTCAATCACCAGACAGTCATAAAAATCAAGTCAATCTCTATTGACTAACATGTTAAAATCTTCAATTTAACAGCAGAAATAATCATGTTTACAGACTGATATAGAAAAAATGTTTTCAGTCTTGTATTGAGAGTGGGGAGGGTTTTTATATAAAATTCAACAAGGCATGCTGCTTTGAGTGACAAGTGGATGAGCGTATGCTTGCCACCAACTTTTATGCAATGAAGATCCTCCCACACGCCTCCTCCTTGCCCACTTTTGGATTTACCAGGATTGATAATATGATGGCAGCGGAGCAGCCCACTCTGAACTTCAAAAAACACTTTGAAACCTATAGGTGACATCAAAGAGGCTGCATCTAATCTTTATTTGCAGTCTGTAGGTTCCCCCTGTGGATGAAAGGAGAGGGCCCTAGCAAAAACATGCATGCTTGTCAGCGTCCAGTTTATCTTCACAACCATAACAGAAGGTAGAATTGTTTCTGGTTGTGTTTTTTCCCTATTGGTAAACAAAATATGGGAGCTACCAATTGCATTTAGTTTGCTTCTGCTTCCAATTCCTGTCATGTACAGTCACTGCTCAAAGTTGAGTTTTTGGCCTCTAGAGAGACTGTAGATTTTTTTTCTTGAGTCCTCATGCTGTTAGAAGCAGTGAATGAGGAGACCCACACATGGCACAGGAGAGGAGGACGTGATACACATTTCACCCACAGGGATTAGATTTCACCCTGGCTGTGACATTTCTCACGTCGAAGGAGTGACAAATCACATTTGCACCCAACATGGATGGTAATGCATACTGAGAGGAGGGGGCTGTGAGGTAGCAAGGATGAAGAGCAACGGATGAAGAACGAGGCTGCAAACCACTGTAAAATATGCATTTCTTAAAACATCAAAAGGCGTTGTTTTTGTTTGTAGTACGAAATGTATTTAACTGTCCAAGCTCCTACAATATAAACTCCATGGGGCAGCGTACCTGTATATGCATGGTGTTTGACAGAACCTTTTTGTGTATTTGTAATGTGGGCTTCGTAAGACATTCTCTCACCATTTTGGATGAGTGTTTGTGGTGGTGTAATGGCAACTGAGTAATTGGGTGATTTAATGCTTGAATGGCTGGTGTATTGATTGGCTGCTTGACTGACTTACTGACACACTGATTGATCTTTGCCTTCTAGGAGGAGCCGTTTGTTATGGTGTCGGAGAACGTTCTGGGGAAACCAAAGAAGTACCAGGGCTTTTCTATTGATGTCCTGGATGCCCTGTCCAACTACCTGGGCTTTAAGTATGAGATCTATGTTGCCCCAGATCACAAATATGGAAGCTTGCAGCCTGATGGGCAGTGGAACGGACTGATGGGTGAACTGGTCTTTAAGGTGAGAAGAAAATACACTACACACACTTTGCAAGAACAATAAAAATGACTGTTGAAGAACAATGACATGGACTGGATAAATAAGCATTAACATGCGCACAAAATATGTAAATATGGACTGTTTGTTGCCTATTTATGCACACACACTAAACTAATACAAAAGGAGGAGCAGCATGCATGCAAGGCAAGCAAGCACATGCCATCGGCACCTCTTATGCTAAAAAGGACCATAGCCTCCCTCAGGTTGAGTCTACACACTCCTATCATTACACTCCCGCTAGAAATCATGTCACTTCAAAAGCAAATATTTGAATTATGCTACCAGGGTTAACTTCCTTAGATTGGAGAGAGGGATTTAGAATTTTTTTCTCCAACCACTGCAGAATGTAGTGTGAAGTGGTCCAGAGAGGGGCTGACCTTAAAGATTCGGAAATGTGATATTGCATATTGGTGAATACACCAATCATAATTTGACTAATTTGACTAGTTTCAAGTATCTTCAAGTATTTGATGCGTAACCACTGGCAGACACTTGAACTGCATCGCTGAAAAATGGAAAATTGGTGATGACTTTCCTTGAGAGCGTGGAGCTGTAAATGTGGATTTCACAAAGATGAAGAGGCCTCTTTGTGGGCAGGAAAATGGTACTGTTGGGTAATAACTACTTTATCCATAACACAACTGCATACATAGTTAGGGTTAGCTGAGGTAGCCTGGCCTTTGTAGTCCATTAGCACAAAATGTACCAGTTTCACAACAATTTCACTGTAGTGTAACAAATTTGTGACCCAAACTTCTGTGCCGCCAGGGTTATTCCCTTCAGTTTAGATGCCAGAGCTGTTCCTCACCCATCTGTCTATTCCAACATGCTGTCCTGTATTCACAGTTTCCAATGCAGACAATCAACAGCTTTTCTAGTAGCCATTGACCAAACACTACAGATGATTTGAGTTTATTCTTTTAAAGTCCTGAATATATTTGATGTTATAATCCATCTCGTCATCTCGTACAGTTTACAGAAAGAAGGTATGGGGAAGAGAAGCATCAGAAGTATTCTAAAGCAGTCTTTTTAAATCACATTTGTATCTGCTATCCTGTAGCAAAGACAGAGCACAGTTACCCACACAAAAGAAAAGCAAACTCATGGAAAGATCGATGTCAAGCAGCATCTGAATGTACCGAAGAGATTGTGGTTTCATTGCCATTACCTGTTCCTCAGCGGTCTTTGGTCCTTTGGGACCCTGCCAGCAATGAGCCTTGAGTTTACCTTTCCTTCCTTCCTTCCTTACAGTCACTCTATTCTTTTGTCCCCAAAATAATTTATGGATTACGGTACTAAAATCCAATGTAACAATGCCACTAAATGGAAGCAGTAACAACACTGGGGCATTTTCTTATGGTATGATCACCATTGAAAAGTGACTTTACTAAGCTTGTTATTAATTGTTGATGGCTACTACAAGCACTTAAGTAATTAAACTATTAAATGAAATTTTCATGGTCAGTGTGCCTGAATAAGGGGAAAGAAAATAGCTTGCATCCTGAAACATTGTTGTATAGCACAGTAATATTTTGCGTTAGGCATGTGGTGAGTGGTGCAAGTTGTGACTGTAAGTCAACACAGTGTTTTCTCAACTCTAAACAATTGCTCAACATCTGCTAGATAAAATGTGATTGTGTTGTGAAATACTGAGAAATAGGGCACATGTAGGCTCTTTTTTTTTTAGAAAAATTCTGTCTCACTCATGCTAATTTCAAGTACCAATGTACTGCATGCATTTGTTTACATTTGTGTGTGTGTCTGTGTGTGTGTCTTTGTATGTGTGTGTGCACGTGTGATGCCCTTTAATGTCCTCCTGGAATTAACTGAGCCGCTGAACACATTATTCATTCCCTATAGGTCAAGGGTTTTTCATTATCAGCAATGTTTTTTTTTTACTCCAAAGTTTTCCATTCTTTAAGTTCATTATTTTCATTTGGCTGTGTGTCAGGCTGGAGCATCTTTTCAGATTTAGCTTTTCTTCACCTCCGACTCCCTCAGCCCTCCTCCACATCATCCCTCCATCACCACTGGAAGAGCTCACAAAATGATACAGAAAAAGCTGTGAGCACAATGCATATTTATGTGAACACAGACAAGCACAGACTGTAAATAAACTGAACATGCAAATAATTTTGTTTTCCCCATCAGTCAGCAACAAGATTTATCTCCCCAAAAAACCAATTATACCAGATAATTATTATCCAAAGTGCTCTCTGGAAGTTTCTATGTTGACTGACCACAACAGTCAGCATGGTAATCCATCTCTACTCATATACACTCGCATACATATTGTTGTCTCAAACCGACTGACATCCTGCAGGGTTTCCTCCTAATAGCCTTCTTATGTAAGTGTGAGTGACATTTTCTGCACATTTAAGCATTTTGTTTCTTCACTCAACTGTGAGATTAGTTCTTCTTTTTTTGTGCCTCCAATGGATTAAAATTTTGTTTGTTTTGTCTGTGTGTGTGTGTGTGTGTGTGTGCGTGCGTGCATTGCACAGACAAAAATGTGGTGCGTTGTGGGTAGTCAGGCGAGTGTGTGTTTGTGTGTATAATCAGTATTTGTGTCTGTTTACAGTGGCTGTGGGGCTAAACATCGCCCTACAAAATCACCTGACCTGTTACAGTCAGTTGTTGGTAGCAACAAAGACAAATCTCATTATCGAACAAGTTTGGAATATGCGCCCTCTCTCACGAGTATAGATTTCACACACGCACACTCACACTCTTAAATCCTTGTTATGGTACAAGCAGATGTCTACAGCTGCTAGCCAAGCACTGGGGACTGAAAACATTTTAATTAGCCATCATTGTTCCTGCATTTAAGCTAAGCACAGTCTATTTTTCTTGGCAGACACTCACTGACAGCTGTTTTCAACTTAAAGTCTTTACACTTAAATAATTGAAGCAGTCATTTGTTGTCTCTTAAAATTCCAAGAGTTCCAAGTGAAAGCAGATCAATGGGCAAATGAATGAATGAGTTTAAGGTCATACATCAAAATAAGACAAGTCCTCATGGGGCGTACAGACAGTTCAGGACAGCATTTGCTGATGCACAGCACAACACATAACGAGAATATCCACTCATGATCATCATTTTGGCTCTTGTTTCCTGTCTAGCATGGTTTTAGAGTTGTATAGTTTTTGGTAGTCACCACTGAAGCAACAAATAGCTACTATTGAATGTACTTTGGGGATCATGGTCAGACTTTTTAAAAAGACTATTGTCTGAATTCAGAGTGTGAAGTACCAACATTTCCCATCTCCCCAAACTCCTTCACACCATCACTGGTGAATTTATTTAATAGCTACATTCACCATGAGTGTTTTGATGATTTTTTTTTCTTTTTGCTTAGAACCATTGCTTTATCTCTGTGTAACTTTTTGTACACAGGAGTGCCTAAACCATTCATCCTGACTTGAAACAAAATAACAAAACACATCTCCCCACTGGTGTTTTTCTTTTAATTTTGAAGCAAAAGAAACACACTGTCAACAAAAGCTCTGTTCTCAGAAAGCCCATTCTGTTTATCTATCAATAGGCCAGATGTCTCCAGGCAGTGGTAAGGTTTCTTTGTGTTTAGAATTGTATGTTTTATTTTAGATGGTGATAAGAAATAGAGGCAAAACTTAAAGCCCTTACCCACTGGATCTCTGGGCATAAAAGTCCACAGTTTTTTGGCTGTGGTTCCTCACTTACACATGTGCACAGTGTTGATACTTGAAACTCCTCTTTTCTGCCTCATGCAGCGGGCCGATGTGGGACTTTCTGCCCTGACCATCACGCCTGAGCGAGAGAGCGTTGTGGACTTCACCACACGCTACATGGATTACTCTGTGGGTGTTCTGCTACGCAAGGCCGAGCGCACTGTGGACATGTTTGCCTGCCTGGCGCCCTTCGATCTGTCGCTGTGGGCGTGCATCGCGGGCACCGTTCTCCTCGTTGGCATCCTGGTGTACTTGCTCAACTGGCTCAACCCACCCCGGCTCCCCATGGGATCGGTGTCATCGACAACGCTGTACAATTCCATGTGGTTCGTGTATGGCTCCTTTGTACAACAAGGTAAGGAAGAAATATGGTAAGGGAGTAGAAAGTAGGAAAGAGGAATCAAAAGAAGACAGCCTGATGAATGAGTGAACAAACAGTTTGGGATGGTTAGATCAGGACTTAAAAGCTTTAGCCGGCCTTCTCTGTGTGTAACTATATACTGTATGTGGTGGCTGTGAACCTTGACTTATCTTGTCATATCTCTACGCTCTGTGCACCCATCCTACACTGAACACCTCCCTATGACCTTTGCACTGGGCATCAAGGGCATACCCTGTGGACTAGACACAATTTTAGAAGAAAGCAGTGTCCACAGTGCAATTATTAATTATTAAACATATGAGGCAAATCCTGTAGAAATGTAACTTTAAAGAGACTCCCCAAGTACCAAATACAATCTTTAACTATAACTGACTAGATCACTTACCGATTGATCCTGATGAAGCTGGTGTGGTATTCATTCTTATTTGGCCTTTTAAGTGAATTAAGTAAAATATGTGAAGCTCTATAATTCCAGGGTTTCCTGAATTATTTGTATATTTTTAACTTTTACCCCAGCTGGCGACCAGAGGGTGCACAGCAGTGCTGTTGTTTGGCCATAGGGAGATGGACTTTCAACAACATCAAGCTGTGATTGCATGGTGCATCCAAGGGGTAAAAGCTAGAGGCACAAGAGGAGCGCGGGGAAAAAATGTCATTACAAAAGCAATTCTAATGTCAAAAATGTGATAGTGGCTCTCTCTGGGTGTAATAAGTGTGGATTGACCTTTCATGTTCGAGCACAATAGACAAATGAGAACAAAAGGGAGGAGAAGTTTTGTTCCACATGGATTGAGTGAAGGATAATGACCTAATACTGGATATCTACCCAAAGATTTTCCAGAATCCTCCGGACCGTGCTCAGGTGCAGAGATCAGACAATTGACACCAAGGGAAGGATTAAATTTAAATCAGTGCAGGAATAGACCCATGGCAGGGAGACAAAGGGGCAGTGGGAGCAGGGAAAATAAGTGTGTGTTTTCATCATGTCTTTTTTTATTTGTTTTTTATTTTTATGGATAAACATTTAAGCACTCATTACAAGACAGTTACACAGACAGTTAGACGTGTTCAGAACTGTATGGGACAAAAGGCTATTACAAAACAAACAAACTAAGACAGAGCAAACAAAAAAAAACGGGGGTGGAATTACGAAAAGGGGTGCTGAGCAGGCATATTGAATTTGTTGGGAATAAAAACAGAGAATAAAGATGTTTAAGGAAAAGAAAAAGAGGGAATAAAAAAGGGGGGAAAGGAAGGGATGAATGGTGTGAAGTAGTGTTTCCAGGGATCGGCTCTGGACAAATTGTATGAATGGAGACCGGGTGTTATTGTAGTGGGTGATATTGTCTTTCATGGTGAATGCAAGTTTTTCCAAATTTGAGTTAGCAGGTTGTGCCAATGTTGTAGTGAAAGATTTGTTTTGTCTTTCCAATTATTTTTTTTTGGCCATGGCTTTGGAGATTAGGATGAATGTTTGATGATGTTTTGGGATTGATAAAGAGGACGGGTCACCAAGCAGGGCTATGGTGGGGTAGAGAGGGATTCTGAGGTTGAGGATCTTGGATATCTCTCCCTGACCTCAGACCAAAACCGTCTGACTGGGGGGCAGTACCAGAGTGCATGGGGGTAATTTATATACTATGGCTGGACAGTGTGTGCAGGTGTTGGTGGGGATGTTTGTTCTGTGTAGTACTTTGTATTGAATTAGCTGTATGTTGGAGTTGGGTGAGATGGTGAATGTGTTTTTACAAATTGTTTGCCAGTTGATGTCTGTTTGGGTGTGAAGGTCTGAGGTCCATTTGTCTGTTGGTAGTGAGGTGGTGTTTTCATGATGTGAGAAGAGTTTGTAAATCTGGGAGAGAGAAATTTCTTGGGTTTGAGTAAATTTAATTTCAGTAGTAAAGGGGGGGGGGGGGGGGGGTGGATATTAATTACTTTTTTAATGGTCTCCTTTAGCTGTAGGTATTGGAATTGACAGTTTTCTGGTAGGTTGTTCTGTTTCAGAAGGTCGAAGGTCTTGAGAGAGCCATCCCTGAAAAGGTTCCGTAGGCCGGTTATTCCACTCCCACTATCACTAATTGGCCGCTTTGCATCTGTCAAAATGAATATTCTCCCAAAAATCAACTATTATTAACTATTATTTGCCATGACACATATCAACCCACCTCTGGGCTGGTTTTCCTCTCTGAACCTATAGTAAACACATTGTATTGGAAAGGAAAAAACGCCCGGATCAAATTAACCACCCTTCAAAAACCAAAACAGTATGGAGGACTTGATGCCCCAAATTTCTATCATTACTCTCTCTCTCTCATCAATTGCAGTATATTCATCATTGGACCAACAACTTAAACCCTGCCTGTCTAGACATCGAACAAACCATCTGCAAAACACTGACCACCCAAGACATAAACTTCATAGACAAATCAATCAGAACCTACGAATGCTTCAAATATAACATAATAAATACTCTTTCTGCCTGGTGGAAAACAAATGAAATTCTGAACCTTCAACTTGCCCCATGTAATTCCACCCCCATCTGGCACAACCCAATGTTCAAAATCAGCCGAAAAACAATTAACTTTGCATCCTGGAAACAGAGAGGTTTCATCATGTCTGTTTTCCCTCTGGTTTGTGTGTTTGAGCATCCACACCTCTGTTGACAGAAGAAAAACAATATGTTCACAGTTACAGGCTCATTCGTGTGTTTGTGTGCACATGGTTTGTGGTATAATGAAATAATAACAGCTATTTTCCAAAGAGCACAGTGTGCTCCTGCTTTCATGCTGCAGGACTGGCAATAGTTAATTTTTTAAGCTGCATTAATTATGCAAATTTTTTGGAGGAATGATTTTTATTTATTTATTTTTAACACTGCCTGTGAAACATTTCAGGCCGTGAACAAGCAACTGATGAGCGTTCCATTGATAAATAATCCTCCATCTTGTGCTGCAGCTAATGGTGGTAATGATGATGATGATACATTCTAATTGCTGTTTGATATTCACAATCGTTTCTCTTTTTAGCTGTAATTAACATTTTAGTCATGGCATCATTAGAGAGAAAAAGCGAGCGAGAGAAAGGGTCTAATTCTTCAAGAGGGTGCTGTCCTTTGTGTGTGTGTCTATGTGTATGTATTAGTGTGTTTTATGTCGGGTGTATACAACGTGTTTGTGTGCGATATCAGGTGCTTCTTCCTGATCATTTGAAAAGAGCTCTGCTGCATCCACAGATAATTTTGTTTCTGTTTTGGCTAGCAAGAAATATCTGTGCATTAACAGTCTACTGTCATGAGGCTAATGGGCTGACCTTCAGTAGCTTAAAAGTCACCTGCAATGTTTTTCGCTCTCATCCCAGCAATTATTACGTGAAGCAGCAGAGACATCCACCTGATAGCTAATAACAAGATTAAACTGTATCTTGACTGACAAATTAACAGACTGACGGGTTCAAAAATAGGTTTATAATGTCACTGCACACTTTCTCTCACACACACACACACACACACACACACACACACACACACACACACACACACACACACACACACACACACACACACACACACAGAGTATTCATTCAGCAGCTCCTTCATTCTGAAAGCACCTCTATAATGTCTCAGACCTTTGTGCTTCACCATGAACAAAACACACACACCCTCAGCATAAGGAAGTTGGATGAGTGATGAGAACATGGCGCCATAATTTTGCTTTTGGCTTAGGGTGAGAGATGGAGGTTGAGAGGAGAAAGGTAGAGGTGCAAAAGTATTGCTCTCTTAATCCTTTTCTTTTCTTCCTCCATTCTTTCACTTGACTGTTTTTTCCTTTCTTCCTTTTTTCAACCTATTTTCCATTCTCATACATTTTCTTCCCTACATTTTTTTTGTGTCCTTTTGTCCTTTGTCCTTTTTTATCATCTTTTAAGCCCCCCTCCACTCCCAACCCACGCCTTGTTCTTTCTTTTTCTTTACCCTTCCTCCTTACTCATCACTGCCGTAAAACTGGCAGTCATTTTTGTGTGTTGTATGGGAGTGCATGCGTGTGCAGGAGTGTGCCAGTAGAAGATGTAGTGAAAAAATGTCAGTACTCCATAAACTATCTCTAATTGGTTTCAAGGAAAGAGAGAGGGGGGGGGGCTTTTTTGACCGGTACATCAAAGGCCTATAGCAAATCTAAATGGGATCTAGTTTTGTAATTCAGTAGTACATATTTTTGTGTGAAATAAGAACAGCTTTATGCTTTATGTGTGACCGTATTAAAAGGGAAATAAAAAGTTCCACATGCATATATGCTGTAATAACCTCAGTTTAGTAATCATTAGTATTTGAAAAGAAGTAAAACTATTTAATGAATAAATATAAATGGCAAACTCCACAAGCAGCCAACAGGTAATAGGTATAAAATGTGGCTCTACAGCACACTCAATCACAGCAAGGTCAGACACATCAGCCACTGTGACGATAAGTTGGACATCCTTTTAAGAGCAATAAACCATACCCAGGGAGACAACTGTAAGGTCAAGTAGTCTATGGTCTTGGAGATTAATAATCAAGCTATAGAAAACACATTTTTGCATTCATGGGTAGCTATTTTTTCTGTTGTGTGTTGAATACCAACTGTGTCACCTTAACACAAAAACATTTGGTTGATGTTGCCAGTGGGAGAGACCATCTATCAGCACACATCTGTGCTGGATATTGTTCAAAAATGGTCTTGGTGGCACTCTGTCTTCTGAAAGCAGAGCACATCTGCACTGCTGCAACACAAATGTGACGATGACAGCGGTGACCACAGTCAGCGAGATGAGCAGGAAGATCAGAAAATAATTTTCAGGTGACCACGTAAAATTTAAATAAGAGCTGAGGACAGAATGAAGAATATAAGTAGTGCAGAGGGGATGTGGGAGAGAGGATATGATTTAAAGGATGTGAAATGTTTCCCAAGGAGATTAATTTTCAGCTTCAGTTGGGTTACTCTTTGGCCCTGGCTGAGGTGGGAAGGTCATTCCAATATTTTTCAGAGCCAGAAGGAAGGAGAGTTGAGGCTGGGATGAGTGATTACCAGGTCACATTATTAGGAGAGCCAAGCAGACAACATTAGCAGAGTCAGGGCATTGACTGGCTGGTATGGAGAAGCTGGGCAGATCATGACCTGGAGGGATGGCGATGTGCACTCATTTGCAGTCTTGTACACCAGGTTTTGGATTTTAAAATGAGCCACCACGGGCAGTCAGAGGAGGGGAGAGCAGGAGGAGTGCAACATGCAAGAATTCGGGAAGATAGAAGACAAGACAGCCTGCAGCAGTTTGGTTGAGTTAAAGGAGTCTGGCATGTGGTCAGAGGAAAGTTGCAGTGCCTCAGACAGAAGTTTCAACAAGCTAAGCAAAAGAGCTGATAAAGAAGAGCCTGGTTCCCTCAGTGTTGCAGATAATTGTAAACAATCAGAAGACACATAATTGACCCCATACTAAAGTGATTAATACGATTGAGCGATGTGCAAGCAGTGGAAGCATGACAGTCATCGCCGATGGACGATGGTTTTGTCCATCGGACCAGCCCTAGTGATGAATAAACAGAATGTAATTTTCACTTTTTCACAGTTTCACAGATCGGACAGCATGTACAGCGCATCATGCTGTAAAACGGTAACAGCAGCAAAACTTTTTTTTTCATGTTGTCTTTATTTAAGCTGACCTCAGTTAATGGAAAGTGGCACTCTGAGTGAGAGACACAAACTGAAGAGGCCACAGTTATAGAACGGACTGTGAACTCTGCCGTAGTTGAAATGTGAAAACAGGCGATAGAAGCTTGCCGTCAAAGGGGGTATCTCAGCTGACGTGTAACCTCTGTAGGAGGGAGAGAGGCTCTGTTATGCAAGTCAGATTGGCTGAAGAGAGAGTAAAATTAAACTAAGTGAGACAGATTGTAAGAGTTGACATATTGCCTAGTTCATCCATCCCATTTCCTCTTTCGATACTTCCCTGTCTTCTTCTATCCGTCTCTCCTTCTCCCCACTTCCTCTCCTGTCCTGTCTTGACTCCCAAGTTTTTTTTTCTTTTTTTTTGCCAGTATGGTCTGAGCTAAAGTGGAACAGTCAAAAGCAAAACTCCGGTGTCATCCTGAATGTGTGTCTTTCATGAAACTTCCCCCTGTTGCTTTCCCTGTCTTGCTTTTTGGTGTTCTCCCTTAATTAATGTCCTAAACAGTGGGGGAGGAGACAAACACTGTGGAGAAACAGACTGTGTTTTTGTGGATTTGTGCACATATGTGTGAGTTATCTTAGCATGCAGCCAAACTGTCAGCGTGAGTGCGGCTGCCTCTCAATTAGAGCTAACTTTGTTGGGAAATACATACACAGTCACACTCATACGCACACTGTGAATTACTTGTTTTCACTGTTTGAAAAAAAAACAAAACTGCACAGATACACAAACACACAAACCGAGTCAGGGCCATAGGCCATAATCAGCACTTTCATCTCTCCATCTGCTGCTCCAAACATTTCTCGCTTTCTTTCTCATGTTTTTTTCCCTCTTTCAAACTTTGCACCCCCCACCCCCACCTTGTCTCCTGCTGCGCATCTAGCTGTCTGTATGCTTGAGTATGACTGTGTGTCTAAGGAGGGAGGGGGGGGTTGTTCTTTTCACTGCCTTGTTAGAGAGTCATACAGGAAAAAAAAACACCAATTGTTTCTCTGCTTCCCTCCTGCCTACTTTTGTAGCTCATCCCTCCATCCCTCAGTTCTCTCCGTTCCCCACTTCTCTCTACTTACTGCTGAGCTTTCTCAATGTGAGTTGTGTTCACGTTCAGCACTCTCCCTTTTCTCGCTTCCGCTATGTGTCGCTCCCTCTGTCATTATCTCTGTTTCTGCTGTGCAATACTGCTGGGAAGCCAGCGTTATCATCATTTCCCTGCTCTCTTCTTCTCTTTTCCTCCCTCTCTTCCCCTCTTTATGACTCCCTCTAATCCATTATCCCTCTCTAACGACTCTGTTGTGCTGCTGTGAAGTGGACCCAACTTTAGGACGACCATCCCTCCTGACTGTGCCCCTCTATCTCTCTATCTATCCTCTCTCTTCTTTTGCTCCCTCTCACTGTCTCTTTCTGGCTACAGAGATGTACCACTGTGAAAAGAGACCCTCTCTCAGCAGTTCCATTAAATGCATGTCTTTCTCCTGTGTTTCCTCTCTTATTTCAGCCGCAGTTGCTTCTTTTCCTTCCCAGTTGTTTTCTCCATTCCTAGAGATCTCTTTTGACCTTCCTCTGATTGCTGATCACACACGAGGCGGTACAGTTGTTACAAGTTCTGACTCATTCTGTTCAAAACGTCTTTTATCACTTCTGCCTTCCATGCATTTATCCGTAACCCCATCTCTCTTTTCTGTGGTAAAAGACTAACTACTAAGTACGTCAACTTGAGTATTATACTTCAGTGTGGTCTTATGCTACTACACTCTGTAAAAGCCATATAGCCGCTTGGGGGCAGTAAATAAAGCTAAACTTATATCACTTACATATTAATACCCTTGATGTTGCTAGCAAACCTTTGTTTTTTTTATACATTCAGCGTAGAGGGAGTATTATTTTGTCTCCACCAACTCCCGAGGGAAATATCCTCTTTAGAAGTTTTGCATAGAGCAGTAGCATATATTGAGTTTTTATAGCTTTTTTGCTGCCTTTTGTGGCCAAAAACAATGAGAGTGTGGCGAGAGAAAACATTAAATGGTCAAGTAGCAGGCTGATAAAATCAAAGCTAACAGTAAAAGGGCCATAAAACTCATTGTGTGTGGTGGCTGTTCTTTCATAGAAGCATTACAGCTCCTTGAAGTGAAACATCTGAATACTGACTGAAGTCCAGGTGCAGTAATCGTTCATACAAAATATGATCAAGAGCTACAAGATCTACAGTAGGCATATGTTATTGAAATGTTGGCTCTTGAATGTGTCAATGTTGCCATTTCTACATTTGCCAAAATAATAGTTAACATTAGTATTTTACAGATGCAAAGTGATGTTCAACAGTTCAGTCCTTGTACTAAGAGTCATAATTAGCAGTTGGAAACTGGAAATGTGCCTTCTTTCTGCGTTTTGATTGTCATCACAGGGCATCAGTTTTGGCCTCCAACTTTAATTACTTGCCTCTCTCCCGCTGGTGTAGACGGGAGCTTGCTTCCACCAGCTCAAATGTCTCTTTCATATTACCCAGCATGCTTGTGTTATACATGTCTGGCTGTAATGTATGTGTTGACTCTCTCATGCTGTTCACACTCACTCACTCGCTCTGACTTCCACCTCCCCTCACTAAAAGTGTTTAATCATGCTAAGTTAAGTTGCTTGAAATAATGTCTCCCGCTGTTCTGGTACAGTAAATGTCACGTTTAGCCGGAGACCGCAAAGAAAGAGACAGGGACAAATAGACACAGCAAACATTTACATAGTGAAAGAATCTTTAAATCAGAACACCCCCGCCTGCATTCCACTATGCACATTGCAGTAGTGTTGACTGAATATTTAAATTGTATACGGTATATCCATCACAGCCGCTCTGACTGGTCCTGACCTACCCACATTCTTCACCAAGGAATGAGAGAACCTGCAGCCAGCAGGGAGAATAATGAGGAGGGGTGTTTAATTGTAATACAAGCAGAAGTGTTTTGGGCTGTCTGTTGTTAACTTCCTCAGATAAACAGAGGAGCTGAGTTCCTTCTGTTTCCCAGTGAGTGTGTTGTAAAGGTCAGGGCTCTGAGCAGAATGCAGCTGGAATAAACTGGTTCCTTTTGTTCATCAGCAAAAGGCACGGCAACAAATGATGTCCTGATATCCCAGGTAACTCTTAAGATGCCCAGATATTTGCAAGATTTGTGTGATCATTTAGGACCACACCACCTCCCCCATCTCCACCTCAGTAAAATTCCACAACACAACGCCAGATTGAAGGAGAAAGAGAAGAGAAGGAATAGAAGATTGAAGGAGAGATAAAACAGTGGAAGAGCTGAGTGCTCCGCACCTTGTTAGACACCTTGTTAGTGTTCAGTCAGTCATTATAGTGTCTGCTGAGCTAGGGTTATATAATAATAGACAAGGCTGGAAAGGATAGTTTTCTTAGTGACCAAAGGAGCACACGCTGGTGTTATGAATGGCAATAAATACAAGGGATAGAGAGAATGAAGGAAGAAAGTGAAAACAGAGCACTGGAGACAATAACATACTCTTGCACCTCATTACGTGGGTCTTGTTGCACACATGGGGCATACTATTAACATCATCTGCCTTATCAGCCTTTTGGGATTTTCATAGTCATCATGTGTGCTCCCGTCTTGATCGAGATGAGATTAATATCTGTTGGAGTGCAAAGACAGAATTATGTTAAAAAAAATAGTGCTTTGTCTGCTTTCATGACTTACAAACATCACCTGCTCAGCGCCTGTGTTGTAATATTGACAGAAATTAGATGTTGAGAAAACATCTAAGATTATTTATTGCATACATACTGTATGTCAGTCTCAGCTGGTTTGTCATAATGTCTTTGCATGGTGGTAATGGACATCTGGCTCTTGTGTGAGCAACATCAGCCCTGTCATGCTGTAACATTAAAGACATCTCTTCCCTCCTTTTTTTTTCTTTTGCTGCTGTGATTTTTCTTGTAGAGCTAATGTCTGTCACAGACTTTTCACTCTGCCTTCAACCGTGGCTGCTCAGAACAAATCTAAACTAAACTAACTCTAAACTTATTTGATTTCTGGCAAGGTCATGTTGTTTTTGATCTAACTGGGCCCTCAAGGTGGGGATGATAATTAAAATTGATGTACTGGGGATAATTTAAATGTCTCCTTTTTGATTAAACATTGAGTATGTGAGCATGAAAATGTTTTTCCTTACCTCACTTGTAGTAACAATCTCTGTACACAGCAAATATATGCATGGTTGATTATAAGTGGTAAAATGCCCCTTTCCAGAAATAAATCTCTTCCATAGCCTATAATTGAAAAAAGCATTTAATGATGTTACAGAAAAGGTAAAACTTTGTGTTCAGCTACTGTAACACTCTACTACTGGTATATATACGTATATAGTTTATAATTATAGTGAAACCTCTCTATTTGGGGAACCACAAAGGCCTTCAAGGTCATACATATCAGCATTTCAAATGTTTTCTTTAACCTTTTTCATTTAAGATTTGTACTCATCTTATTCTAATTAGGTGTCTATAATCTATTTTAAATCTAATAATACCCAAATTTCAGGCATTTTTTCTTACAAAAAGGTAACTGTTTCGAACCCATGAGTAGATTTTTTCCCCTTACAAATGGCTCCTTTAAACTAATAAACAACATTTTTCATAACATGTTTTGTTGTCTGCTCCTTTTGCTGCAGTGACTAACTGAATTATAAGATAACGGCTTCTTTTTGCTGCAGGCTAAAATGGAACAAATTTGAAATTGGTGGAGAATGTGATGGAATACAATGAATAGATTGTTTTTCTTTTAACTAGTTCATATAATTGAATACAAGGGCAGCCTTTACCTTACAGCCATGGAAATGTCCGTGTGTGTGTGTGTGTGTGTGTGTGTGTGTGTGTGTGTGTGTGTGTGTGTGTGTGTGTGTGTGTGTGTGTGTGTGTGTGTGTGTGTGTGTGTGTGTGTGTGTGTGTCTCATGTGCATGTGTGCAACTGAGTGTGTGTACTCTCATCAGCAATATGTTTCCTTTATCTGTGCAGATAGTTCAGTTTTTATTGTCAGAACGTCATTTCTGTTACACCCTGTTGATGAGAGTCAGGAGAGAAAGTGTAGTAGCTAGAAGAAGGGAGTGTGAGGGCATGCCAAATTGCACGTTATTGGTCTCTAAAAGAAATGGAAAAAGGAGCTTGGAAGAAAGTGTTTAGATGTGAACAGAATCAGATTTTGTTGTGCTTTGTTTGGTTTTGTTCTATGACAAGAAGAAAGAGCAGCAGAGAGTGCTTGTTTTAAAACTGCTCTTTGAGGTTTTGTTCCTGCTACATTCTTTTTCACTTTACCTTTCCATTCTCCAGAGATGTGGACCACTTCACTTTTAATCAAATTTGGCAAAATTGAATTTTTCACTTTTAGAAAAACGTATGAAAGAAGAAGAAAGAAAAGAAACAAGACTGACATTTAGTGAATCAGATCATTAATTGCTTTCCAACCCTGTTAGTATAATAATGGCTGTGAAACAGAAGCAAAAAGGGGGAAGGAGGTTAAGGCAACGGTAAAAGAGGTAAGAAGTGTAATAGCTTAGCACCAAAGACCGATGTGCTGTGTGGTGTAATGTGTATAGTAGGTATGCATGCAAATGCTTTTTTCACATTGATTATGATCACCTGCAAAATGTGGTGTTGTAGCATCTTGACAACTGTATCTTGGCCCCACCTCCATTCAAATTGACTATCTACAATAGCTGTCCTAAATATACTTAATTTGAAAAGAGTTCATTTTCTGGTCTGGTGGTAAAAATATAAACAGTATGCAATGTAGCAGACAAAGCACAAACAAAAACTGTGGTGTATAGCATTAGGGCTGACCCAAAAAAATCGAAGCTTCGAAGCTTCAGTCGTTGCCATGGTAATTGATCATGTAGTGATCGATTTATTTATTTATTTTTTTCCTTTTTGACACCAGTTTTCATCGGTACGTTGAAATGAGTAGGCTACTTGACATCCTGGAAACCTGCCTGATAAGTTTTGGAGACATACATTCATTATGTCTGCCATGAATAGACCCCCCCCCATTGGACGTTCCAATCGCAAACCCGCCACCGCCAGCCGGCGAAGCTTTGATCATGATCGATTTTATGTCCGCGAATAATCGATTCTCTAAATATGATAATCGGGACAGCCATATATACCATGTGAGCGACTTGCTGGTTAATTATTGTAGATTCTCAGAAGTTGCATTTTGTGTATATTCACACAGTGAGTGCAGACATGCTGCCCTTGAGAACGAGAGGAAGAAGAGAAAGACGAGATGTTGGAGAGGAGTGTGGGGGGTGCAGGGTATGTGGGTAGAAAGCTGTGAAATATTGAGAATGACATTGTTAAAATTGAATATGAGTGCCTCAAACACAATCACTATCAAGTGAAAGGGCTTAGAAATACAAGCATACCCACAGTCTTTAGTATGCTCACATAGCAAGACATACATACAAATTGCCCTAGTCAAGTGAAAATTGCTGAGAGAGCCATCTGTCAGAAGTTGCACTGAGAAGGCAGCATGGTCCTATTGATTTGACAGAACGAGACACAGTCTGCATACAGTCCCTTATAATGAGACCACAGCACTGGAGCTGCTAGCTAGTTTACTGTGCATGTGTGCGGCGAGCACCCATACAGTACATGGGAGAAATAAATGGTGATTAGAGCCATGGATCTGATCTGACTGGCTTTATATTTTATCTGATTGTCTGATGGCACATGTGTGAGATTCAAAGCTACTGTAGGCCTCCCAAAAACCAGTCTAACTGTTGTGGCTGTCTGACTTTTTTGTTCATTTTCTCTTCTTGATGTGTGATGAGATAAACCTTGGTTTTCTGGGAAGGGAGTATATTCATGAACAATGCCTCACAGAATGGGCAGTAGGTTTCTTGTTACTAATGTTTCCCATTCTTCCATGAAGATTATCCCAACAGGATATTACAAAATAGCTTCATTCATCACCACTTTTTAAACAACCCACAGATGTTATGGATTAGCTGTATACTGGCGCGTGTCTTTCCACAAGAGAAACCCCTTGTTTTTGCCCTTTGGAAATATGTGTACACATACATAAAAAATGCCACATGCACCACGAACACGAATCCATTCACGAGCACACAGCCTTGACTTTCCGTTGGCTGTTGTAAGCCTTATATTATACACAGATTGTATTGATCCATATATAGGAGGCGAGCAGGGAAACACAGCCTGTAAATAAGCTCAGAGAGATTTCTGCTGACGCCATCATTTTTATGTTCCTTTCAACTGTGGAAAGGAGGTAAAAGTGCTGATGAGGCTTGAAGAAAGAAGAAGAGAAAAGAGTGTTTCTGTAATAAGTCCAATGTCAACCAATTTCTGCATATGATATTCTCACACACACACACACACACACACACACACACACACACACACACACACACACACACACACACACACACACACACACACATACATACTCACACCCAGTGTCACCTTACTCCTACCCAAGCTTTTCTAGGAGGACATTAGACTCACACACACACACACACACACACACACACACACACTGGACTTTATCGCTGGTCTCCACACTTGGCCTGGTGCAGACCAGACCTTCACTGGCTTCTCTACCTTATTTCATTCCAAGGAATATAAAAAGAGTGCTCCAAGGCCAAAAAGCAGTCAGATTTAATGAATGTTTACAAGCGATGATGCAGCAAGTTGGTCAGAGTGTCTCTGAAGGGCAGACACACAAACTGAAATGTGTGTGTGTGAGTCTGTTTAAGTTTAGGGATAATTTTGCCAAGGGATATATTTTGTTGTGTGTGTCTGAAAAATGAGCAAAACTGTGGAAAATACTTTGCACATAAGGCATTTTAGAAGTCAGTGTAATGTCCTGCATGTTGAATTTTAAAAAAGCAAACTCAAACAGACTTGGCGTACAGTATGTTGTGTCACAACTCTGATTGCACGGAGGCTCCAATCAGCATTTTTCACATCTGGAAAGTTCAAGTTCAAGATAATCTAACATGAAGATGTACAGCACACAGGAAAACAGCAAAAACACAACGCAAAAGCAGAATTGTAATTGATGCAACAAACTTCAGCATCTTCCGTTCTTTATTCTGTGGTATCAGGCACTGGATTCTGACAAATGTTTTTGAGCCAATCTACAAATACTATAAGTGTGTGTGTGTGTGTGTGTGTACATGTGCATGTTGCGGTGACATAGTGAGTAAGAGCGGCTGTTATGTGATGGTATGCTTTTATCTGTGCATTAGTGCCTTTCCCAGTGTTGCTCTTTCCCAAAAATAACATCATTACACGCAACAAAAGCCAACAAGAGAAGAAGAGAGAAAGAAAGCAACAGAGTGAGGCGTGAAGAATACCCAAAGAAAACTGCCAGAGAAATCAATTTACAAAGTTGCCTCTTCCAATTAATTTCAATTCTCAGTGAGGGGCCATCAAAACACTCTCTGCTCTGCTTTTTGTCCAGATGTTAAACACGAACCATATCATCTTCCATAGGGATGACAAGGATGAAATTAAATAATGCCGAGTTTTATCTGTATCTCAGGACCATACACACACACACACACACACATGCAGTACGTTTGCCGAAGCGCCAAGTGTCTCACTCTATTTTGCACACGTCCCTCTTGCTCACATGCAGATATCTGCATTGTGAGCATGCTCCAAAGCGCAGCTAAGTGGGGGAATAATTTGCATTTCAATCTTTTATAATTTGCTCCCTTTTTGTGAAATTGAGCCGACTTCCATGAGCTAACCGCTGTAAGTACAGAACCCCATTTCAGCTTCTTCCCTCAGGGTGGTTCTGTACAATTTTGAATATCTTTTTTTTCCCCACAGTTGAAGTCGTATTAAAAACTCGTTCTTATTACACACATTGAACTCTTGTGGGTTTTTAACCTAAGTCATGTTCTGAACATATCGACTTTGCAAGGATAGAGTTAAAGACAAACAAAATTGTGAGCTGATTTTGTTCTTTGGTCTCTGAAGTGTCATGTGGCGTCGAGTTGATTTCCAAACAGATAATCCTTAGAATAGACTCCAACACATGGTTTATCTTTCTGCTTTACAAAATATGGTGTTGGGGTTTGCTTCAAAGTAACGTCAAGTGTCCTTTAAAGTGCTCTTTTCTGTGGGTAAGGCAACATGTTGCCCAGAAAAACAGCAGGGGAAAAAAGTTTTGAAATCAACATGTTCAGTTTTGTTTAATTTCTTTGGTTTAAAGGAGATGTTTTTACATCAAATGCATTTGATATGAACAAAGTGAATGATTGTACCAACCCAGAAAATTCACTGATATATGTTTGAGTTCTGCTGTGAATTAATCAGCATTTCAATTTTATTTTGTTCAAATTGAATTGATCTAAAAAGCCACAATTGGGTGGAATTGTAACTTCTCTAACTTTTGCAATTACTGTTATCTTTCCTCACACACTGTTTGGTTAGAAGTAATCAGTCTGTGTCAGCTTTTGTTGCCTAGTTTAGTTAGTAATAGTTTTGATATCAATTCATTTGAACTTTTTATATTATTATTATTTTGCAGATGCTCTCATTTTTTGCTTGGCTAAAAATCACTTTATTCCTTATTCAGCTTTTAAGAATGCAGTTGTGTACAAGAGTAGACAGAGACATTAAGATTTATGTATATATTTTAGATGTGTGGGGTTTTTGTTGTTTTGGTCCATTACTTTTCAGGAATAGGAGCAAGGTAGCAGACGACCAATAGAGTTGTATCGTCTGTGTCCTGCAGAAACTGGGCAACATGTTTACCCAAAACAGAACTAGGAAAAACATGCAGAATTTATTTAATCAATTTAGACAATTTCTGGTTTGGTTTCCTGTTGGTTGTTTGTCTCTGACCTGCCCTCAGACCCACCTCTGCTCTTTGATCCTCGTACTGTACTTGTAATATGCAGAAATACACAAGTTATTAAGTTATTAACCACCATTAGTAGACACATGCTTTGGACAGTCATTTTACCGTCATGCTGTTAAACTTTTTCCACTCTTCTTTCTTATTTAATTTAATTACAAACAGTGTTTCACTGTCCCTCTGAAACTGTCTTACATGGTGTGTGTGTGTGTGTGTGTGTGTGTGTGTGTGTGTGTGTGTGTGTGTGTGTGTGTGTGTGTGTGTGTGTGTGTGTGTGTCTCTGTGTGTCTCTCTGTGTGTGTGTGTGTGTGTGTCTCTCTGTGTGTGTGTGTGTCTGTCTCCATGCTCATGCCTCTTGTGTATGTAGATACAAGTGCACACATTCATTTGTATGTTACTCAGTGTATGTAGTGCTAATGTTACAACCAACAGGGTCCAGAACAATTTGTCAACATCAGAGGTGAATTATTGCCAATATGAAATATGAATGTCTCATTCATTAATATTTATCATTTTATTGAAGCAATTACCATAATACTGACACTCCTCCACCACATGGTGAGCTGTATTAAAGGGAAATAAATTATACACTAACTAATTTATTTATATTATTATATTATTATTATTTGCTTTATATGTCCTCTGTATGCAACATAGAGAAATTAAAGTGCTCACCTATCCACATTCAGATCCACGCTGCTTGGGGACCCCACATTAGACTTTAGCTACAGCACTGTATATTGAGTGCATATAGTGCAAATTGTCTGTGTTAAATATTGACTTCTTAACACGATACTGGTACACGCAATAAATTAAAGTGCTTTCTACCTTTGCAGCTGAAACATTAGCAATAACAATATGTTTTCTGTGAAAAACTTCATAACTTTGGTAATCAGGTTCTGGTTATAACTTTTTTTATTTGTTATTAAGCGTAATCAAGACCTTTTCTGTAACATGACATTCATATAACATTCACTTTATTAATAGTCTTGTTGTTGATGAGATCCTGTGAATACAATTAGTTGGAGAAAAAAACAAAAAAACAATTCAGACGTCTACATAATCAACTCCAGTCAATTTTTCAAGTTGGAAGATGTTAATATAAAACATGACATTAAATCTTAAATAATGTATACTGGGAAATGTTCGCAAATAAAAGCACTTACGGTAGATATTCTTTGGCATGTGAATGTGCATGCAAATGCTTTAATGAGTCTCTTCAGTGCCATCGCCTTCACATTTTTCTTCATCGTCATAACCATCTCTCTACTCTGAAACTTTTTGGAAAGCACAGACTCCACAATAAGAAACATTCCTTCACCACTTTACTCATCCATCATGTTTGGATGACGGTATAAGGTTCTTATAGGAAATCACAGAGCATGCTGGGAGAAGGAGATACTATTAGGCACATCTATGAATTGTAAACTTGGTGCATCTTCGCTCAAATCCACAACATTAGTGGCCTGCTGGATCCTCATAATGGTGGCACTTGATGGCTTGAAAAAATTGCTAACCACATGGAAAATCCCTCTTCACTTTGGCTGATAGCCATTGGGTATTAGAGGAGGCACATGCACAATGGAGAGATTGAGGAGCAGAGGGCAGGAGAAGCACTGGGGGAGGGGTGCACGTACTCCGTCATCCTTCTCCTCCATTCCCCCACCCCCCCACGCCTTCACCCTGGCCCCAACACTGTGTCTTTCCCAAGTTTTTTATAATCACTGGGACACCATCAGTCGAGAGCAATTGAGGTGCTAGAAGAGAAGAGAAATAGATGGTAAAAAAAAAAGTAAATAATCATTCCTGCAAGTCATCAGACGACAGAGGGATCATATAATCTGAGGGAGTGGAGGTGCTTATTTGAAGATTTACAAGAAAGCCACACACACTTATGTATACAGTATACTGTATATATACATACATGTAACTCTCCTGGATGTGCCCACCACTCCACTGGCTTCAAAGCTGCTCTCATCTGGAGCTACTGTACCTCTAACTGCGACATGTCAACAAGGATGTGGGGGGGGGGGGGGGGAGACAGACAGGCAGAGAAGCAGTGGAAGTATTTGATGCAGAAGAGTTGGCTAATAACATAATTTTGTGCGCCAAACCTGCAGGAAACAGCAGCTCCTGTATCTGACTAATTTTTCATCCCTGTTTCTGACTGTTCCTGTTTATTTCTCTCAAAACAAATGAACAGAGTGTGTGTGTGTGTACGTGTAGGCGCATGCCTCTGTGCATGTGTGTTTGGCTTTGATTCTGTCAGCCCTGTGAAGACACTGACACTGTTGACTCTAACAAAAAGAAATCAATATCAACCAAAATACATCTTACATCCTATTGTCTGTCAAAGTTATTTCATTGTTGAATTATTCTGTCCCAACATGTTTTCACAACCTACCTTTTAAACTCATGGCCATTCATGTGCTAATACTGGAGTCACAATGATTTTCAGTTTCTACATAGAAATCTGCTCATTGCTGCTGCTCTTGTGTAAATAATACCAATGGAAATCAGTTTAATTATAATCCAGCATCTTGTGTTGCCTGAAGACGCTGTTTGTTTCACAGACTTCAAGGTCACCTACAGTAATAGAATGTAACTATAGGTCCTAATAAGCTAATATGATATAATATAATAGTGACTACTCTACAGTATATGTGGAAACAAAAACATTTTATTCCTCCAATCTCTTCTTTCTTTCTGCCCTTTTCACTCAAAATAGATGAAATAGTAAAACATGTGATCATGCAAAATGAGTAATCATGTTTAATGATTGAATGATGGAACATGAGGCTTTGATAATAAATACAATTCAAATTTGCTTCCTTTAGTGAAATGCTGTTTCTTTGAGCTTCCTGTCTTTGTTGAGACTTTGAGAGGCTGTAGACATTTTTGGGGGTTTTTTTGTTTGAAGACTTGAGGCTCTGAGAAAACATATTTTCTGAATTTTGTTACATGAAAAGCTGCCTTCAGTGTTTTTTTTGTTTGTTTGTTTTCCGAAAGTATAAAAACCTGTTGTTCTAAAGACTGGATGATTGAGCAGCAAGTTTGTTGAGTGTGATTATTTAGCAGGTGAAAATATGTCAAGATAGTTTGGAAAATAACTTGTGTTTTCTGTTTTTGTAATGATTTAAGATTCAACAACACTTCACTATCAAGTAGGGCTCTGTTTTCTGACACGGCAAAGACTAATGTAAGCAGTGCTGCGAAACAGTGAGATTTTCCTGACCTTAAAATGATGTATGCCTGTCCATTTGGTATGTACATGTGGTGCAGAGTGCAGATAGTACAGAGCACAAATGTGAAAATGGTTGACAGAAAGGTACATCATCTGGAGAAGAATGCTGAATAATGTAAAAAAGAAAAATCTCACACTCCATCATTTGCAAGTTCTGTGTGACTTGAGCAGGAAAACCAGTAAAGCAGAATAGTGTCAAGTAAAGAATTATAAGTCTTACCAGCACTGTCATCCACCATTTCTTTAGTAAGCGGTATAAAACCCCCTTCAAGCTTGGTAAAGCACGAATAAATGTGCACCATAGGACGTCCACTTCTCTGCCTTTCTCTGACTCTTCCAGTCTCTGTTGCAACCTCCTGATGATAGCCTACTGTGACACTATAAGCTCAGTGGCAACTTCCCTCTGAGAACATCCTGTTTGAAGCCTCGACAAGGCCAGGTACTGTTGATGGATTGTTACTGTAGGTGTTGTCTTGGTCTCATGATGCAAAATGTGAACAGCATGATCAAGAGGACTGTTTGAATACAAACTGTCATTCAACCAGAACATTTGGTGGTCGATTCATGGATCAGACACCTGTTGTGACTTTTATTGTTAATCACCTTGTTAGAGAACAGCATGTTATAAGTACTGAAGTACTGAACAGTCGGACATGTGCATTCAAAAGTTTAGAGAAGGTCAAATTTAGTTCAACTGTAAAGGTTATAGTGAATTTTAGTTGCATTCTGAAATTTCATCAAAGACAAATATCCCTCATTTTTTGTGAGTTGTGTAATTAAATCAATCTATTATATATGAATGAGCCAAAAAAACATTATTTTTGGTAACTTTCTGTTTTGGTCAAATTTGGACTTATACCTTACATGTAATATTTAGTGTACACAGGCCAACTAGCAAGGGGTTTTTCACTTGCCTAGCAGTTGTGGACATACCACTCTATGAGCCCACCAAGATGTCCTTCAGCTAGACACTTTCAAGGCTGAGAAAGGATGAAATTGACCAAATTGTAGCTAAAAAGTAGTTACATCATTTTGTGGCAAGATTGCAGTGATTGAAACTGGGAGCTGACATCAGCTGAACATATTCCAACTCTCTTTTCCTCATTTACAAAGCTCTAATGATCTGCTCTAGTTTTCTTTCATCCAAGAATAAATGGAGAGTGATGCCGTAACTCTGAAGGGAAGCCTGGCAGTGGAAATGTAGATTTTAAAAAGTGATGGTGCCTTTGATAGAAGTGGATTTCCAGAGAGTGGTGGACAGACACTGAGCACCCTCCGCACTGTGTGACGCCATGGAAAGTAGGAATACAGAGGGGAGCATTCAAACGTGTTGCTGCTGATGCTGTTGTGAGATGAAATTACAGAACCGCAAGTTTTCACAAGTGGTTGCCTCAAGTACCTCTCAACCCACTCCAGCACAATTTACCGGTGACTGACGGTGCTTGTTTATATTGACAGTTTTTGGTGAAGAGTATGGAGGCATTTGTCTGAAGGTTGTGCACAACAACAGGGCAGTCATTATCACCAATTTGTCACTTCATCCAGTTGACCCCTTTTGATTCCTTTACACTGAAGTGTGATTTCCCGAGTATATAAACCTCGCCTCTCTAAAAACCTCTTTACAAAGCGCACTTCATGTCATTTTTTTTTTTGTTGTTATTTTGTTTTATTACAAAAACACCTGTACATACGATATGAATGGTTGTAGTAGCAGCAGTCTTAAAATGGTAAAGAGCAAGATGATTATCTTCTGATGATAGGTTGCACACTGTTGTAATTATAGCCTACAAATTGTCGTACTCCAGAATAGTACCAGGCACAAAAGAGTCTAGTCTGAAGAAGGAATCTATTTTCTAGTGTAGTATTTGAAGGCTATAGCTAATGTAATTAATTCCAAGAAAGTGGCTCATACATAATAGTTTGTCACCACTTTAATGTTCTGAACCTCCTTGACCATGAAATGCTGAGAAGCAAAACTATATGAGCAAGACATAAACTGTAACTCAGTGATAGATTAATGTAAAATACACAGTCATTTTTCCTTCCTAAATTTATAATAGACAAATTATCAGCATCAGAGGTCCTCTACTTATCCAAAGGTTTCTCAGTACTGTAGGTCATCTACCAAAAATGACACACATTATCTATATCTGAATAAGCCTGAACAAGTACAAATTGTAGTATTTAAGTACTGAAAGACAAGAAAATCTTAAATGGTTTGTTTGTTTAGATGTAGTGACAAATTGATAGAAAAGGAAAAGTTAATAGATAATAAAGATCTTAGGAGTCATTGAGAAGCACCATTAGATCTGCTGTATATATACATATTCATCTTTCTCTTTTGTTTGTCTAAAGATGAAGGGATGTGAGTCAAGTCTGGTCCTTTTATATTCTTAATGTTCTTGTTAGATGTAATTTCGTTAAAAACAAGTTAATTCTAGTTAATCTAAAGCTTTGATTCTCCCTGTTCTTCCCCCTTTCCTGGGACTTAGTGTATAAAATGGCAATGAAACAGACACACATTCATCAATGTTTGTGTTTATTTAGCTACATACACCAAAAGGGAGTGAGATTTGAGATGAGGATGAAATCACATATGAAGTGTTGCCCACCACAGGAGGACTGAAAGGATTGCCCCCTAACTACAGTACTATCAACAATTAATTTCTGCTGCTGCTGTGTTTTTAAAATTAGGGTTAGGGTTAACCCTTTGATTCTCGTGTCGGACGTCGCATTCGAATGCTAGTGGAAAAGCAAAAAAACAAAACAAAAAACAAGTATAGAGCCGTGGCGAGTCGTGCTAGTGGTAAAGGGCCATAAATAATAACCCCCCTAAAGTGTCTCAATCTGCTGGGCTAATCAATGAACAACGTTGATGAGGTTATTATAGTATTATAGTTTAACGTACCCTTTTTGTCGATAACCATACGCGATAATGTTGCAATCACAGGATGGGGGGTGGGACGCCTCCGCCACTGCTTAAAAAAATCCTAGCAGAAACACTGGATAGTCATGAAATTAGATCCTGAAATTGGAAGAGAATGAGCTGCAGAAATATCAGTCATGAATCACAAAATGGAGGAAGTAAATCTGTCGGCCAACGAGTCAGACTACCAGCTGTGTAATTAACTAATCAGTTATGAGTCGTCCAGCAATCTAGTGTGTAGTATGAATATCACAGTTTCATAATTATAAATGAAAATAAATTATTATTATTTTAAAATTATAAAATCCTTGTTAATTATGGGCACCATCCTCTCAAGAGGAAATATTTCATTGAGAGACTTTATTAATTATTATAATCAGTGTAATATCAGCTGTGACTTATTGATTTTAATGACTTGCTACTCTGTACTTGAGAAGAACACAACAGGACAATAACTGAGATTAAATTAAGAACTACTTTTTTTTGTGTGTCCACATGTGTGCCTGCTGCCTGACCTGTTAAAACCTGGTCTGTTTGTGAGAGAGAAGGATTCTTCTCTAATGAAGTGTTAATTATGGGTCCAGAGCTCTGCATGTCCTTACTATGAACTTCTTTAATGGCTTGTGACTGATGGCCAACCAGGTGTGTCCATTACAAAGGCCAGCAGGAAATAAACTTGAAATTAGGGTCTAATGATGCATAAATGAATGAGGACCACTGGAGACTGGTGGGTTGGGAAAAACCCACCAAACCAAAAAGTATTACAGAAAAATCATGTGCCAAGATTTTAGATGCAAAGAACCCTAAGTGAATTTAAATAGTTTGACCAAAACATGCAAAATCCATTTTTGGGTGGTCCCATGTTGGCATATACCTGAAGCCCCGGTAGCCAGTTTGACTTCAACCAAGGCGATCTTTAGCGCATGTCATTCCCCCTATCTCTCTCCCTGCTTTCCTGTCTGTCTACACTGTCCTGTCAAAGGCAAAAAACCATCCTTGAAAAAAATATGTTGTTTGGTTTATAGTTGAAGATTTTTGAATGAGTTGAAGGAAATAGAGGAATGCTGTTTTTCCACAGTTACAGGGTAACATTTCAGAAAATGAGAGGGGTGATAGAGAGGTGGCAGGGTTGATATGTTATGTTGAGGGGGCACAATAAGGTGCCTTTGAATCAGCCAGGCCTGGCAACCACAAAAACTGCTTCTTGCTCGCTATGCCTGCTTTGGAACCCATGAATATACACACATGCAAACTGAGACACATACAATCCTTCATCTCATCAACAGCCATCAGATTCCTGTCCCTACTCTCAAACCTTGCTGTTTTTAAGAAGGTGGTGTAATTGGCCCTCATTTATCAAACTTGCTTAGGATCTAGTGTAGATCCTGGTGTAATATAAGCGTGAGCCAAGTGTCACGTGTGATTTACGAAAAGTGTGTACGCTGCGCTGCCGATTTCGTTGTAGAACCAGCGTGGTGTTGATAATCGTAATTTAAATGTCACGCCCCGGTATATTCCTGCTTTAGAGGCCTCGTCCTGCCCACTTTACGACATGGAGACACGGAAGATGGCCAAGAAGAGGGACTTTACTGACACTGGCGGCACCATTACATATCTGGACAATAAAGCGGAAGTAAGCGATCCGGTCGTTTTGGCTAGATAGTTTTGGCTCAGTCAGCCGATGGAGTTAGCAGTCCCCGCTAAATACATTTTCAATTTTCCTGAAAAAAACAGAATATTTTGGAGTCGTGGTTGATGAAGTTTGGCAAATATCAGAAATTAATCTCAAAAACTGAATTTTTGAAAACATTTTGAATTCTGCTCTCATGGGAACAACTGCAGTCAATGTAAGAGTGGCATTTTTAATTCATATTTTCTCTTATGAAGCAAAACACTTATCATTGAAAACAAATCACCAACATTTCCATGCTGTCTAGATGCAATTTATGTATTATCAGCTTTTTGTTTAGATAACAGAATTTCTGACATTTTGCCCGGCGCAGTAGCTATAATTTATTCTTGTGACAGTACTGGAGTAAGACATTTTTTTTTTTTAAACATGCAAAAAGTGTTTATACATGTTTGCTCATACGCATGCACATGACATATGACTCAACCACTCACTGACTCGAAGGGTTAGCTGACTGCCTGTTTTCTCCCTCAGTTGTGACAGCCATCTGGTTGTATTGTCCTGTATGAAAGATGGTTTTGACAGTGCACAGAATGAACAATGCTTCCAATAAGACCTTATATTGTAGGAGACATAGAGTAAGTTGATAGCACAATACATTGTTTGAGGCTACCCATCTCATACGATGGATTTAAAAGTTCAGTGGTGTGTATCCACTGGCACATTCATATTTCATTTTATGTCCATTAATCGACAAACAAATGAACAGTACTGGTAAATATTTTTTTTCATGATGTGCCTATTCCTGTTGTTGGATAAAACTCCACACTGATGAGCCATGTCCTCTTGGTGTCAACACAATGTTACACAGTGTTGTACAACAGAAGTAAAAGTAGTGATCATGTCTGTCTCTAAGCAGCACCGTGACCTACAGTGTTGCAGCAGCGTTTTGTGATGTTGATGGTAGGTCATCTAGATCGCTCATAGCAGAAATAGCATGAATTGCACCTCTGCATCTCTTTCCTTCTTCTCTCTTACACACACACACACACACACACACTCGCTCATAGTTTACGTATTAAGTAGTAGAACAGGAAACAAAATGACCTTTTAAAAGAGTCTGCTGCAGTCGATCTTGATTTGATTCAGACATTGTCCTGGGACTGAGAGAGAACTATAAAACCTAACCTAAGCCTGCCCACCTTCAAATTTTTGGACATTCAGATGTTGGCACTGAGCTGAGTCGTTTTCCCAGCTGTATTAAATATTTTATAAAAGTCACTTGTGCAGCCAGAAATCAACATGAAAATTGTTCTGCGACATGACAAAAGGGTTTTTCTTCTGCAACTTAATCGTCTTTCATGGACATTGCCGGTATGAAACTAAAAAACCTGAAATGCCTACTGCAGGTGGAATGATTTACAAAAGTCATGTTTTCGAACCTACTGAAGTCCAAGATACTGCAGACACGGTTCGACATATATTTGGACATTTGTCGGCAGCCCACGTTATGGGAAAAAGGATCTGTGCAAGCTGGTTGTATTTATCCTTGGAAAATACTCGACAGGAAATCCACAGTAATTTCTCATGAATAGTTAACAGCATTAGTGTTTTCTATATGTATTTACATAGCCCTCTAAAAGACTGAATGCCATGTTGCTGGAAATCTTGAGGAAAAGCTGAAGACAGATGAGGAAGCAGGTAGAAATCCTCCAAGTTGCAGTTTTGACTAATTTGAGGCTAATTTTAAGAGCATATAACCAAACTCAGATGTTGAATCATTCTACATAAAAACCTACGGTATAACAAGAAAGACGTGGGAGAATAAGACACAGGCAAACATGGCACAGGGGATTGTCTGAACTAAAAATACAGGAGAGTACAGTGCAGCACATTATTATTTCTCAAGGCTTGTGATAAAACCTAATGTGAACAGCAAATATACATATTGCTTGCGAAAAATATAGTAAAGTCACAGAGAGGGATGCTGGGGGTGGGGGGTGAGGGGATAACTAATTTTGAATTAAATCAAATGCTATCAGTGTGGCAGAAAAGACCTGAGAGGAAGATGGCCTTAATAAGAATGCAGGGGAGAATGAGAGGGCAAGCCAGAGAAAGGGAACATGGGATTATGTGGGTGTCACATATATTATTGAGTCTTGATGGAGGAGGTGGGAGTGAGGGGAGGGGAGTGCTTGTTGGTCTGAGCTGACGTAGCTGTGATCCCCTGCTACAAGGATGAATGGGTCTAATTTCTGCCAGGCTTCAAGAGTGGTGGAGAGGAAGAGCTCATAGACTGCAGATCAATCATTACCCCATGTGTTTTTGTGTATGCTGGGCATGCTTACCCAAATGTGTGTAAATGCAAGACTGTCAACAAGATATTACGTGTGTGTACTTAATGGAGAAGTATATAGAAGCCAAAGAATGTGTGCTATTTTCTAGTTCATTCACATGTAAATGGATGTTTTCTTTCAGTCATGATCAAAAGTAGAGTGAATCTCAGGGAGCAGAGGCAGATTTTCTTTTTACTGTACTACAAGATTTCACAGGATAAGGCAGCAAAAGTTGTTTATAACACACGACAGGAATAAAGAGGTTTTATATTTGAAAACGGACAAGTCACTTTTCTTTGTAGCGTGCTACAGGCAGCATTAAATCCTTACGGGAATGCCTGACAACATTTGTGCATTCTGTTGATTAAAGATGTTTATCACTTTAATTCATTGCAATAGCAGGTTACAAAGTAGTTATGCCAGCTGGTGCTTCGAGAGTGACTGTGCGTGAAGAGAGTTGAAGTCAGTCTGCACAGGCCACCTACATCAATACGTAAATATTGTCATATCTCAAAGACCACAGATCCATTTCTCAATTCTCCGCAGTCTCTTCCCCTTTTTGTAGCCGTGTGACGATCTGATCTCTGCCAAAGCATCAGATCTGATCTGTTAATCCAAACATAATCTTTCAGGATTTGCTCTGCTGTTCCAACAGCTTCTTCTCCAGCAGCAAAGAGGTGATTGTTTGCGCTGATGTCTTCTTTCTTTCTTTCTTTCCAGGTGGAGAGGTCCCCTATACCACTCTAGCTACAAGGATGATGATGGGTGTTTGGTGGATGTTTGCTCTAATTGTCATCTCCTCGTATACTGCCAATCTAGCAGCCTTCCTCACCATCACCCGCATAGAGAACTCCATACAGTAAGTATCCAACTGCTTTACTTCCATGAAAACCTCATTGGTTTGTGTCACAAGAACTGAAAATCATTGTAGTGTTACACATGACCACTATTGATCATATTTTCCCTTAAAGGCAGTACATCACATTAACACAGATGCACAAGCTTCTTAATGTGAAAAAAAAAAACAAATAGGCCCATGACACAGAAGTATTTATCCAAATTGTTCACACACAAACAAACTGAGTATAGTTGTGTGTACGTGAAATATTGTCATTACTTGTCTTTTGCTTAGTGTGGAAATCCATTCTGCTATGCAGTTGTAATCCATGAGACACACACACTTGCACAGACAATTTCTTCCCTATCGCCTACTTCCACTCTATCAATCCTTTCACACCTCCTCCTTTTTCACCCTGTCATAGGGTGGTAATTTCCTGTATGCCTGTTTGTGTGTGTGTGTGTGTGTGTGTGTGTGTGTGTGTGTGTGTGTGTGTGTGTGTGTGTGTGTGTGTGTGTGTGTGTGTGTGTGTGTTTGCGTGCATTCATGTGCGTGTATGGGTGAAGAAACAAAAGATAAAGACAGACAGAGAGTGAGGTAAAAGTGTAAGTGAGAAGAGCATTTTTGCATGTTTTTCTCAGGTTGGTACAGAGAACATATCAAGGCAACTGGCAGTCTTCTACTACCTCATCGCTGTGCTCACACAGACACACGGAAAGAGATACACACATTATTTCCCTAAGCTCTGTGCCCTCTGTTTATCTATCCTTGTGATAATATGTTTGCCAGCTTCTCTCCTGGTGGCACTAGGAAACGCTCATCTCTCATTGGACTAATCAGCATGCCAAAGCATCCACTATGCCCGGCAGTGCCACAGTCAATTGTGCTTAGCTTTGGAATAAACAACATTTATTTCTCTAAATCTAATCACTATCTCTCTTAATTTGTTTATGTCAGTTTGTTTCTCTGTCGTGGTCTTTTCCCCTCTGTTTTCTCTCTTCTGCAGACCCCCTCCATTTTTGTCTTTAATTTTGACTCTCTTCTTCACAATCTTCACTTTGCTTTATTTAAGTCCCTTTGTCCAGTCCCCCAGAAAATGAAGAACAAATCACTTTTCTTATTTCCTTTTGTTTTGGCTGTCTTGTTTTTTTTTTTCCGCCTGTCTTGTTTTGCCTCTCAGTTTGCCGCCTCATTCAGCATCCATTGAGCTAATTAAGGATTTCCATAAATTTTAATGCATTATTTTTAATGTGTTGACTCTTCAGGGGTCATTAATGGCATAATTACCACCTAAACAGCAGCACCCTCATGGCCTTGGGCCTCCAAAGATGGGTGGTGGGATGAGTGGTGAGAGGGAACACAAACACATACAAAATAAACTGAGAGCAATGGTAAAGCATAACAAAGCCGGAAAAGAAAGATGAAGACACTACCCGACTATGATGTTGCAATTAGCAGACACTTTTATGCGTTAATACATCTTTCACATATTACACAGATGGGGTGAGACTGAATGCATTTGTGTATGATTGATTGAAATGAGAATTAGTTTATTACGGAAAAGAACAAGCAAGAAAATGCACGGGCAGGAAAGGAAGAGAAGGCCAGGGATGTCTCAGTGAGCCATCAGGACAGACAGGGTTTTTAAGTATTAATGCCCTTGTTTCATCCTGGAAATGAAATAACAAGTGAGCGTTCAGAAGCCTCTCTGGACTATTTCACGCTTGGATGTTTTCCCTCAATTTCAGTGTGAATCCTTCAGGAAAACAGTGAGGAAGTGAAGAGAGTAGCAAAGAGCGTGAGCAAGAGAGCAACATACAAAGACAGAGACAAAACGGTATAAACATTATATAGAGGAGGCAAAGGGAAGAAGCACATTGAAGAAAAGACTAGATAGATTAAGAAAGAAAGGAGATTGGAAGAGGTTAGGAGAGAGAACATAAGGAAGGGAATAAAAAAGAGCAGAGGAACAAGGAAATATGGAGAGAGGGAAGGGTTTGGGCGATGAGTCAGAATGACAAATGGATTTTGGAGGGGTAAAAAAGTGAGAAAAGAGGCAGCACCTGTTGAGAGAGGGAAGGGACAAATTGGACAGGATAGGATGGGAAGATTGAAAGTCAGGCAGAGTGGTTGAGCATAAAAAGCTTACTTTCCTGGCCCAATCTCACACAGCAGATGTCATATTTTATGGTTACTAAAGATTGCCAATAAAGTTAATCAGGTGGGGGTTTTTTTCCCTTTTTTTTCTTCAAGTGCACGTGCTTTTTGCGCCCAAGTCGGCAGGTGACTGTTCAGCACGTATGCATGCAAGGCTGTTGCATCCCAGTGTTCAGCAAAGACAAAAGTGCTCACGTTGGTTAAACTGGCACCACCTCATTTACTTATTTAAAAGCCTTGTGAGTCATTTTTAAAGGCTCATGAAGTCAAGAGTGATTGTGACATTATCACGTCTCTGCTGCTGAGAAAGGGGTTGTAATAGCCCTGTCCATTGTTGGTTTATAATTGCTATTAAAGAACATGATTAAAATCTACTCAGAAAAGAAACACCATAATGATATTGCTTGATGGTGACCAACAATAACATGTGGAATAATAATGAAATAAAATCTAATTTGATCCACTGGAACTTGGATTGGAACTCATTTGCACATTGTTTTAGGCAACAGCATCTCCTATATGGGTAAATGTAAAGTCTCACATACTGCACCAGAAGAGTGCTTTGGTGTATTAATACGTATAAAAGAAACGTAAGATATACTGCTGTGTTTCTGCACCGTTCACAAACAATCAAATAAACATAGACAATGGAGATAATTAGCTGTTTGGCTTATTGCACTCCCTATAAAAAGCATGTTTAACAGCTACATCAGTCGCTTTCAACCCACACAGATATTCATTGTTGAAGTTTGCGCAGATATCTGCAGTGCTTCAACAGTATTTTTTGTTACACCACCCAGTAATTACAGCCTTCTACCATCAGCACGCAGATACAGATCACTCCCACTCCGGACAGGAGGGCATCATCCAGTTTCATCCCCACCTCAATTCGACTTCTCAACAGCAACTCCCACCATAACATTTCCAATTAACCTGTTTTTAACTAACTTTATCCTTGTATGTGTCCTTTTAACCATTGTTGTGAGTACTTGTGCTTATGTGTGGTATGTAGGGATGTGTGGTATCATTGCGTTGGGTATGTCTGTTGCAGAAGAACATCATCAGTGCAGGAGTAAAGTTCCTAACGGAAAAATAAAGTACTTTTGACTTGAATGAACTGATGAAGGCTCCTCGGCCTACAGAACCACTATCAGCTTGCCCTTTGGTTCCTGGAAAGAAAAAAAAGCCCAATCTACAAAACAGAAATATATGAGGTGGTACAGCAGCCTTAAGGTGTTACAGCAAAATAATCAATAACGATTATGTGGCTGAACGGCAGCCACTAACTTTGTATTTATTAGTTTTTTATATTCCCTTTAGATGATTTAGATGTTTATAGTTTTGCTAAATCTGTTTCCCGAAATTCATGTTATTACTGTGTAATTATCTTTCAAGGAAGAACATATTATTACAGATACAAAAGATATTACTCACACATGCACTAAATAATATACCATTACAGTGATCTCTCTCTAGCCTTTCTCTCTTACTGTGACTCCCTCTCTCAGTCACACTCACGTGCACACATATACTGACTATTTGTCACAAGATACATTTGGCTGCTGTTCACTCCATTTACTTGCTCATTGAGCTGCTTAGGGGGAATATAATTGGTTGCAAAATGAGTTAGAATATACACGGCAGAGAAGCACAAGTGAATGCGCGCGCACACATACAGAGGCACAAAAAGACAATTAAACACATAATTCATATATGCATATCTCCATGAGACAATACACACATAATAATATGTCTTGAGAAAATGAATATCAGTCTTTTTAATAAAACCAAGGCATTTAATATTGTTTGATTAAATACTGTGGACTTTTTATTTTTATTTTTGCCCACTCTGTTTCTTTCTTTTATTTCTTTTTCTGTCTGTCTGCTGTCGCCTATATATGCGAACACTTCTATTACCTCTCCTCCTTTATTATCTCCTATCTTTTCTCATTGTTGACCAAATATTTCTCACAAAAGAATGTTAATCAGCTGTAAAGTCTTTCAGTCTATATGTTGACTTAAAAAAAATCTAAATTTGAAATATTTTTCCTCTTTTCTCTGTCTCTCTCCCTCTTACACATGTGCACACTATTAAATAACAAGCTTGGAGTTACTGCCCACTGAAACCAATTCACACAGGGGGAATACTGGTCAAAGAGTCTGCTGACAGGCGAACATATTCACAAGGGAGTGGTGGGGAGGAGAGATTATTAAGGCCAAAGATTAATTGACGGCAATAAAAGATTCATGTTCACAGCAAAGTTCATTAAAATCTTCAAAGTTCTTTTTTTTCTTTTTCGCAAGGCAGGGCTGAGAGATAGTAGAAGAGGGCATGAGAGAAAGCAACCAAAAGAGCGTGTGTGTGTGTATCATGTGTTTATGTCTGAGCAAGCCGCCTTGTACAGTAATTGTTCAAACTGTACCAACTTACATTTACATCTATACCCATTGTTGAATCTGTTTGTGGGTGTATTACAGCTGAATTAATGAAGCAAGGTACTGTACACTTGTTGTTCTTCATTAAGCAGGACAAGTTGAGTGTTTTTGTGAGCATGTTTTGTTTCACAAATGTGTGTCTCTCAAATCCATGGGTGGTATGTAGCAGCCATTTAACAAACAAACAGTAATTAGTTCCTGTAATGGTTATCCATTACATTTCTCAGCGGCCAAACTCTTTGAGAGGCAACCCTAGCACTGTTGTGTTGTAATTAACAATAGCTCGTGTATTTCCCCAGAGGTGGCAATTTATGGGTGAGGGGTAGAGCAGGAGAGAAAGGAAGTGAGAGAAGGAAATCAGAAGAAAAACTAAACTAGCTGTTATGTCATTTCTACCTTTGTGTCACCCTTTGTCCTTGGTGTAAGAGCACAAATGAATTGTTTGCTGTTCGCTAAGTATATATTTGTTTGTCTTTCTGTGGATTTTACTGCATAGAGTGGATTTCTGTAAAGCAAATTTTGTCCTGAATGATGAGGATTGTGATAGTTGAGCTTCCAGGGAGGTGTGAGTGAGCAGAAGGCTGAGTCCTGTGTCCCTGAGATGTAGGTAGATTAGGTTTACCTGAACCCTTCCTGAATAATCACATCATTACCCCAAAACTGTTGCCATAGTAGCTGCATTCACAAATACACACATACTTTTTCACCACTTGAAAAAGAAAGTGAAGTAATTTCCAATATATATTTCACAATCACAGTCTTACTCATCCATGACCCTGGACTCCTTTTGTGCAGAAGCATCAATTCATTAAATGTTTACATCGCTAGTGTTGTTGACAAAACCATGTCAGAAAGTGTCATCACTGAAGTAGATGAGACTGTGCAGTTGCTATCTACTGTGCAGTTGGTACTTATAGTTATTCTCCTGAAATTTCTACATCTGTATGTGAGGAGGATACAGTATGTGAGGAATGGCAACCGGGGGGCAATCGCCATTCCTACATCCCACCAGTCCGACGTAGGCTCTAATTGTGTAAATGGCAACACTTAATTTCCTATCAAATGTCCCATCATTCCGACAATTTTTGCCTCCTATGGTCGGAATGATGATATTTTTTTCTTTTTTTAAACATCCTGCCTTTCTGACAATTCCTTAAATAGTGTATTTTTTCCACAAAATATTTTGCACTGGTTATGTTTAGGCAATGAAGAAAGGAGTTTGTTGAGTAACGCACATTTCCTTATATTGAAAGCCTTGTCGGAGTGGTGGGACGTTCACATGTCGGAATAGCGGTATGTCGGAATGGTGGTGTGTCTAAATGGTGGGATGTCGGAGTGGTGGGATGTCGGAATGACAGCATGTAACCATGGCAACCTGTGGCAGACACAGACAAATTTAGTAGGAAAAAACTAATTTTGAGAGATACTTCACCCAAAATTGATAATTCACCAATCATCTACTCAACGTCATGCCAAGGAAGGGTTTGGAGAACTTTCGGAGTCAAACACACACTATGAAACATCCAAATACCTCCATACTGCTCGTCCGTACTGACCCAAGTGTCCTGAAGCCGCGACATGAAAAAGTTGTTAGGAAAAAAATAATTTGATCTTTGTTTTTAGCCTTGTTGTCGCAGTATCTCCCAGTGGCTCTGTTGATGTTTGTGCGCATGCGCGAGATTTGCTGCAAGATGTTCGTCATTGTAAACCGTATGTATGATGTAAACACGGAAGAACATCTCGCAGCAAATCTTTCACATCTTGCGCAGCCACTAAGAGCTAATACTACAACAAGGCTAAAAACAGAGATCAAATTATTTTCCTTGGAACAACTTTTCCGTGTCGTGGCTTCAGGACACTTGGGTCAGTACAGACGAGCAGTATGGAGGTATTTGGATTTTCATAGTGTGTGTTTTGGACGATTAAAAAGTGAGCACTATCCGCTTCCATTTTTCGTTTTTATCACATTTTGGATACACTGGCTTAAAAGTGCTCTAAGATACAGACAGAAATGTCAAAAATGTTACAACCATCCCTGTTCTCCCCTATACTAACTTGTATTATTGCTCGTCTCTCTCCAGGTCTCTACAGGACTTATCCAAGCAGACAGAATTGCCTTATGGTACTGTGTTGGACTCTGCAGTATATGATCAGGTGCGCTCCAAAGCTATGAACCCCTTTGAGAGAGATCCCATGTACTCCCAGATGTGGCGGATGATTAACCGCACTGGAGGAGGGGATAATAATGTTGAGGAATCCACAGAAGGCATTCGCAAGGTAAGTCTTGCCTTTTTTAATTAATTTTTACTTGCAAACAAATGACCTCTGACACATGGAAAATCACTGGTTAGTAGAACAAATGTTGGAAGTCGGATGACTCCTGTGACAGGTTTTGAATGCAGGGGATCAGGTGCAAGCATCAAAGCAGTTATTCATTATTCAGTGCAAAGCCTTCATATTAAGGCCATCATTTGCCAACATATGACCTTGTTCTGTTGTGAAATCAACCATAAGTATTCAACATTAATCTCTGAGGCTGTATACATTTTCAGTCATCATGGGTTTAACAAGTTTTAAATCTGTCTGTAGTCTTTTTTTTTAACATGTCTGCAGTATTTCATATCTTTCAAATAATGTTATAATAAGTTAGACTTAACCAATCACATTAAACCTCAGGGATAAGGGGATCAATTTGAATTCTTACATGTCAGCATTTACTGTTTATTTCATTTAAAAATGTATAGTAGTGTGAGGCATTGCCATTATGATAAGCAAGGCAGCAGTGCTTAACCCGTTAAAGCTAAAAATAGACTTCAATTAGAGTTATTCCCAAGTGGAAGTAATATCTTTCCTGACATCAGAAATATTCTGTCCCATAAATGATCTGATGGTGTCTGTTTGCATTCTTCTTGCACTTGACTGCTCTCTTGTGGCCACAACAGGTTATTGTGTCCAGAATCTTAGCTGACTAACAGCCAATTTATCTGTCTTTTTGTGGGTGTGATCATGTCCTGTTGACAAGGGCAGAGGCAAAGGGAGGCAGGGGCACCATTTTGAGATGTTTGTCCATCCACATTGTGAGTAACCTTGGGGTGTTTGGTTGGTGACCAGCTTTAGCTAGCTGTGGCAACTCCGCTTATCAAGCTAACATTCACTAAACTTCCACTGTGCAGAAATCAGTTCTGATATTGCAAACATTATCATTCACATAGACAGATGTATGTGGAGACTGTGCAGAAGCCATAAGAAAATAACCTAAACAGTCCTGGGTAGTAGCAAGTAAACAAGCAAATTACAGTTTGATTTATCATCTCTGAGAGATCTGCAGTAAGTTTGGGAAATTTGATACAGCATATTTATAGACAAGTAATGTAGTTCTCAGCTCAGTGCATAAGGCTAGGTGTGTAGTGAGTCCATGAGAGAGAGATTTGATGAGGCTGGCAGAGAGTGTGATGTCAGCGCTCTAGCTATAAACATAGCAGGCCAATGTATGTGCAGTTTAGGCTATTTGTCAGTAAATGAATGCTATAACTCCTCTTGATCTAAGCCCAGTGTTGTCAACTCCGAGCCTCGAGCAAAACATAAAGTCTCCCCTGTGCTTTCCAACTATAGTCCAGACAAAAAGCCAGTAAAAGTTAACAAAATAAAAAGGCATAGAATGCAGGAATCTGCGTTGTTTATCTGGAGTGCCTGAAGATCACCATAGAAGTGAATTTTAGATATTTTTGTTTGTACTGCTGCTACTCCTACTACCAGTTCAAAGGAATAGTCCTAATGCTTCTTCAGCCAGGACAAAGAAAGGTGAAGATGTCCAGAGTTCACCCACCTGCTGAAGAGAATGTGATATAGAATTGAAGATAGAAGAGAGATGGTATCTTGTGAGTGGGGGATGGTTGTTAAAACTCATAAAAGCAGGCAACTCCAAAAAAGAGTGACAGTAATCCTAAAAACTAAATGAGTTTTGTGGTTTGATCACTTCAAGTTTTGTCCTGTATCCATTGCACTTACTGCTTGCAGGTCTATATTTATTTGTTTTTCAATTATTACAAAATTCTTTGCTATAGTCATTGGTAACATTCAGAACACCAGAAACCATTCATATAAGTAAAATCACTGTGATTTTCTGGTGTTATGTCATTACCAAGTGGAAACCTCCAGGGCTGAAAGATGAAGCCAACAAGGCAGTGCCAAAAACTGTAGTTCTTCCAATAGCTGCTTGAGGCTGCCTCCAAAAGTGGGTTAATCCCTATAGACTTCCATGTAAAAATGCCCAAATTTAGAGCCAAAATAAATATGTTTACAGCCTGGTACAAAAAAACGGTTTTGGTCTTTCCAGAAAATTACCTCCTTAATGACAACTCTGCACAGGCCTCTTGTTTATTTTACTTAACAGGAGGTAGAGCAGGTCGTCCACTAAATCACAAGGATGGTGATTTGAACAAGATTGGGGGGGGTGGGTTATCATCAACCGTGATGATACTCAGAGTGCTAAACCCAAAAATCAAGTAAATGAAAAACTGTAAAAATGGTAGCACATCTCAAATTGCCAAGTTAAGGAGGTGGACAAAGTACATTTGACTTCTTTCAATGGCTCACATCAAAAAACAAGCGCTGACGCGTTTCAGCACATGGCCTTCTTCAGAGCATTTGAAGACATATACAATCAATTCAGTCAGTTATACATAGGACAGGGGTGATTTGAACAAGTTTGTGTCCATCATCACTGGTTAAGCTACTTAACCCCAAATTGATGGCTGTCCCATCAGTATATGAGCATGTGAATGACAGCAGGTCTACGTAGTAGTAAGCACTGTGTGATGGTGAAAATGGCTTTGAGTGACATATGAGTGAGTGTATAGTATGATTTCCACAAACCAGGATGAATCATAGTCTTGGCTTGACACAGGGCCAGCCTCTTTGTCCAAAGTTGTATTAGCCAGGCTTACTCTGCCAGAATTTCACAGCTTGAAATCTGCTCTTCCCAAATATTTGGGTGACATCACAGATCCATCTTTATTTCCAGTCAATAGTCAGTACCAGTCAGACATTTTCCTGTGACTGTAAACTCTCCCCCCTAATTCATACTATATTTAACACTGTATTTAATATTTAGATGGTATATAGTACATCCTCATTGTACACAGCTCAAGCTCCTTCCTGTATTGAGATACAGCTCATGCTTCAGTGTTGATGGAAGATAAATCTATCTAAATGATGTTAATGATACACAGATAACATGCGCATGCTTAAAGACTTAATTCCCTCGGTGATTACCCAGCATCATAAATACCTGACTGCTGCATCTCATTTGCACGCATCCCACTTTCTGTTTGCATCGCCCTTCTCTTTTCCAGTGAGGCCCTGATTTTATCCCTCATCCCTTCAGAATATATTACACTTGAACTGTAGCCAGCAGTGAAAGCGTTGCAAGTGTTGGGAGGAGTGATTATAGTGGCGGGTGGTGTTTTTAAAATGATGAGTTAAATGCAGTACATAACAGTATATAAGCATACCACTATTAACACTCACTCACACATTGCTTGTTGGCCTAAGTGTTTATTGGGCAATGGGCATGTGTACCCTTTTAATAGTGTGTACAGAATCATGAATAGATTTTATTGCTATACAGTATATTAATTCTCTTGAACTTTAACCAGCAGGGTGACAAAACACATAAAGCCTCTGACTGGATTGAACTGGCATGCATATTACTTTGTTTTTGAATAGTATGTTGAGGTATTAGGAAGTCTCAATACTATGAAATGTAACATTGTGTCTTGTATGAAAATATTCACATCTTTAATGTGAATCAGACAAAATTCCACAAATTCCCCTTGAAAGTTGTACAACTCTCCATTTTTAAGTGGTTCTATTAATCTGAAGACATTGCTCAATTTTTGTACTACTTGCAGTTGTAATTGTACTTGTATTTTTGTGTATCTGTTTGAGCATGGAGTAAGGTCATTATCACAGACTAGCGTGGAACAGAGGAATAACGCTTTTATGATGCCATTTGTTGACGTTGCTGGATAGAATGTGTCATCATGCATCTGTGGATATGCGGTGCACAGAGAGCATGAAAATAACAAGTCACGATTGTCTGACTAACTGCGGGGCTCACCAGCAAAACCAACACAAACAAAGTCAAACTTTATGCTGTTTTCTACTGATAAACTTCAGGGATCGTGGGAAAACTTTGCTCAGTTGAGTTCAGTTCAGTGCGTACATCAGTGCTACATCACAGCTACCAAACAGCAACTAAAAGGTGAGTGTAGTGTCACCACAGCAGTAATCACATGAGCCCCCCTGTGTGATGTGGAGCTGAGCAGTTTGCATGGTCACAGTGTGAACATACCAAGAGACACTGACAGGCATCATGCTGTTGTTGTAGACTGGGGTTGTTGCAACTTCAGGTGCAGGATAGGCCCCATTTTCAAGCAACCACGCGTACACAAGTCAGCCTAGCACAGGGATATAGTTATGTGTGTGATTATAAAAGAGAAAATAAGAAGCATCCTGTGGCTACAGTGTATTAAATGTGCTGCAGTTACTGATAGACACTGTGGAGCAATGCATAAGTGTTAAGGGTGGATGGTTCCTTAATAACAGCTGACTGAACCCTCTGTGATGAGCAAGTCATGTGACAAAGGTTTTTCAGTAGCAGTAGAGTGTAAGCAGGCAGGACTGACAAGAGATGCGATCGGACAAAGGCCTAGTCATGAGCAGGATTGAGAGAGGATCTGTTTTTCTAGCTAAAGTCTACATGACAGAGGTGATACCTCTGGAGTGGCAGCAAGCACTGCACAGCAGCAATGAGAGCGAATGAAAGAAGGTGAATGCCCTTTTCCTTAGACTATCTGTCTGTCTACATTTGATTTTCTTTTCTTTTTCTTCCGTTCTTTACTCCTTGGTCTTTATTATATATTTTACACTGCCTGTCTACTTTTTTTGTTTTTTCTACGCTTCAACCCCCTTACTGCACCACCGAACATTTGCAGATATCTGTTGCTGTCTTTCTATTTTCTGACACTACTCTATATTTCCCTAACCTTACCCCCTCTCCATATTTTCCTCTTTCTGTTTCTTTGTATTTTATACTCTTTATTTTTTTTGACATTCTATTACTCTGCCAGTCTCATATTCATCTGCTTTGTGTTAAAGGCAACAGGGTGCTCTCTAGTACGGTGGCCCTGAAGTGCAAATCACAATTGCAAATCAGAAAACACAACAACAAATTACTAAACACAACAACAAATCAAAAAACACAACAACATAAGAGAAACGACAACATGAATCGTCCGTCCTTTGAACCGGAAGGGCATGTTTTACATGTTTTCAAAACATGAGCACCAGTATTACAGCCCAGCTGGTATCTGCGTTAACTTGTTCCTTTACAACATATTACCAGCGATTTTCAAGTTGCAGTTCACATCTACTGCAGCGAATATGCTTCTGTGAGTGAGCTCTATGTACCAGCCACTTAAAAAAACAAAAAGTGAAGATTTGTTTTTGTGTTTTCTGATTTGCCTTTGTGATTTGCACTTCAGGGCCACCGTACTCTAGTGGTTTACTAACGCCTGTCCTTCTTTTAGGTGCATTGACAAGCTGATATATTACAGCAATGCCGCCATCAGTGGTATTGTAGCCATGGTTGACTCTATTAAACCTCTAATGAAACATATATTATGTTATTTGACTATTCTATTTTAAGTGCAGATTCACCTATTATCAAATAATATCCCTCTCTGACTAAAATCAAGCTTCCGCTGCTAATATATAATTTTGTCTTGGAGCTGAGTCTGAATTCTCTGTTTAACACTAATTGTGAGGAAACTGAAACAATCACCTCAAAGATTCCTTTAAAGTTGGGACTTTGAATCTGTTTTCTACTGACAAATATTGGGAAGTGAGTGAACGGTACCTTGAATCGAAATTTAAAGCTGGAGGCTATTTGAAAGGACCCTATGAGTCAGTCTCAGACATCTTTTGTTCTCTGTCTCTGGCGTTTGATTTATTTGGATGCGTTTGTCTTCCTCAATCCAGTCCCTTTGCTATATTTGATTCCTGCAAGGTTAAGAACTTGATATATTTTTCCCTTCTGTGTCATACTCTCTCTCTTCCTGTGTTCACTCTCCTTTTCCTGATGCAGCTTTCTCTCTTCCTCTAGCCCTCTTTCTCGCAGGCCTTTTCTCTTTCACAATAAACCTCTTACTCCTCTCTGTCACCGTTGTCTCCTGCGCTATGGATTTTCTCCCTTTTCTGTTTCGATCCCCTGCAGCAGAATAATATTATATATCAGAATGGGTCAGTGTCTGAGTTGTCTTTCCCTCTTTCTTTCAATACAGACACACACACTTGCTATATGTAGATGTGAAACATATGCACACACAAACACATTTTCCATGTCCACAACAAACATTCTTGATTCAAAGACACACAAACTCTGCAGGACTGAGACCTGTCACAGGGTAATATACACTTCTCTCCCATTTCAGTCAATGATCAAGGCACTCAGTTGTTGCGCCTCACACTTCTCATTAACTTGGTTTCAAATATGATATCAAAGACGAGCGTGTTGTATGTCACCAAAGCCATGGCTCTCCATTAAAGGCAATCCGTTTCTCAACTGTAGTCTACTCCATTTCTTCTTGTACGGTCCTGTGGGGAGAAGCAGTCTTTTTTGTTGTCTCAGGCATTTTTGTGAATGTAATGTGAGGTCGGCCTTTTAGCAAAGCTGCTGGAACCAGCAGAAGACCACAACATATTGGAATGATAAATATCTCTCACTGCATGCCAATGTAGTATATGCATGGATACATGTCTGCATACACGCAAACTACTAAAACCTTCACATTTGCATACTCACATAAAGCATTTCCCACCATGCACGCACACACACACCTGATTCAGTTGATGTAAGTGTCCCTCTGTGAATATGTGACAGCTCCTCTCAGTCAGGCCTTAAGTGTCTCTGATGACTGCTGAGTGATTTTAAAGTTGAGTGGATTGCCAGTTTGAGTGATTTCTGTCTGTATGCACTATGGGAAGGTTCCACTTTAGAAAATGTGTCTTTTCCCACATGTCCTTGCACACTATATGTTCATTAAGTCCCATATTGTAGGCTGCTTCTTGTGCTAAAAAAAATGCAGAGAAATCTTTACTGCATCTTCAAGTGTAATCAAGGCTAAAAGTAAGGGAAGCATTTCAATAGTCCTGCTCTTCAACAAAGACATGTGACACTGGTGGCAGTGAATTCACTATCATGCAAGGCTAAGCCAGTTGAGGCTAAGGAACAGAAGGAGAAAAAGAGGGCAGGTTGGTGTGTTGGAAACTGTGACACCAAATACCTCATACATATGTACATGGTGGATTATGGTATGGTGGACCTTGGCAAAACTACTTTTGCATTTCTGCTGCAAAACCCCAAGAAAAATGTCCATTTCTTACATTTGAAATTTAAATTTGTTGTGCTTTATTACCATGCTGAAATGGATCTGACCCATTCAGCTCATAAGGTCACACCAATCAACGGAAGCACTGAGGGTTCATTCATCCTCTTTTATCACTTATATTCAATTTGAATATCCTTTAGGCATGTGCTTGTGCTACTGTCCAAAATGTCAAGATGTTTTCATCTCACAACACTTATGTCACTTTGATCAAATTTTTCCAGCCCCTGTTGACAATGTTTTGCTGATAATACTCCTCACACAGTCGTGTTTTACATGTTATATAAGATCATATATCATGGCAGATTTCCTCCTTTGTCCTGCAAAGCTCTAATTCCATTCTGTGACAAGCCCGATTCTCATTACTTAATGTCTTCATATCACCATCTGCCCATTTTGCATAATGACTCCAGAAATCATGATAAAACCATAATTTCTTTACCACTGCCAAAATCTGTAGACTGTAGGTAATAGGATGCACATGATTAACCGTTAACAGTTAACCGATAACAAGAACTTTGACTGATTAATACTATCGGTTAATTTTTTATTAGCTCCTTGTGTCGTCAACTCATGGGGGCGTGTCGGCACGTGCAGACTTCCACATGCCTTTAGTCATATTTCGCAGCAAAAGGTTACACAGTAGGATTGACAGTATGTGCCAGTTATGCAGCGCAGTCCCCGTGAAGGAAGATCAGACAATAAATGTAGCCCACACGGACATAGATGTGTATCACTTGTAACAACAGCGCTGCTAAAAAAAAAAGAAAAAAGAATGATGTCGCTGCGGTCTCCAGCTGGTTCACCTGCAGCTCCACAGACGAGCTGTCAGAGGAGCTCTGCTGTTCCTCTCCCTTCAGCCTGGTGTTTGGCATTGGAAGATCTAACTTCCATCTGAGACAGAGAACAGCGGGGGAAAAAAATCAAAATGTGCATCCCTAGTAGGTAAGGAGTTAAAGTAAAATTTAAATCTATAGGCTTTCACCAATTTATCATAATGACTTAAGTGATGATGGTTAAGATTATGCTGATTTCTTTGCTAGACAGAGTTGATGGTAAATCAGCTAAGACCTGTTTTGGTCCTTCAGCCCTCATCATGGCACCCTGGAGGACAATTGACACCAAGCAGAGGAGAGATGGAGGGAGGAGAAGATGATATGGAATGTGAATGGGTGCTTGGGGAATAGAAAGGGAGACATTGAGAGATTTAGAAAGGTGAAAAGAGAGTGATCAGGGAGGAGAAAGGGACTAAAAGATGATTAAAAATTGAGTTAGTGATGGTAGATGGGTGATAAAGGACAAGAAAGAAAAGGGAAGGGTGGAGGGATGGATGGAAAAACAGAAAGAATTGCCAGACTGAAAGTGAAATGAGAAGAAGGACAGAGGGTATAGATGGATTTTAATAGCATGTTTTAAGAACACATCAATTATTTATTTTCCTATTGCTTTGATGGACTCTCAGGTGCATTAATCAGTGAAGCTGAAAGCCATCAGAAAAATGAAAACATCCAGAAGATGTACAGTAGAGAGACAGACAGGCATAAAAGAGGCCAAATTTGCCTGACTGCAAATTAGACCTTTCCCTCAGAAACAATGATGCCTTAAGTGGCTTGGTCAGATTTGTCTTCACTGTAGAACTTAAAGCAGATATCAGTGGAATGTTTTTGTTAATATAAGTCCTAAATAGTCCTATTTTCCGTCAGCAATCACTTACATGAAGTATTTCAGCCTAAACACGAGTCTCTCCGTCACTCTGCTCTGCTGTAACCCGAGGAGAAAATTTTCCTTGTGGGATACAAGTGTTATCCAATGAGGGGAGAGAACGGCATGAAGGGCTGTGTGTGCAGCCAAGGGATGCGCGTGAATGTGGTGACGTAGCACGAGGACCAATTGATGCCTGACAAGGGCGGGGGCTGCTAACTCATGGTGCGTTCAAGGAAACTCGTACTTTGTGTTTTTCCTTCCTGTGAAGTCATACCAGTTCGATCTGGTACGAGTTCACGGGTCGGAAGTTACGAGTGGCCGTTATAGGGAACTTTCACAGACAACAGGACGGTAAAAACACGAGCTACGGGTTACCTGGAACGCTACCAAGTCGTAGTTGTGACTTGAAGCTGTAACTTACGGTTTCAAAAGCCTGCCTTGAACACAGCATTAGCCGAAACGGCCGTGCCGCTGTTATCTGCTTTAATTATCTGAACTTTATATTAGGATAAAAAGCAGAATGAGAGAGAAACATTGGTTGTGTGGGTGGATGGACAGAGACAGACAAAGGAGAATGATAAATGCAGGAAACTGTGAGAGTGATGAAGGAGGGCAGACAGAAGAACAAGGAGAAGTGGAAAGAGAAATTGGGAAGGTTGGTGAAAATGATGATGGTAAAGAAAGAGAGTGAGAGAAAGAAATGGATAGATAGGTGGTGAGTAAACACAACAGAGTACGCATTGGTAACAGCACAAGAGACTGATGGTGAGCAACCCTGTCTTTTATAGCTTCTATCTTTCTTCCTCCTCCTTCATTTGTCTGTCCTCCCTCCTCCATCTTTCTCTTCCCTCCAGCTGTTGTCTTGCCACTGTGCTAATTCCCAAATGGTAACAAAATAAATAAAATCAAACATGCAGGTAAAATCACGTAGATGTGTCAGTGACGGTTTCAACACAGCACTGTCATCTCCATGCTTTCCCCTCTCTCTTCATAAGTCGGTAAAGCAATGTGAGGCCAGCTGGATGAGGAAACATGATGTCTAAACAGAGCATATCAATGAACCTCACCCCAGATGCTTCACAGTGTGTGTGTATGTGTGTGCGCGTGTGCCTGCGTGTGTTTGTCTGTGTCTTTGTGTAGGTGTGCATCAGTGTGTCCTGAACTTAGAAAGGCCCCTCTAACACCTGTTTACCCTCTCAAATCACAGCCAACATGAAATCTGTAGGCAGCAGTGCTCTCTGACTGTGTGTGTTTGTTTGTGCGTGCTTGTGTCAGTGTCGGTGTCACAGTTCTTTAAGGACCTCCTGCCAACCAGCCATTGGTCAGGGAGTTACCAAGGTTACGGTGCAGGGTGGCCCAGCTCTGTTTGGGTGACAGATCTCCGTGTTTGTGAGTCCTCTCTCTCTCTGTGTGAGAAAGCAGGGTGGACTTTTCATGCTTTCAGGTCTGAAGGTTGCCTACAGCTATGTGAATTGGATCTCTTGCAACATGCCCACTAACGTACAATATCCTTCCTGTGCTTCCTCTTGTACTCCCTTTAATTTCCTTCCTTCGTTCCTTTCTTTCCCGCGCCTGCTTGGTTTATTTTCCTGCTGATGTTGTTTGTGCTTTTCGAGTCAACAGTGGCACTTGCAGTATTTGGTTTCTGAGCCAGTGCAATGACGGGGGTATGGCGGGGGTAAGACCCGTTTCATTAGATTTTTAAAAATTAATGTCATATTTAAGTGTCTGTCATGTATTTTATTGGATTTGAATGAAATCTCTGCAGAGGCATAAGCTGGCTTGATATACATCTGTCACTGTGTCTGGGTATGACTGCTGCAATATCCTCTGTAATAACCCAGCCTCTGCTAAGACCAGAAAATGCCTTTTTGGCTGCTGGGATCTCTCATTTTCTATTTTCTAGTAGTGCAAATCACCCTGACAGGAGAGAGAGAAAGCTCTTTTCCTGCAGAGTCTGATAGCTCATTAGGATTCAACTCAACAAGCCCAAACAGCAAACATATTTTCCTGCTGTTACAATTCTCTGCCTGTGTGATGACAGTGTTTCTGTGTTGTGACTCAGATTCAGGAAAAGCAGATAAAAAGGGTGATACAGGGGAAAGGAAATGGGGAGAATTTACCCTCCATATTAAAGAAAGGGGACGGTACAGATTGTACGACACATCTGGAATAAGGGAATGATAGGTGCCAGATAAAAGAAATGGAAACATAAGGAAAGATAGATTGAAACCACTCGTGCCAGCTATGGTGATTGATTAAAAGCTGGCAAGTTTTATCTGTTTCTCTTTCTTCTACCTGCCAAGACTCAATCCCTCTGACACCAATACGATTTTTTTCACTCTTGATTCTGCTCCTTCTTCCTTTTTCTTTCTTAATCCCTTTGCCCCTCTCTCTGCCTCTCTATATCTGTCTCTGTCTCGCTCTTTTTCACACCGTGCTATACCTCTTGCATCTATAATAATTACAGTAGACAAGAGAACTAGTGAAACGTAACCGATAAGTGCAGTACCTAATTTGTTGCCGGTTTTTCGTGTATAGGTGTTTATGCACTTGTGTGTGATTTTGTACATGTTCTAATTTGACTGTATCTCTGTCCCATGGTTCTCAGCAGAGCATTTTCTTATCATGAGCCTATAGTCTCACAGAGATAAACTCAGATTGTGGGATGGAATATATTCCTGCCGGGACACACTGCTATTGTTGTACTTCCTCCAAAGATCGATTATAGAAACAGGTTTGTAGCTAAGACAAGGGAAAGAAAACAAGACGCGAGGAACAGGAGCAAGTATACACAGCTGCAATGAAATTTTACCACAGAAGTTCAAAGACACTTGAGATATTTCAAGAATAGGAATTTGCAATTCTTTTGCAACTCATAGTATTTTTATCCATTCTCAGTAACATAATCCGCTAGACTGCAAGTGTTGAAAAAGCAGTCTGGCCCATGACCAAACTACAAAGCCCTATCAAAATAAAGCATATTTACCTTGTTGATCTACAGTACAGTAGTGTTTCCCAAACTTTTTCAGACCAAGGACCACTTAACCCATAAACACTCATGGACCACCTAACTCTAAATAGCCCCCAAAACAATTTGCCAACTTCAACAGTTCACAGATTACAACCTAAAATGACAGCTTTACCAATATCATAGTATCTGATTTTACCTATAATACTAGATGATTAAGGGTCTTTACACACAGGCAGTGTTAAGGTCAGCCCAGTTGAACTTTGGGTGCGCATCAAAACAGCCAAACTCTGGTCCGTTTGTTATCTGAACAAGGCTGGACCTCAATCCGTTCCAACTGCCTGGTGTCAAACTTAATGGAATACGGTACCTCACGTCTGCTAGGAGCCCAGAGTTTCCACTATGTCATGCTCTGTTGCCCCTGTAGATGTGTTCAACACTGAAATCATGCCGACACACTTCTATGTCATGGCAGTATGGTGTGAAGTTCAACCACTGGAGGTCAGCAGAAACAGCATGTTGTTGTTAAAGGAGAACTCAGACCAGATCAACCAAACATTTTCCTAAATCCAGCTAAATTGTTTACTTTTCAAGAAAACATTAAAATATTGAATATAAATATGATTATTCAGAGTTCACTGTTTATATACTTTATATATACATACATGATGATAACAAAAATATCCATGAGTTTCCAGAACTTCATGATGATAGAATAATTCATTTTCCAGGCAACAAAGTTTAGTTACACTGACATTATTATAGTATATTCACTAAATCACAAGAGACTGAAAGAGTCCCACACTACATAAAACTGAAGACTTTTTTAAAAATCAGTTTATATGTTGCTCTCAACATCAGTGTGCATATATAATTTACAACCCTGCAGCAATTTAATTCTCCATCTGCTTGTTAAGGGACAAACTTCACAGGACAAAAACACCTCATCCATCCTAATGTATTTCGTATTCATAACTCGATATAGCACTGAATTTTTATTTTATTTTTAACAATTTATATTTATTTATTTATTTTAGTTATCAATGTTAACAATACATTGCAAGACAATCACCTCTGGATTATGGAGTATGAAAACGAACAAAAAACAATCATCAAGAACAGAGCCAAAGTCTCTCCTTATACTGTATGACAATCATTTCCCCCATCTTTTAACAAATCCATCTTTAACTTTTGATAAATGTTTGGGTTTGGGTTTTATTTTTCCTGCTCAGACATGATGACTGATCAGAGGTGGAGTCTGGCTGTGGTTTTTTATCACTGTTCATTTATGACTCTGATTACTCATGACATTTCTTCTCTAATAAAGCTTATCCAATAATGAACCTCATGGCCTCAGTAATATTGCTCATGTCTTTCATGGGACAACTCACCTCAACAAGCCTTTTAAAGGCCCATAGATGGTCCCATATGGCAAGAAAACAGTGAGACACACAGGATGATACTTTGGAGAAGATAAGCAGACAGTAAACTTAAAACCAATCTGCAACATGGAGATAGATTCACATTTTTGTTGTGATTGTCTAAGATAGACAACATAAATTATTCATGTAATTGAAATGTTCCTTTTCTTGGCAATCAATTTAAAGTCATTTTTTAATCTATTACTTACAACATACAGTACAGAGATACACATCAATAATACACTTATAGACCTGTAGGAAATTAAAATGCATTCAAAGTTTGGCTGGCACAAACACGAAGAGTACCAAAGCAATTAGGCCAATAGAGAGCACAGAGAGCAAAGTTGCTAAAGTTAGACAACAGTATTAATCAAAGGGCCAAATGGCTTGGCTGAAATAAAGAGAAAAAACAACTTTTCAAGCACATTTTTCATCTGCCTGGTTGGCGTCATGTCTAGCCAGCTTTGTGGCCTAAAGCTAACCATTAGATAACATCTTCATTTCCAAGATAAAAAAAGAAGTGCAACAACAACAAAAAAAAAAACGAAATGGGGCATAAATCAATGTAACTCACTTTTGAGGAGGAAACAGCCAGTTCAATTACTGGAATGTAGATAAATTAAGGAGACCAAGTCTGGGGTGGAGGGATCTGAAAACAACAAAAAAGAGCATGATATAAATGGGTTTGATGGTGGAATATCTGGTTACAAGTGACCCCTCTTTCTTATCCACACCTCACCCACAGCCTAATGGGAGGCCTTTCTGTCTCTGCCCCTTTTCTCTCTTCCCTCATAGCTCCTGCTCTCTTTCTCTCAACCTTTTTGTCTTCAGACTGCCCTCTTTTCTTTCTGTTCCTGTTGCATGCTGAATATTTTTAGTCTTTTTTTACCTTTTATTCTGTTATTCTTTGTTTTGTTTTTGTCTCCCTCTTTCCCACTCCTTGCCATCATTGATTCTTTTTTCTGCTCCTTTACTCTTGGGCTTCTGGCCAGTATCAAGTGTGTGTTCACATCATGGTTCACATCCATGCTCCCCTTACTCTTTCTACCTCATCTCCCTCCATCTCGCCCTCTCTTTCTCCACTGTTCTCTCATTTTCATGCAGCATGCTGGGAGCCATCCCATGCGTCTTTATCTCTGTCTGTTGGAGAGGAGGCGGCCCAGTGCCAGCAACTAATGGACTTTTGGAAAACACAGACAGCCATGCATCACAAGTCTGGAGAACTGGGGAGACAGTGAGGAAGGATTTGGAGTGAAGGGAGAGTGGTTTTGGAGAGAGATGTAGGAAAATGTGCCAGGGAAATAGTGGTAGTGGAGGAAAAATTAAAGTCAGAGGTTCCTCTCAAGCAACACAGAGAAAAGAAAGAATGGCAGAGACTTGGTGCCTGAGGGAGCTATAATCAATGATGAGATCTGTAACCCCCTCTCACTCATTTAAAGATGTAACACTGTACAACACTTCCCACAATTTACCCATGCAACCTCATCAGTCAGCCTCAAAGCAACCTGAGAGGACACTCATACATTTTCAGTGTCCCTGTTAGTGGCTGAAAAACCAAATGTGAATGAAGAATGGTCAATCGGATCATCCAAATAAGTGACTAAGGTGTGGGAAAGGATAATCTCACAGTTCCAAGACAGAAAATGATATTGGGCATACAAAAATATTGTGTGTTTATTGTCTGATTTGCAGAAGAGCCAACACATGAAATCACATTGCTTAAAGATCAACAGTCTAATCAGGGATGAGTATATCATTTACTGTATCTGCTTATCATAGAAACATCATATCATAGGCAAGATCAATCCTGCTCCCTCTTGTCTGTGTAAATAAAATGTTAGCGTCAACTAACTAACCCCATCATCATCATCATCATCATCATCATCATCTCTAAAACTACAGTATATCTAGCACCAGTAATGCCTCCCAAAAAAAATTTAAAGGAGCTTACAGTATAAGAAGATGTGAGGGATCCATTGGGGTTTAATCAAATTGGTATAAATGTTAATTGAAACTCACAAAGAAATGAATGATTTGATGTTAATTTGCCCTGAGAAAAGAAAAATGCGTCTAGAGAGTTAATGGAGCCGCATGTCTGTTGAGTGAGATCATTGAGCTGAAGCACTGCTCAAACTGTACCATATCTGCAAAGCAGATTTCTTAAAAACCTGCCAGACTACAAACTCTGAAGAGAACAGAAAAACCTGGTTTTTGTTTTTGTGGCTTTCATGGTCAATGCATTTGCACTTCAAATAGGTGCTTTTCCTATTTCATCTTGACTTATCTCATCAAACTGTGTCAAACTGTAAAGGCTTTTCTTGTGAATTCTCTCTATCCAATACTACTGTACACAGAAGAATAGTTTTCAGTAAGGACAGAAGTAATAAGCACGTTTTTGTTTTTTTGGAAATGCACCACCAGATTAAGAGGAAGAAAGAAGATTGTCAGTTGTATCTTAAGGCTTAGCATGTTAGTCCATGAGCCAGACCACCAATCGCAATCGAAAGGGTGGGCAAATTCTTGTTGCTATTTTATTATTCCTATATATGTCCAGATTATTAATTGGTATGATAACCTTCGCACAAGAGTAGCTTAACAATATTTATCATGCATTCACTATTTTGACCATAAAAATGCCATATACACCAATTATGGCCATTCTCCGATGTTGCACATTTCATAATTTGTGTGCCACTACTGATGATTTAGAGCGCCTTTGCAGTTGCAGAAAGGCCCTGCAGATAATATTCGTTTGTACCACTAGTTGGCGCTAATTCCACTGGGTGCATGAGGGAGCAAGGGGGAAAATCGGCTTTAATACTGCTGTTAGCAGGAAGTAGCAGAGGACTTTTGTGAAATCACATTATACAGGGAACATTTTTAATGTTTATATATACATCCAAGGTTAAGAAGGCTAAGATGTAGTGAGTAAGTATGACATTAACATTATAGCATATTACATCCATAGGTTTAGGGTTATTTAGGGGGAACTGGGGCATTGTTCATTAGGCTGACTGCAGAGAGGAAGAAACTGTTCTTGTGGCGTGAGGTCCTGGTCCGGATGGACCAGAGCCTTTTGCCAGAGGGGAGGGGCTGGAAGAGTTTGTGTCCAGGGTGAGAGGGGTCAGCAGCCATTCTGGCTCTGGTCCTGGAGATGTACAGCTCTTGAAGAGATGGGAGGCTGCAGCCAATCACCCTCTGGGCAGAGTGAATGACACGCTGCAGTTTGGCCTTGTCTCTGGCTGTAGCTGCAGCACACCAGACTGACATGGAGGATGTGAGGATGGATTCAGTGGTGGCAGTGTAGAAGTTCACCAGCATCTTCACAGGGAGGTGAAACTTCTTCAGCTGCAGCAGGAAGTATAGCCTATCCTCTGCTGAGGCTTCTTGGTGAGGGAGCCGATGTTCTGCTCCCATTGGAGCTCCTGGGAGATGGTGGTGCCCAGGAAGAAGAAGGTGTCCAGATGTGCAGCTGTTGGTGTACAGGGAGAACAGCAGAGGAGAAAGGACGCAACCTCGGGGGGATCCAGTGCTGATGGTCTGGGTGTCAGAGACATGCTTCCCCAGCCTCATAAACTCCTGTCTGTCAGTCAGGAAGTCCGTAATCCACCTGCACATGGAGTCAGGCACATTAAGCTAGGAGAGCTTGTCACGGAGCAGAGCTGGGATGATCGTATTGAAGGCAGAGCTGAAGTCTACAAACTGTATCCTGGCGTAGGATCCTGGGGAGTCCAGGTGCTGGAGGATGAAGTGGGCCATGTTTACAGCATCATCTACAGATCTGTTGGCTCTGTAGGTGAACTGTAATGTCCTTAAGGTGGGTCAAGACGAGGCACTCAAAAGTCTTCATGACCACAGAAGTCAGAGCAACGGGTCTGTAGTCATTAAGGCCTGTGAGCCTTGTCTTTTTGGGAACTGGAACAATGGCTGAGGCCTTGAAGCAAGCTGGCACATGACAGGTCTCCAGTGAGGTGTTAAAAATGTGTGTGAACACCGGAGACAGCTGATTGGCTCAGTGCTTCAGGGTGGAGGGGGAGACTTATACCCCTTTCCCACTGGCCCAAAAACCCGTTTAAACCCACAAACGCACCGACCCGCGTCAACCCGGGACGTCTGTCTGACTACCCATTTCTCTGACCATACATTTCTTTATTTTTGAGTCCATTAGTCCGATCTCCCATTTCTCCGACTTAAGTAGCCCTAACCCTCAACCTTACCCTAAACCTAACCTTAACACTGTAGAATGGGTAGTTGGAGAAATGAGCTGTCGGACTTTTCAGTCGGACTGATGTATGCCCCCCCGTCGACCTGCGTCAAATGACTCGGCAAGCGACGCCGGTTAAAATCGCCTTCAATCGGCTCGGCTCTGATCGGCTTGCAGTGGGAACACCAGACCCGGCTCAACCCGCTAATTTATGTGATGACATTGGGCGTTACGTGATGCCACATCATCGCACCAGTCGCGTCTCACGTAGGCTACCAAAACAAAGCTCTGCTTGCATTCAAGACTGGGATTTGAAGATCAAAGAACACTGACCAAAAAATATTGAAAAGAAGCGACAGTCTGTTTAACTGACATGTTGTGCCGCGGATGTCCATCATAAGGCGGCCGCGGCAGACTCGCTGTCCTCCGTGGCGGGCGGCTGGGGCATGACACGGTGTTTCTCACACTGCGAATGAAAGCGGGGCGACTGGTTTATGCGGGGGTTAGACAGACAGACCCGGCTCATTTTGGTCAGTGGGAAAGGAGCCAAATGCAGATTGTTAGCGGGTCGACCCGCATTTAAAAAACCTGCGTCGACCCGCTGATGTTAGTAGGAAAACGGCTAGAGTTTGGGCCTGCAGCTTTGCACGGGTTCAGCCGTTTAAACAGTCTCTTCACCTCTCCTTCTTTGATTTGATTTGATTTCTATGATGGAGAGAGGTGTGAGAGGTGTGGGGGAGGGTGGCACTTGGGTGTGGGGCTGTGTAGGTGATCCAGGTTTGGAGGAGCTGTTGCTGATCGATGGCTGGTGGTTGGAGGTGTGGGGGATATCAGGTCTGTCCCATTGTCTTTCAAAGCGGCAGTAGAACTCGTTAAGGCTGTTGGCCAGGCGTAGGTCGTTGACAGAGGGACACTTGAAATACTGTACTGGCAGTATGCTCCACATTATTTGTGACAGAAGGAGCAAGCTCTTTAGTTGATTTTAATTGTGTAAAAAAATATTTGTTTGTTCTTGTTATTGCATGAAAAGTAAAACACTCTAAAAACGTAGGCTATTTCATGTGTATGTTCTAATTTTTATCACATTTTCATTCACATATTCCTGAGGTGAGTCTGTTATTATTACAGTAGGGTCTTGATAAAAGAGAAAAACATCCTTGAAGTGATTTAGGCACTGAGTGGTCAACAAACAGCATAATACCGAACAAGCGCTATACACAGTTTTCAAGTCTACACTCTACCGGTCCACCTATTCAACACATGATAACCACCACTAAGCTACCTGTTTGCAATGGTTATCATGCCAAACTGTTCACTAGAGATGTCTACCAAGTCAAAAAAACAAACTAGAAATTGCCCACCCGTTCGATTGCGGGAGGCCAATTTTGGGGTCTTGGCTCATGGACTATGTGGAATGACCTTAGATGTCAAGGTCACATCACAACCTGAGGAGCATCCAGTGTGTGTATGTGAGTGCAGGTGAATGTACACACACAGTTACACATTATGTGCAGTTTCTTAGCCCATAAGGCACAAGAGTCGTGACCTCTGCATAGGAGGGAAAGCTAAATTCCAGCGACACACACACACAGGGCTTTGCCCAGGAGCAGAGATTATTTCCAAACTGCTCTCTCTCTCTCTCATCTTGGACTCCACGTGGTTAGGTGGACATTGAAATGTATCTGTAATAACCCATTGCAGACCCTCAATGGCAAACTCACTCCCATGCCATCTCAAAGCAGACCCCATCAAACTGCAAGGTGTGCGTCTCTGAGTCTACCTACAGCCTGTGCACTCAAAGGCTGGAGAAAAGGTAATTTGCAATGACAATGTTAACATTCAGCTCATGTCTGGGTTGAACTTGAGGGCAGGTCTCTGTGAACCGTACTCATAACTAAAAGAATTCTGGATAATCTAGTGTCTGATCTCTTGTTCTCCATCTGACAGGTGTTTGTATTGACTGAACAAGGCAAGACACACAAAGGATTTCCACTCTGCATCACTGTTTGGATGTGTACATGCAAGAGTGACTGGAAGCCTTGTCATGTCAATGTTAACACCCCTACTGGGTCAGATGGGCCATGAATGGTGAACAAAGACCAGTCAGACTGCATTACAATAGCAGATGCTTTGGTCTTAGGACCAATGGGACCATACGATTTAGAAGATTCATTTTTAGAAAACACCATCTGTTCATTAACTTTGTGTGAGTGCGTTTGTAGAACCATTCATATTACAACACAACTGTTGTGAAACACTGGCACAGTATGTCAGTCAGCCTGCTAACTGCTAGTGATGTCAGATCTTCTGATTCAGGCGTGCTGACATTCATGTACTTCAAGAGTTTTTTTTTTTAGGTGCTACAAGTGAAATATCTCCTGAAATTCAAATTATTCAGGTACAAATGGCAACTGTTGAGAAGAAAAAAGTCACTCCATTTAATTACCCCTGAGAGTAGATGGAGCTTCAGTGACTGATGGTGTGAGAGCACTCGTGCACCTAAATCTGTTGCTGGAAAAGCATCTGAGTGTATCACTCATCATTTTCTCTCCTTGCCATAATAACCATTTCTTTCCTACGGTTCCAATTAAAACTCATCCAAATCAAACTGCACATTATCATATGCCAGTTTTTATACAAGTGATACGATAAGTTAAAGTTTCAATAGAAATTCAGTCTCGGTGCAGATGCAGAATCTGTCTGCAGTATGTTTCAGGGTTTTTTTTCTCCAATCAGTCATGCTTGGGCGATGTGGATGGCCTTTGACACTGTACTTAGACTGTTTGGCACCAAAATTCACCACTGAAACCAATGCTAATGAACTTAATTTAGGAGAGCTGGCAGCTTCTCAGTGGTGGGTCGAACACTGCAGTCTGCATTTAATCAGCCTTTTATACTCTCCTAACTGCTTTGACAGTAAGATGTTGAAAAGGCACAAGACATTCAAGTCTTGAAACTGACTCTGCAGAGTGTCCACTGTGGTGCAGTTATTGTGCTCTGCTCTGCATTTAGCTTTTTTTTGACTATATTGTCTGAGGTGCCATGGAGAGCAGGAAAAAAAAAACATCCCAACGGTAAATCGTGTAATGATTATACCCATTGGTACATTCTATTATAAGAGGACCTCTAGTTGGTGTAGTAAATACGACGTGAGCAGGTTGGCACAGGAGACTGATGTTTGTTTCTTGCCTGAAACCAATAGTCATCATTTGTTTTCCATTACCAATCCACAACCTAACCTTGTGGAGGTACCCCTCTTAACCCAAACCATGTTCCTCTTGACGATGAAGGTGTGGTACCCTTCCATCATAATTGTGGTTGACCGTGGCTCAAAGAAAAAGTTGCAACCAGCATGTGTTCTTCGTGACCCCTCTCTGAGATCTACAAGCTACCAAATGAGGGAGGGTCTCTGATCTCATTTGTCCTGATAGGGGTGAGAAGCTCAGTAACCCAGGACGTCCTTCAAGTCAGTCACTGATCCTCCACATTAAGGGGAGCAAGGTGGCAGATGGGGTTCATGCATTTAGTGTGTCCACTGAGCATGATTGAGTGCAGGGCAACAAAGGGCCAGACCCACTGGGATAGGACCTGCTTCACTGGCAGAGGAATAAGGGTTTTTTTTTTTTTTTTTTTAAACCGAGGTTTCATGAGAACAACATACGTACGTATTATCCGGATAGAGTAGCAATAGTGTCCTTTAAATCCAATCATAAACGTTATACTTATTATGGCCAGTGACTTGCTCATTGATAAATGAGATGGATGAGATGGATGAACAGACAGACATTGTGTCAGGCGTTTTGTCTTCTTGACTTGAGGGATTATTTCATGTCTTCCTGGTGCCATGGCAAAAAGGAAAATACAGTATTGGGGATGGGTGAGGATAGAGTATGGCACCGGAGAGTATCTTGGTTTTGCTATCAATTATACTCACCTACAGAGAGAAATTATGGTAGAAATGAAATAAAAAACACTTATTGAAGTGGCACCACAGGGAGAGGGGGCAATGAAAAGCTATCTGGACCACTTCTATATTTGTATTCCAAGCACATGTGTAGGTTCAGGTTGCACACATAAGGTGCTCTGTGTGTCCATGTACTGTAGAGATAGCGAACTGTTTCACGGCCTTGTGTTTTATGTTTCAGAAGCCACTTTTTACAGTAATAATGCAGCATTTTCCAGCTGTTAGAGAGTGTATTGAAATGTTTATGACTTGTAGATGAAGCTGTACAGAGACCTCCAGGTTCAGCTTCCTATTCGCTGTTGCTGTCTCATAATGCTTTGTGGGGTTTTTTTCTTTCACATTTAATTTGCTCTCACGTCTCTCTCACTCTGTCACTGTCGGTGCTTGTAATGGACATATTTCCCTTTTCTGTCTTTGTCTCCCCTTCAATCTGCTTGTGTCCCGTGGATTTCCTCCACTTGGCTGCCTATTGTTCAGATGTGACAACATTGATTCTTTTGTTTTCTGGTTTTTCTTTTTCTAAGGACATCAAAGAAAAAGAAGATTAAATGCTAAATAAAACAATTCATATTGTATGGGTGTATTAACCTTAGTATTTCAATTTCTGCATGTCTTCTTATATTCCTCTTGTTTTGTATGTTTGTTTTTTCACTTTTTTGCGCCAGAAATTATTGTCTTTATGGACAAATGTCAGGTGATAGACAACAGCTCCTTCTTAGGTAGAGAGGGTTTCACAAAGACATATCTTATGCTTTCACTGTTTGTTTGGCTCTCTGTCTCAATAACTTTAAACCCAGACAATAGGAAAGTATAAGAAAACTAACACCAGCAACAACACATATTGTTGTACATTTATACACATATATATACATCAGTTATTCAGTAAGAAGACACACGTTGCATTGCTTTGACTTTGAAGTGCATTGCTAATTAATAGAGTCATATTGTAAAGAGCCTGCCAACAGTTTACTGATGCACTGTGCATGGGCATTTGTGGAAACAGCCAAAATAGTATTTTTAAATAGTTTTTGTTATTTGTCTTTGTTTTTTTCTGCTGCATAATGCAGGGATCTGTGCCTTACAGCCAACTTTGATTTGCATCTCTGTCTCCTAGATATTACAGTTCTATACTAAATTACAACAGCAAATACGTGAAACGTTATAACTAGACGGATTATGTCGGAGGTACTTTGAGTTTAGGATGAATCAGGTACTGCATCTATTAACACCAAAGGGGTGGTGTTTGGGTGGGTGGCAGGCATACAGTGTGCAAGACTGGATTTTGAATCCAGAGTGCTATGTGTTAGGTTTAGGCAGCAAAATCACTTTTGTTCAGGTTTGGGAAAAATCGTGCTTTTGGTTTGGTGTGTTTTTCTGCCTCAGATCTTCTCTGAACAACAAACACTGGTTGTTCATCACATGGCTACAGGACTCTAACCCAGCTGTGATTTACTGTAGAACCTACCATGTAATTAGTTGTAGTGATGTGTTTGTCGCCTCTCAACCATACAAGGAGTAAATTATTGTCCGTCTTTATTGAAATGTGTGTTATGAGCCTGGGGTAGTACAGCAGTAGTGTGCATCAGATAAGATGCTTCATGCAGAAGAGATTTAGCTGAAATAGTATTGTCCTGTGGGAGCACTTCTGTTTCACTTCTGAATAAAACAACACAATAGGGCTGGGCGATATGGCCTAAAAAAAAATTCACAAGTTCAATTTACGATTTAATTTTTTCCTCTTCCTTAAAATCAATCTGCAGATGGCAAAGAAATTGTTCCAAAAAAGTTTTAACTTTATTTTGTGCAATCAGAAACAACAAGCCAAAAAGAAGAGATGGCATGTCCTGTCTGCTATTGTGAACAGCAGGGAAAATGTAGCTTTTCAGTAAGCTTTCTCTAGTTACAAAAAGACAGTGATACAGTGAAATGTACAATGCACTGGAGTTGGTCAGACGACAAACTTACCTCACCAAATCAATTTATCGACCAGCCCTCTGCACAATAAAAACTAACTCCTTAAAATTCCAGATTAATGGTGCTTTAATGGGCAAACAAAATCTTGCAGTGCACTTAAAGTTTACTAATAAGCTAATACGAGCCACTGTTTTAAAAGAGGCAGAAGGGCAGCTATATTATTTTGTTAAATTAGAACATGCTTCTTTAAATTCATAGTCTCTAAAGGTTTGCAAATCCCAATTAAAGCTGTGATCCCCAATAATGTTCTTGGGTTGCACTTATAAAGTACAGTATGTTAGTAGCAAGTAGAGGTCATGGTCTTGATACATCATTAACCTACAGGTCATGTGGTTTAACCAGTTGATCAGTTAGCTTTGTTTCTAAAATATTTTGGAACATTTTATTTTTAATCAGTGAAAAACCCGGTATGATTAAACTTCAGGTCAGGTAATGCACAATACAGTCACATCATGATTCATGTAATTAAAAGTTTCATAAGGTCGGACTCTGAATGGTCTGTTGTTTTGCACTGTAGATATTTTTGGTCCCATATTTGGTGCTGTGTTGCTGGGCAACAGGGTTAAAGTGGGGTAGATAATCCCAGTGTGCTAGTCACACAGACATCATCTGTTTGTGCAAGAGAAAGGGATTAAGAAAACAAGCGAACTCTGGGAAAAAAAGGGGAATGATTTATACTTTTCAGAAGCACGCAAATGTAAAACAAGACTTCATTATGAAAGAGTTGAACAAAGGGAAGATGAAAAGGAAACTGAGAGAAATAATAATTTTTCTGCCAGATTCTATTAAGGATGGCATCTTAGTTTTGGCTCACTGATCGGTCTCGGATGATCCGTCTCTCCAACATCTGTCTCCAATTACTCCTCTCTTCCGCTATCACATCTCTCATCGGCTTAACGGGGTCTGAGCAAAGATTTGCATACAGTGTGGCAATAGGCGATTAATTTCTCCCTCTTTTTTCTTTCTTCCTGAAGAAACAAAGAGGACTAATGACAGCTGAGGGTAATTAAACAACAGAGAAAACAAAGAGAGGAGAGGGGTGTGAAGAAGTTGTCATATTATGTCTCGGGGGGATAGAGGCGACTGTTGCCACTAGAGCAAGCAGTCGGACAGAACGCCTCATGAGGGATTGATGCCACCTGTGTGCCAAGCTTTTCATCATCTGAGATTTGGCCATGAGCGTTTTTATGTATTTTTGTCCCTGGAAGAGCAAAATGATTGCTTACTGATCATGAGACAGTGACAAATAAAGCAGTTTTGAAGGTGGCTTGGGAGAGGATAGTGCCGTAAAAGTGAGCAAAACCATGATTTCTTTTAAAAAGATTATTCACATGCCTTTTAGGGCTTGTAGTAGTTTATATAAGTTCAAAAGTGCATCGAAAATATCATTATACAGTAACAAAACGTTAATGTAAAGTGATGATTACACATTGTACACTATCCTCTCAATAGTATCGGATGAAGAACACTTTCAGTCATTCATTTTATATAATTGTTAATGATATTAAAACATGTGTATATACTATATATACATATACTCACACTCCCCTCATGCATTTCAAAGGAAACTGTCCCGAAACAACCTTCCTCTCGGATATATTGATGCAGCATGATGCATGGAAGGGGAGGTGCCGTCTCTCTCGTCTGCAGTGATTGATTTGCCTGCACCTAATCTTATCTTTATTCAGATCTTCACATATCTGCAGGAAGCCAGCTAGTGCAGACTGGGGGGAATATTTGGCTGGGGAGCAGCCTCTCATTGTAATGCTCTCTGATTTGTCAAATGAAGCCCAAACAAAGGCAGCACAGTGCATATGGGATGCAAGTAAAATAGACAGGCAGGGAACAAGACAAGACACAAGAGTGAGCTGGCTTAAGGAGAGACAAAACCCTGTGTGTGTGTGTTAGAGAGAGACAGTGAAGGACAAATATAGCAAAGGGGGGAGTGACTATAATGCTTATAAATTGGGAAAAGTTATTTGGTGCTTGTGGCCTAACATACAAAGATAGAAGTAGATTTGAGCTCGTCTCTGGGCGGTCACTTTTTTCCCTGTGTCTGCCTCACATCAACCTCTCTCATGTTTCTCAAAATCACACAAATCAAAGTCGAAGTAGAGTGATGCAAGAAAACATGCAGAACAGAAGTGAGTGTGGGCTGTGAGGAGACATTTCAGATCCAGGGGTAATTACAAGCAAAGAGACAGGAATGAGAGAGATTTGACAGAAACATGAATCTTAATGATGCTATTCCTGAATTAAGATCACATTTAATTGCCCATATGTAGCCTCTAAAGCATTCATTTGTATAAAGTGAAATGAAGTCATTGTTGGGGGTTGTTCAACACATTTGATGACTGCAGAGTCAAGGTGCAACAGTTGCTTGACAGAGAGTGGATAAAAGAAGATGGTGACACAGTTAACAAGTTACAATAGCTACACTAATTCTGGACTCTTTGGTTCAACCTTAGTAAAGTTAAGGCTACTGAATAATCTCATACACTGGGCATGCACATCCCACTGAAAACAGGGAGCAGGTTGTCTACTTCGCCTTTGGTTGCTTAGTTGCTGAAAATACTGCAAACACTGGCCTGCAATGGTGAAAAGTAAGCTTTCCAAAATTCTGAATTTAATTGCAAAACAGCTTCTAGCAAAGCTAACAAGGTCAGCAACACTTGTAATTTGTCATCTTTGTAGCATTCACCACTGCTAGGGGGTGATGACAGGTGTTTTCTGATGAATCAGGAAGGAACACAATGTGACTGATGAGATCCAATCAGCAGCTGAATGTATGTCTGTGTCACTGTTTCTAAAAGTGTCCATTTCTGCCCATCCAGGCTAAAATACAACCCCTGAGTTTTCAAACTTTAATGGAGTCAGCTGCATTTCCAAAAGTCTTAGGTTAGTTAGGAACTGGAAAGCTCCAATGTGGACACCAAATGTAAACGTAACAAAATAAAGGTTTTAGAGTGTTTTTCATGCACCGCATCAAACTCAATATTTAACCACCGAGGTCCCAGATCAGAAAACCCTCATATTGGCTGTTTTACGTTATTCTCTTCTAACCAGCCAGTCTGTCTTTTCAGATATGTGATGTCCAACACAACACTTGATCCAATTCAAAACATATTATTAATCCCACCTCTGTTAAATGCAGATTTAGAGCTTTTTATTTCACTGACAGATTATGTGTAAATTGTGCTGTGAGGTTTAGGGATGTTAGGGATCACAGATCCATGTGAATAAAATAACACTGAATAACAAGATGCATTAATAAAAAGTGGAAAAAATGTCCTCCTTCATTACGGCCATGAGTCCTCATCTGAAGTTTTTACTGCTGCAGCCACTTTCTCAGTGTATTCCCATTGGAAAGAACAAAGCATACAACCTCCCATGTGTAAAATATCTCACATCCATTGCTTAAAGGCTAAATACTGATCATTTAGGAAATTGACTTCACACCAGGGGATGATTTGTTATGTGCCACTTAAAAAGTGTCCGTAATCTAAAATGTACTGTAATTTATAGATGAGGGAAAAGATCGGTTTTTGATATGTTGGAGTTTAAACTTAGAGCAAGATGAAGAATCTGCTGTTCATTTTGCATGTTGGGTGCCCTTGAAGGGATGTCTCTGAGAGGGGGGAAGAGAAAGAAAAAGAGTCTGACAGAGGGAGAGAGAGAGAGACAGAGTGCACCCTGGAGTAGTTTGGCCGTTTTGAAGTTTCAGCATGGCTACACTCTGAAGCCAAACTGTTTGAACCATGGATGAGAAAGGAGGACCTCTTGAAACCTGCCTCAACACTCACAGGGCTGGTGCTGTAATATAATTGGAAAGTGTTGTCTGGTGAGAATTTTCTAAGTCAGAATCAGTATAAACTCACCATGACGAGTACTCTCATGTGTAGGTGGCTTTCTCTCAGTTTAACAGTTCTCAGCGTTCATCCCTCAACCTTTCATCTAATCACATATTTTGCTTCATCTGGCTGATCAGGAAAGACCTGCAGTGGCCTAATTTGGCTTTTCTGTTTGTAAATCCCTATTTTGTTGAACAAACAACAAATATTATGACTGCAAAAATGTTAAAATATTCAAGACCGCAGCCTTTTCCTAAGAAGAACTCATAAATTAAGTAATTTTCTTTTAGTTTTCTGACTAAAAGCTGTTGAAAGGATGTGTTGTACATGGTCTATTGTTTGTTTTCTCTATTTACTGCATTTCTCTCACTAGTGTAATTGTAATATAAAATAAAGGCACAACCTTCACAATTAAACAAACTAAACAAACATAGGCTTCAACCGAAAAGTCTCCAATTACAACTGAAATTTGCCTGATCACAAATTACAAGGCAGCATTTGTGTGTATATGAGAACATGGGGTGGCACGGTGGTCCAGTGGTCAAGCAAGCAAGAACCTTTGGATGTGTCTGTATGTGTTCATGTTCATCAGAACATTTATGTGTGTGTTTTCAGTTGCGTATTTAAAAGGTTTCACAAGTTTTTATGAAACCATTTCAGTTGTGTGAAAAGGTTTCAGTGGTACATGTAAAAGGTTTAACTAGGTGTATATGAGATCTTATATGAGGTTTTTAGTATTGTATTTGAATATGTGAGTATGGTTTCACATGTGCATGTTAATTCCAAATATTGTCCCGATTGGCCTCTAGTGTTACACTGTGGTTAGGTAAAATGATATTGCACAGCATGTGTATATTCAAGTCACAGTCCACTCAGTGTTTGTCTAAAATATTTAGAACTAAAACTAGTAATGACAAATAATGCAGGAAATAATTTGTTTTCGATTTTACTCCTCAATGTTTTCTTGTTTTTCTGTGCCTAAAAATAAATCTATTCACAGCTGCAGCAGAAATAGCTTGGACTCATGGTTCAGTGGCGTTATGGCTTCATGAAATGATGTTCACTGTCACAAAAACCCTTTAAACCTGATCAACAGGACACATAGAACATAAGCAATGAAAGAACAGCAGAATTTGTTTCATTTTCTCACCTCCCTGGGAAGGAGGGATGGAAATTGACAAGTGGTGTGAGAGAATAAAAACAGATAGGAGAAGGAAAAGCGATGCCAAGATGACTTTAATTTAATGGTTCTAGCTTTTACTGGGTTGTCCATGTCACATTCATAAGAGAGAAAAACAAGGCCCAATGCAATGATTAGGATTCATAGGTGGATGTTTGATGGGATTTGTGTGTGTGTGCATGTGATTGTCTGTGTGTGTGTGTGTGTGTGTGTGTGTCTGTGTGTGTGTGTGTGTGTGTGTGTGAGAGAGAGAGAGAGAGAGTTGCTGAATGTCTGTCAGTATTTCTGAGGAAAGCAGCATCTGATAATTACCTTGGCCTGACTATTGTCACACCCATGGACTTGGAACAGAGGTAGTGTGTGCTACTTCGTTATGTTATGTGAGATGCAACAGTTTGCTGCGTACCGCACGTGTGTAATAACCTTATCTCACAACTGAGACATTTTCACATGTTAAGACCTCAGACTGAAAACATTTAATGAGTAGTTCACCTTAGAAAAAGCCTACTACACCATTTCTAATAATAACAGGATTTGAAGATTTGATAGCAGTAGTGCCATATCTTATCTCTAGTTCTCCATTTGTGAGGAACTAGAGATATTATTAGTATATTGTGAAACTCTGAAATTCTCCTTAAAAGGTTATGTTAAGCACCAAGAATACCTAATGAACATAGCCCACTGGTGTGTTACTAGGTCTTAGGGCCGGATCTACTGAAATAGATAAGAATCGCTAAATTGAGACGCTAATCTGCTGGTAACCTGCTAAATAACAACACCCGCAAACCGCAGTATTTAAGTGAGTGTTTTGCATGTGATAATCGTTTCAGCCATGCAAGTGTGGACAGAGAGCTGGATGGCCGCAAACGCAGAATGAAAATTAATAGAGAGGGGCAAATAAACATATTGTCGAGCTGCAGCAGAGGAAACGTGGGAGATTATCTATAAGAAAGTAAATGTGGTTGGTAAAACAAGAAGAGAACAGATGAAGTGAAGAGAAGATATAAGGCAGGCAACAGAAGAAAATTTGGTTCATCGTAAAACCTCGGCAAACGAAGAAGGGCTGCTCTGATCAGTGTTGGGCAGCAGGTGTAGCTCACTGTAGCAGGTAACTCTGCTGTCATTCATTGAGCTGGAGGTGCGCACTATGGCACAGAGCTCAGGTGGGACACTCTCAGTCTCGGACCCAAAGCTGAGCAGCCAGGTACTTTGAGAGAGAAGAGAGGAGAGCACCGGAGGAGAGACGTGTGCCGTGCGTAACGGCACTTAAAGGACTTACCTGAAAAACTGCTACAGTTCGCTGGAATGACCCAGAGACGAGTAAATGCAGAGATATAAGAACTTGTGCCCTGGCAGGTATTAATTCAATAACCGCAGCCATTTGTGCAAAGCTGTGGCAGTTCAGACTTGCATTTCAAACGTGCTAAATAAAGACGCAAAAACTGCCACCGCAATCTCCTCCCAATATTTTGGGCATTCTGGCAGAAACGCCCAGATTTGCATATTAATTTTATCTAAATGGATTGCCCGTGCAATTTTGCCCGTTTGAGAGACGCAGTCCTCGGTCGGTGCACCCAGTTAGTAGATCAGCTTCAGCATGTGTTTGCGCATGCAGTCAAGTTTGTACACGTTTCTAAATACGCCACCCTTGGTAGATCCGGCCTAGTCTATCTCCTATTTGGGCCTCTGCATGCTGCACACCACATGGATAAGACTTGTGTGTATGAACTGAAATACAATAGGACTGTCAGTGGTTTGGAGAAAAAGAACCAAGAGTGAAGATAATGGCAAAGCAAAGTACAAGTACATTTAATATGCTCTGATTTGTAGGCAGCTACAGAAAATAATAAAGGCTTTCAACAGACTTGTGGCTCAGACAGCTCCCAGCAGTTAGGAAGCTGTGAACCTTTTCGAGCTGCTTGAATAATCACAATCGCAACCAAAGGCACAGCAATGGGATCAAGCTGGCCTTCGACACATCACTTTTATGGTGCTGCTCACATCATGATTTTGTCTTCAGTAATTAATTAACCTTGAGCCAATATTAAAGTAATGCTTTGCATACAGTATAGAGTGCTTGTTGTGGCACGTCAGAAAATGCTCCCTATTCACTTGTACATTGTTCATGAAACGCAGCAGCAGCTACAAGCAGGAGTATTTCACTTCAATGGCTCCTAGCATCATTTTCATTGTGGGGACAATTCCCTGTATGTGATTTGTATGTGGTGTTGGCATTGTTTTGATTTTAAAAAGAAGAGATCAGAAAAATGATCTTAATTAAAGTTTCAAGGCAACACAGTGCACTTGAATACGTCTTATTATGATGCAGACATTTGAACTCTTTGTTTCAAGTGACTCCATGTAAAGTTCCAAATGAATGGCTGAAAAACTGTTGAAGATAGAGTACCAGTAAAGATCCTATCTCTTACATCATGTCAGACTTTGCTATCTCAGGACAAAAGTCAGCCAACAACATTAAAGGCTGATGTGCTCAATCTTCTCAGCCTCATTATACTTTTGTCCTCCTCCACTCTCCTTTATTCTCTTATTTTCACTTCTCTATATATAGACTCAATTTTCATCTTTTTCGTATTCTTGTTTTCTTGTGTGATAGCATTTTTAAGTAATGGTTGATGAAGAGTATGGCATATGTCCAAGTCTTAAGTTATTTTCTTTTTCCATCCTACTTCTTCTAACAGAGCTTATGAATCAGAGTAAACACATTCATTCTATTCTGCTCTTTCTTCTGAAAAGCATCTACACCAGGGCTTTTATAGCCATAAAAACATCTTTTTCTTCCTGCTTGTTTTTGTTTTCTTTCCCTTACAGGCATGCCGTGATACAAATGTAAGTTTAAGTGTTGCCACAACACCTAAATTCAAAGGACAAAGGACTAGATTGCAAGTTATTGTCAAGCTTAACATGATTGGCAGATCTTTTGTAATACAGAGGCTTTTTAACAGCGAAGTCTGGTTTATTGATGTTTTCTTTTCTGTTTAAGGGTCTGTCTACAGTACATCAGCTGTGTTTGCCAACGCAGCAGTCAAACAACAGACCTTCAGTTTTATTTATTTTCAACAGTGCTCAATTATTTATGTGAACTGAGCTGCAAATTTCGAAAGTTGAAAGAAAAAAAAAAAGACAGACCATTAAACATGTATTTCACATGTCTTTGACCCAAACATCAGTGTTACTACTTCGGGGGGAACCTGAACATTACTTCAAAACTTTTCCCCCAGCCCAGATTGGGTATCCTTCCTTTAAGTTGCAGGATAGGATTTTAACCTAAAGGTTGGAGGACTATGGCCGCTTTTTGTTCTACTGTGGAGAGCTTTGTAATTATTATATATACGCTGAGGGATAATGACAGTGTTCATTAGATTAGAGAAGCTTTGGTTTTGTTTTCCATATGGCTGACATCAGAGGTCACTGCGTACTGTAGCGAGCATAATAATTCTTTTCAGCCCCTTTCACCCGAATGTTGCGTGGAAAAAAAAGAGTCCTTAATGTTCAATTGTGAGCTGGTGAAACAGATTTTTTACTAATTTCCTTAGTACAAAGCCCATAATCTTTCCAATTCAAAAGCAATAATGAAAAGCCATAAAATTATTATTCAAAGTAATAAAGCGTTTTTTCCACTCTTTTTAAGGTTGTAAAAGAGCAGAATGAGCCATTCTGATGCCCGCCAGTGAATTATTGCGCATACACACACGTGCACACTCATGAATACACACAGGCACATATTTATACACTTCAGAGGACCACAGACTGTGAAATTACCCAATCAGAGGGTCTTGTCGGTTCTCAGACATTAGTCATCACATATAAGCCAACTGCTGTGATACACACACACACGCAAATACACACACGTACACACACTGAAAAGACAGTGGGGTTTTAAAATTCCATAATGTTCCATTAAAGTTAATGACACGCCAAGTCCAAAATAATGTGTTAGACGAGGTAGGTGCGTGCGTGCATGCGTGCGTGCATGCATGCATGCTGTTCTTCTCACCTTAGACTGTCCAAGTGAATTGTCAGTAGATGTGTCATGTTGTGACTATCACAGCCAGGTTGTTGACTCCACTTTAAATTTTCTGCGAAAATACAGATTTATTGAATGTTAACAACAGGAAACTGTAAAACAAACAGTGATTCTCACATTGAGTCACTTTGACCTTGGCCTTCTTCTTCACCACAAGATGTGGACACACCTGCAGTCCCAACAGTTTGACCACACATAGCCAAAACAAGTGTAGTTTGTGTGTAAAAATGTTAAAGGTGTCAAGAGTGTGCCCAGGTGCGATGAAGATGGCCCAAAAAGCCATTGACAATTAGTTGTAACCAGCACAGTGAAGTGTGATACCGACACAACACAACAGACCATGCCTATGAAATACAGTATCTGTGTGCTGGGGTGAATTCTCTTTGACCGCCTCTACGGGGCCTTGACCATGAGTCAGCTCGTTCAGAAAGACACATATCCAGGCATTTGGAGCATGTCTTAATTGGTCAATGACAAGCTAAACTCTGTGATAACTAATATTTACATTTCTACTGGACATGTGTTTTGAGATTTCATCTCAGTACTGAATCAACAACATAATTATACCTTTCATCGTGTGTTATTTACACAGTGGATGATACAGAAACAGGTTGATCTAAATGCATTTCACAGAGAAACAATCACATACTGTAGATGTACAGGTAATATTAGTGTTGATGTCTGGAGGCTGCTTTCTTCACAAACATCAAGCAGTGATGCCATGATGCCAGTACACAACTGTACAGTACTGTACATCAGCGTGTGGTGCAATATGCCTCCACTTGAGCTATTTGAATTTAACTGTGTTTTTGCTAAATTAACCTCATTCACAGAATCTTTTAACAGCTGAGATAAAGATATTTGAAAAAAGCGAAGTGTTCATAAATGTCTTTTTTTTTTCTCTCTCTCTTTTTCAGGTGAAATACGGCAGATTTGGCTTTGTGTGGGATGCAGCAGTGCTGGAGTATGTTGCTAATAATGATGAGGATTGCTCCTTCTACACTGTTAGCAGTAGTGCACCAGACCGTGGATATGGTATCGCCATGCAGCATGGCAGCCCCTACAGGGACATTTTCTCCCAGAGGTAAGAGTTCTAACACTAAACAACAATAAGCAGCATCCTTGACTGCAGTTTATGTGTTGTTTAAAGAACATCTTTCACATGCACAATGATGGAGCTATCATTTTTGTTCTACCCTGTTTGTCTCAGTCATATTGTCCTCAACTGTTGGTTGAGAAATATCCTCTGCTTTTGAGAAGAGATATGGCAAATTGCACTCATATTTATTCTGCTTCTGTAGAGGTCTGAGGACTGTTTGTGCCTGCTCCAAATTTATAACAGCCACATAAAAACAGCCACTCCTATAAAGTTTGCCCTGCTGCAGTGGTCGAAGAATTTGCTCTCTAGGTCAAGTACAGAGTAAACAGCAGATTGAATTCTACATCTATCTTCCAGAGGAAAGAGGTGAATGGCACTTTGATATCTTGTGTGCAGCCAGGTTGCTTAGCCTGGATGTGGTTCATGGATCAAGACAATGGCTGGATATGTCTGTCTGGTTACTTATGGCGGCCACTAGGAAGCTTATAATGTTTGCAGACATCACACAAAGTTCATTGAGCATCTCACCACTGCTGCTGAACTGTATCTATGCTGAGCTTCTGTGCAGCCTAATGTTCTTGATTGTTCATGTGTTTGTTTTGAATTATTTTTCATGTCATACTCTGACATGAACCACATATCCAGATAGCAGGTTAGGTCATATGAGGTGTAAGGATCGCTCGCGTCTCCACGGAGAAGAATAAGAATCTCGGCTTTATTTGTTATCACGGATGACGTCCCTCATCGTTTAAAAATGAGGGAAAACAAAAATGTACAATGTCTTCATTAAGCTCATGATTTATATTATGTGAAATAGTTAGTGTTGTTTTATGTGTGTTTGTGTTTGGCAAGACATGGAACCACATTTAATGTGCACGGGCCAAAATGTGCGAGCTTTTCAGAGTGTGTGACTGACTAGGCCAGTCTGTTTATAGCTCTATATTTGGTGAAGCGTTTCACTCCAGAATATTGCCTATCATGGCTGTTATTAAAATAAACAAGCAATTAATTGACAGGCCATGTTTCCAATTCCCTCCTATTATTTCAGGGGCAATGTCACACTCTTGGGAGGACAGTTTCAAACAGTTTCAAACAGTTTACTCACTCTTGTCTTAATGGTTCAAACAAAAACAGACAGGAGAAATTATCAGGAGAAAAAAATCTCTGTGGTGTAATTGTTTTGTTTCTTGGATGGGATTTTGATGTTTTTCAACCCGACATTCTGTATTATACAGATTAATGAAGCACTACTGTAAGTGGAGGTTCAGCAGGAATTATATTAGCAGTCTCTGCCCTAACAACATGGAGAGGAATGTTTCACTCTGCTTGATCATTTTTGGTGGCAATGAGTCTAGTGACTTGTTGAAGCATCTTTCAGTTGGATTTGTGTTTACTGGGCCAACAACATTTGTTAAAGAAAAAGTATATATAATTTACTGGTTTAGATGTTTGTTTTGTTTTGTTTTTACAACCGACTAGCACTGTATGTGAGCAGAACATAATCAACTTTAATAATAGTGTTTAAATTGTAGATTTAACTTATATTTGTACTGGTTTCTGCAAAGGTTTGCTTGATCGCACCCATAACACTTTATTAGTCTTGCTTGCACAGCGCTGAGGTAGAGATTAATTTTAAGGCAAATACTTTGATAGCAAAAAAAATGGGTTTGTTAAATTATCAAGCAATCTCTGAGGGCATCAATAAACCCAGAGTGCTGTGACTGCACCTTCCCAAAATACTTGTTGTGGAACCTAGTGTACTAGCCTGAATATTATTAGGTGTACAAATGACACAGACTGCAGCATTTAGACAGTATAACCTCAGTGCTATACTGTATGGATCTCATCCACTAAAGGGATTTCTAAAGCAGTGCAGGGCAAACAGGGCAAAAACAGTCCAAAAAGCACTGGAGCCAGTGGGAGGAATTATATAAGCAGCCAACATTTGCTGAGCCTGCCTATCCCCTCTCAGATGCCAGCACAGGCACATGTGTCAACTCAAATTGTCTGGGACCACAGTCTCACTATGAAAGTACTGTAGCCCATCCGTATACCCTGTCAGGCATTGTTTTCATTTTGCAATTGATATATTGTGTCTTGACATGACAAAGAATGACTTCTGCCTCAGGTTTTCCTATCTACGTTTGAAAACTCTTCCTCTATCAAGATCTATGCAAGGCTTTTGATTCCGGCAATCACATTTTGTCAAATATGTAGCTTTTTTATTGATTCTGATTTGAATGTATCAGCTCACATCTTCAAGACAAAAACTAAGTCCAGTTGATTTGATTAAATTGCCTAGAGATGCTCACAGTTGGGTTTCATAAGTTTCACAGACTGTCTTTGCCGTCATTTTCAGATCAACCTCTGTTGCATACTCAGCCCCATACTGATCAATATGAGGTCCCTATCTGTTTATTCCCTGCATTTGTAATATTATTTCCAAACTTACTGTTATGTTGATGATACCATCTTGTATTCCACCAATTCATTCGCGTACGAAGCCTTCCCTAAGCTCGTTTGAAAGAGTGTGCATTTTACAAGATCTCAAACTGTTGAACGAGATGAAGTGCAGTTTTGCAAACACATGGATTTGGTTTGATATCAGATTGCTCCTCAAAGTGCAGTGCAACTAATTTTTAATAAACTAGACAATTCTATTTACATTCTTATATAGAAACAGAGTTCAGTTCCTTCTTTGAAAACTGAAAAAAAAAAATACAAATATCCTATCTATTATATTATCTGTGCAGTGTCAGTTTGAAGTTAGAAAAACTTGCTCCTCTGAAGAACTTCAAAGGTTTACTGATATTTTTAATGCTGTTTTCAATTAATTAATTAATGTGTCCCAGTGTGATTGTTTCTCTGTCCATGATTTGTTCTTTAGTCTCTCTTGCGAAAGAGATCTTGATCTCAATTAAATGTCCTCAGTAAATAAAACTTAATACGAACATGTGAAATTACAACAGTAATCAATAGAGATGCAAATAGTTAGATATTATGTTGTTTGATTTAAATTGAAATCTTACTGTTCCTTACTTGTGTGTTTGTGTGTGTGTGTGTATTGTGCATACTTTAGGAGTGTTTACTATCTGCACGTCCCTGGTGGAAATATGAGAGATGAAAAGGAATTTATTCGCTTTGACACTTTGGAGAGAAAAGCAGGATGTTTAGAGACAGACAGTCTGCTGCAACTTCATCCAGCGTTTTCAACCTGTTTGTTTTCTGAAGAAGCCATTGCCCGAGTTCAAGTGCAGCACCACTTCATGCCTGTGCTGTTTTTGTGCAGGACTATGTGGATCAGGGTGTATTGTCGACAGTATTGAGCAAATAATGGCCAACTGTGTACGTGCTCGTGGGTACTGCTGTTCTCAGATTGATAGAGACAGCCCGGAGATTTACCAGAGTCAGAGAAACAGTGGCGTAAAGGGTTGGTCCGCTAATTTAAACTGACAGCTACTGACAAGTTGTTTTGAAGTGCTGAAGGGGCAAGACTGTGAAGAAATAAACCTCTCACAGGCATATATGATTTTTGTCTATGCAAGTCTGCTGGCATTGAAGTGAAAATTGCAAATTGGAGATTTAATCCACAGCAGATGGACATCTTGAGCTTGCTGCAGTTGACAATGATAAGCTGTGGGCGAGACTATTTATTGTGCATATTGAATGTGGTTAAATTTTATATTTTCATTGCAAGATAGATGAGGTATCTCTTTGTAGGGTAAGGATTGCATAATTTTAATCTTGACTTCATCTTTGATTTAGCGAGTGCGACAAATTCTTCGCAAGCCAATGATAAATGTTAGGAGCAAAAAAACAGTTCAGAGAGAATGAATTATGTTCCTTTAGTTATCAGTGTCATGGTATTAGAGGATTGTTTCCATAAAAATCCTGCCTTTCAATTTAGGCACACAAAGAGTTCTGGTTGTACAATATATAATAAAAATAATTATATGGATTTGATTATGGTCTGCTTGCTCAATTCAGCAACAACGTAGCATTCACATCGTTGTTTTATTACCTGGCTGCAGGCAAGTGTTCATCAGTGGCTCGAGGGCTGAGAGTTGAGTGCTTTTAAATACATCCATGGCAGGCTGTGTTTCTGTGTGGACCGTGGCCGTGCATGCTATGGTACGCTCGAGGGGCCAAATGACGCATACAACAACAACAATTCATTGCTGCAATCATGGCTACATCACACCTCAGAGACCACTGGTTAAATTGCAACAGTGAGAGGGCACTGGAAACAGGTTTCATATTTTTAAATTACATTAGCCTGTTTGACTGTGGCTTGTAATTTCCTGACATGGTAAATATCACGCTTCAGGTGATCAAAATTGCAAATGTGTGAGGATTCTCACAAAAGTGAGAGAATGGAGTTAGTTTAGAATTATTATTTCTTATCTTTTCAGGAAACATATTTTTCTGCCAAAAAAAACAAATTTCATTCCCTGAATATGGTTTTATCTGAGTAATGTGACAAAGTAAGTCCCTTATTGCTACATTTTAATTAGAGACGGCATGCATTGCATACATATGTGTGATTCATCTTTGTCCCCTTCTCTTAATATCTTTGGTGCAGACTTGCTTTTATCTCAGCCTTAAATCCAGCAATCCACACATGCCTTTTTCATTGTTCCCTCTACACCCTCGGCGCCTTCATGCATTTATTTTAAATCCCATCCAGACAATAAATCGAAGTCCCACAGTAAGTGATGTGTCACTAATGTGAAAGTAGTTCTTCACTAAAAGATGTTTTTAAGTGATATTAAAATGCTCAGAGTACCAGTGAATCTAAAGTAAACTGTATGGCTCATAAATTAGTTTGTTTGTGATGCTTTTGGTGAGATTTTACATCAGCAGGTCTCATGACAATAAAATTGTCAACAATAGTTAAAAAACTGTTGATGAACTGACTTTTGAAAGTTTGAGTATTGCGAACCTTGAAGTGAAATTTAATGACTCGTGTTGTGGAGTTTTTCTTTGGAAATGTATATGATTGAGATAAACTGAGCCGCACCATTGAAGGACACATATAAATAGCTTTTAAAGCTGTCTTTGTAAATCTTACATTTTAGTCCCAACAGAAGGGTAGTAAACAGTCTGCAAGAAGAGGGCTTGGGGTATAATACCTGCACTGTTTGTGCCCTGTCACAGCTGTCTGAACTGTAAAGTGGTTCTGGAAAAAAAAAAAAAAAGGCTGTACGTGTTCTTGTAATAAGTCAATACAAGTTCCAATTTCAGCTGAATATAAAATATGAATGTTTGCATACTGTCAATCACACATTTACAACTTAGTGTAGGTGTTATGCCTACAAATACAGAGAGAACCCACACAACAGATTGCATTATTGCCATCCAAAATGCAAAATCAGGTCGGTAAGCCAACCAAAGCTTAACTTTGTTGATTATTGTTTCATGAATTAACAGAATCTGTTTGCATAAGCATAAACATTCCATCTGTTATTCCACCTTTTCCAGCATGAGGACTTATATCATAAAAATTACAAATGTGGGTTTTGTTGGTCAGACAAAACAAAACATTAGCCTAGATTAGCCTTAGCCTGTTTACATGGTGTGTTATACTGTATTGGAAAAACAAGTCAAGTCTTGGAGCCATGGTTAAATATAGTACATATTGAGTAAACCTTCACTTATTTCAAAATCGTCGTTCTGTGAGTATTATTTTCTTGACTGGGGCTGCAGGTGGCAAGGGACATATTGAGTTGAGTATTGAGTAATAATATATTTTTATCAAGTTTATTTTTTCGCTCTCATTGCCTCTCTCCCTCTTGTTCTCCCTTTCTCATTTATGATTAATTTCTTGTATTGATCATGTCTATTTCCATCTTAATCTCATGGGAGGGGAAAAAAAGAACAATAACAGTAGGTTTGAAAAAAAGACCTGGATACAAGTAGCAATTGGAACAATTTGTTGTCACTGAAGACTTTCAAAATGGTCCGATATGTGCTTTTTGTTTTTTTTTTTTAGACCTTTGTAGTCCCATGGTACTGTGAGCTACGTGCATGATCAAAATAAACTTCAATCAAGGGTCCTGCTGAAGAAACCAAAAGCTCTGTCTCTCCATCACACATACGCACTCATTCACACAGTGAGCTTAAGTTAAGATGTAGGCTCTGAAGCCCTCACTTTCCAATCCATGGAAATCACTATCCATGGGGAGAAATAATGCATTTATTTTCCATAGGGTGTTGAGCAAAGAAAAGGTGTGTGTGTGTGTGTGTGTGTGTGTGTGTGTGTGTGTGTGTGTGTGTGTGTGTGTGTGTGTGTGTGTGTGTGTGTGTGTGTGTGTGTGTGTGTGTGTGTGTGTGTGTGTGTGTGTGTGTGTGTGTGTGTGTGTGTGTGTGTGTGTGTGTGTGTGTGTGTGTGTGTGTGTGTGTGTGCGTGCGTGCGTGCGTGCGTGCGTGCGTGCGTGCGTGCGTGCGTGCGTGCGTGCGTGCGTGCGTGCGTGCGTGCACGTGCGTTTTTTTTTTTTACAACAGTGACATTGTTCCAGATGACAAAAAATGGATTTAATGTCAAGTGTCAATTAAATCTTCCTTGCTTTCTCTCTCTCCCTCTCCCTCTCTCTCTCTGTGACTTTGCTCTAAGCTCTTGTGCTCTAAAGCTGTCACTCTTGTACCAATCTATCACCGTCAGACTCAGCCCACACGCTCAGTACATTCATTAAATCTTTATTAATCACAATTCATGATGGGGATGTGACTCGTTCTCTCTCTCTGTCACTCTCTTACCCTCTCCATGTCTTAATGATGGTTAATGACTGTGTGACTTCTGCGTGTTGTTTATTATAGTTCAGCTTGGTAACACAGTGTGAGGGTGTTCCAGTTAACCCCCACACTGTGCTTTAATGATGCTTAATTGAAAACTTTGTTGACAAAATGTATGACATTGGACCCTGAGACTGCTAATTGGAATAATTAAGCTCTGCAAACTTTACTTGAGGGCACCAAAGACTCATGGGTAAATAACCCTCTCATACCCCGCTCCTTGTGCTGACACACCAATAATTGAAAGGGCAACGTGTTGGCTCAGTAACGAACATGGGTGCCTCACAGGTGGAAGGTTTCTGTGTTCCTCTTCTCTGTGTGTTTCAGTGACTTAAAGGTATGCAGCAGGTTGACACACACACACACACACACACACACACACTATGGGTTAAATGCAGAGAAAGAATTTCACTGTACTAGCTGTATATGTGACAAATAAAGTACCTTTACCTTTACCTTTACACACACACACACACACACACACACACACTATATCTATCTATCTGTAGATATCAGCCATGACTCTATTTAAACCAGCTCTTATAAGATTCTTAACATAGATTTACTTCTTCACTTGACTTCACTGTATGACATGAAGCAAGGGGTTTGCTGTGTATCTTGTCTGTGATAATTTGTCCAGTGAAAGAGAATGCCAGACTCCAGTGTTGAGGAACTACAGCAATTATAGGCTCTGTGTTTGTCAGAGGGAAATGGGGTGAGTTCGAAATCCCACACAGTTTTGGCACTGTATGCAAATTGCCCCTGCTCTACAGTAGAAAGTGATGAGGTTTAAACTTGTAATTTGAAAGTATTCTCCATCATGGTGATGATATGTGGAAAGCCCTCAAACATAATCTGAAACATCAGTTCAGAGCTTGTGCTGAGAAAATCAACCAGGAAGTCTGATGCTACTTGACATTATGTTCAACAGTATGTTATCTGATGTTATCTGTCCCCTCTGATGGCACCCAGCTTTAAAAGAGTCAGCAAATTTCCTCAATTTCCGACCAAGTTATGCACTTTGGAACTGCGAAAGCAGCAAGTTATCTCTGCCGCAAAAATTAGGGCTGAGAAAATGGCCAGTCTACAACTATGAAGGTCACTGGAAAGACTTCTGGAGTTCACTCTTTTTATATTTGGCACCAAACTAAATCCACTTTAAAACCATCTCAAATATGCACCACCAGTGGCGGAATAATCTTTCTGTCTGAGATGACTCCGGCAGTCTGCGGTTGAACAAACAGACTTTCCAGACACTGAGATATTGACATGTGGCTGTGGGTCAGCGTGCTTCAGTCCTAGCTTCTATCACCTTCCCTTTTAAAATGAAACACAAGACGAGAACAATGAGGAGCAGGGGCCTGACTGTCGATGATGATAAGTCTCTCTGCTCCTGACTAAGATTCAAGCCAATGAGAAACTTGCTCACAAAAGTGATGAAATCATTTGGACAAATAAAGAAAGTAACTGCAGCACAGGTCAGCTCGTTGCTGTTCTTGTGTGATTTTTTTTACCACAGAACGTCAGGGTTTGGTCGTTCTCTGAAGCAGGTCGCACAGCAACAACCAATGTGATTTAATAATAATGATCTGATGCTTTATTGATTCCCCATCGTCTCTACAGGCTGGTCAGAAATGAGCTTCAGCAGCCGTTTAGCTTGAGGTGATTCAGAGATGCTTCAGTGGGTTGTGTGCTGACATGAGTGCTGGAGTTCAGCTCTTTAGTTCAAGGCCGACCTCCCTAATCACTATGTCACTCTCACCTACTCGGAAAACTACAAGCAATGCTCAAGCTGGGTGAACTCTACAACTCAGCCCATTTCCCTTTCAGACTGAAACTCTGCCAGCCACACGGGGTTTCACCTTGAGAAACCTGCTATACGTCTGTCTCACTGTACAGGCTTTCATGCAGATATTTTCACAAACAAATCGCATATTTTCGAAGACATGCTCGTACTCTGACGGCAGAATTTCAAACTCCTTCTGACGCAGCAGTCATCAGAGCTACAGTGAAACTACTTCCAGAAACTTTTTTTTGTGTGTTATTTATTATTATATGAACATTATTCTTCATCATGTTTTCCTGTGCGGCTAACACCACTGAGGCAGCCAGAGACCGCTGATGTAGCCAGCTTTGTGTTAAGCTAGTAACTGAGGTGTCAGCTCAGTGTTGTTCTCATTTAAGGAGCTGACAACCAACAGTCGTCTCAGAGTAACAAACTCATTTTAGCATAACACGTCTGTCTCTCATCCCCCCTTCTTCCATCCCCCTCTCAGCTCATTTCATTTGACATTCTTCTCCTGCTCACTCATCTTATCTATCGTCTTTTCTCCCCCCCTACTCATCTTACTTCATCAACCATGTCGCTTCCTACTTTCTCTCCTGCACTCTCCTTTTCTCCATTGTATGATTTTGTTGGGAGCCATCCATCCAGATTGAACACACCATTTTCCTTTCTTCATCTCACTTACTTCTCTTCTCCCACACGTTCATGTTCACTATCCACCTTTCACCTCACAGTAACTTCCACTTCTCACTGTCTCCAAGTTAAAATTGTGTTTGCTACAGAGGTGACAGGTGAAGTATTATTATATTCTTTAAAAAAAAAAGAAAGGAAAAAGATCAAGACTGTTGTAGCTGCTGCAGATGTATTTAGCTGTTCTCCGTACGATAGTATGCCCTGAAATGACGCACTAAGCCTCGGCACCTCTCATAGAAACTGTTAAGAGGTCTATCTAGCCAGTTCTGAAATTCACTGAACTGTTTCACATTATGCTTGATCATCTAACTCACACTGCTCTGCATTTTAACTGGCTACAGCTGCAGTAAATCCTTTACTGGGGGAAAAGCAGCATGGGACATAACCTGCATTTATAGAGGCCTTATGGATGGGCCTGGGAAAGACTGCAGAATCAACACAAGATATGGAGTTGCAGCACATTTAAGGGGGCAATAAGTGAGATTTTTATTGTCCCGTAGCAGAAAACAGCCATAATATATCTAGAGGGAGTTGATAGCTGACTTGATCAATACCAATGACTCAACGATCAGTTTGCCAGGTGCTGAGATAACAGGCTTTCAAAACTCACTTTGTAGTCTATAGTGTCTAGTTCGAACAGTCCCGCCATCCATTGAGTTAGAAAGATTCCCCTTACCCCAGCAGTGGCACAGCAACACAGTGTGAAATCTCTTAACAGTCCATTTTCACTCCAGTAGGGATATCATTTATAACGTTAGGGGCTGCTCATTAAACTGTTGCAAATAGATGCTGCTGTCAAATAAAGTCAAATGAGCTCCTAAAACCCCACTTTTTAGGCAATAGGCTACATATAAACATAAATTGTTTTTGTTCAGAATACATTAATGAGTCCAACTCACAAAGGACCGTTCAAAACTTTGATTAAGTCAACACAAGAAAATAACTCATATGCCCACTAAAGCATCAGTACTGTTTTTAACATTAGGCTTTTTTTCTCTTCGAATCCAGTTATTCACCCTCAGCTTCAATAAAATTGTGTTTGTTCATATGCCTGCACATGTTTGTACATGTCTGGACTCATAAAGACATTTATTAACATAATGTGCTCATGTTTGTCCCCTATCTAAGTCACTGTGGTATTTTTCCTTTCAGCTTGAGTCAACTAATAATGTGTGATCATCCCACCATCAAGGCTGCTGCCATAGAGTTGCCATGGCAACATCCAGTCCACACAGTAGCAGCCACTCCGGAGAGAACAGGGAGGCAGAGACAGAGTACACACACACACTGTCATACGGACAAATACACACACACACTGCAACACACATGCATTGAGCAGTTGCCCCTCGCCACACTGGCAACCTCTGCTCATTTGCTTTAACAGCCAGTGGGAGTGTTAAAGTCATTATAGATCTCCCCAGTCAAAGTCAACGATCTTAAAGCAAACTCATTACATACAAAGTGTTAATGCGTCTTGCAGCACACCAGCTGTCTCATAGACTCGTGGAGATACATGTGCATACACACTTGCAACATACATGATCTGTTAAGACGTTATTACAAAGAAATACATGCATGCATACAGTATACACATGCACAGCTGTGGGCAGCTGTTTCACTCAAGGAGGCCATAACAGACACATAGACACAGATGAATTAACCCCTGTTCTGTAATTACATTTAATCCATCAAACACACTTTACTACCCTTGTGTATGCTGCTGACATTGACATTGAAACATTCACATATACTGTACATGTTAGTTGACAATGATGCATTTAATTAGATGTTAACTTGCAGTTGACATGAAGCCCCTGCATAAAAAGCACGATGTGCCTCTAATACCTGTTTTACACAGGCTCAGAATGCACTGACATATAGTTTATGCTATTCTTATAAATTAAGGCCTAATACACATGTATATTATTCCACTGAGCACTCAGACCCAATCAGACACCAGAAAAAATATTACCTGCCCCAGTGAAAAGGCTGTTTCCCCCATCTTCACATCTACAATGACTTCCTGAACATCAACACCCTGAAAGTGGTTTTGCAAAAGGTCCGTCTTCAGTGACGCAGTTTGCTTGTGTAGGAAAGGCAGTAATAACAGAAAAGCATCTTTTTGAATAATAAGAGTAAATGTGTTGACTTGGACTAAATTGATCTATTACTTGATATTTCATGCAGCAGTGTGCTGACTGGTGATGTCTTGAGTAAGAAGCACTTGAAGGAAGGAAGAAAGAGAAGAACCACATCTAACTGTACACAAATGCACACTTGATTATTCTCCAGTCCAGAGTGAAACTGAAGAAAAAATGTTTTAAGATTAACTGTGCATGGGGAAAGCACACTGCTTTGGGGTTGAATAAATGAGCTGTCTGATTATGTCTACTCTGCTTTAGCAAGAAATCCATCAATCTCTGTGTAATGTGGTGGATCTTTCTTTAAGTAATAACGCCCATGACATCTACACACATGTGCACGCTTTAATTAGCTTTAATTTGCTCCTAGCTCTCATTAGCTTTGTCATTGTTTCTGAACAAACTGTGCATTAGAGAATTATGATGTGTTTTGAATGTGAACAGCCAAATTTAAAAAATCTAGACAGATGGTATAATGTGGGAAACCTTTGACTCAACCCCATGTTTTTTGTCGGCCAGCTTGTAGTGGCCTTTCATCCTGACTGTCAGCCATGGGATAGAGATAAATGAAGCACAGTGGAAACTGCTTTTGTGAGTTTAGAAATGAATCATGCTCAATGTCTCTTACAAAGCTGAAGTATACCTTATCTAGTAGCTCCATGCGTCATCTTTTAAACTTGTACATAACTTATTTTATCTGTGAATTCATTCATAACCCTCTTCCATACACAATCTATAAGTGATGAGATTGACACATCATCAGCACAAGAATTACTCTGGCAAACCCATATTCCATTCCAGTTATATTTTTACTTGGTTGCATACTGTCAGCATCGCTAACTTTCCAACAGCTTTTTTTTTTCGTGGCTCATTCACATGAAAGAAAACGCCTAACATTATAATAAACTACCTAGTGTCAGGCTTAGAGCTACATTGCCACCTACCAGACTTCAGTGTGGTGCATTGGATTACTGGCATTTTTCCACGCTCATAAGACTCTGATCGCATGCGCGATTAGTGCACAAAGAGCGGTACGTGCAGAGGGAGGGACACAAATGGCAACTCTATTGACATATCACGATCCAATTGACTTGAAGATGATTGGATGGTGTTTTTACAGGATTGTCCGTTCCACAGGTGACTGACTTTTTTCATTTTTGTGAAAAAACATTTAATTAATTTCATTAACTTTAATTATTGAGAGGATTTCAACTGACTCAGTAAAAAAAATGCTCCGGAATAGGATCTCCAACCCTACATTTATTGTTTTCTTCAAACATTCTACAGTTAGAAACAGTGTACTTGTCTAGCTGTGGGCAGGATAAAGGCAGCTTAACCTCAATAAGATGAATGTAAGGTAATTGTACATGTACTCTGTGTATGTGCGTGTGTGCCCCTGAATGTTCTTATGAGTCCATGTCAGTGCTCTGGTTTGATTCAAGAGCCTATCAGGAAGCAGCCTTTGCATAACTCTGATAGGGCAATTACTGCAGAATGATAGATGATGAGCTCCACAGGCAGACAGGTCATAATATCGGAGAGAGAAAACGCTCTCCGTTCTGAATAGCAAATCTGTTCCACGCCATCCTCCCTCAAAGTTACATACCGCTCAGTCACAACCTAACAATTTCTATGATGAAAGTCAGTTTGATCTTTAATCAAGTTAGCGAGTATGCCTTTTAGATAATCTTCATCAATTTGTTTGGCACGGTTTTGATTGTCTAGAATTGGAAAAGGTCGGCATTTAGTTGGAATTTTTGTGTGTGTTCATCAGAGAAGAGATTTTTAACTTAATATAGCTGGTACTCTCACCAAATAACAATATAAAAACATCAGTTTCTTTGTTTCAAGTGACATCGCTGTGTCTCTCTCCAAGAAACGAATGCTAATTATCCTTTCCAGTGTTTATCTGTTTTCCCTCAAAGGTCAGCAGTAAACAACTTTTGTAGCATTTTGTCACAAAGGGATTTACTGTCCACAGTATTTGTGTTCACAAATGTTAAAGTGGATGAAACAAGAAAATGCCACCACCTGTTGCCACTATTTAAGTGCCACACAAAACCTGGATGACTTTGCATTTGTTACACATAAGAACAATCAGCTCTTGAGCTACAGATAACAGACAGCGACTCCAAAACATGAAGCATGCCTCTTCTTTTGACAAACATGAAAAGACATCAATTCAAACAAGAAATCTTTAGAAGTTGGCTGAATTCCATGCAAGAAATGAAATGATGAAATATTTTGACAAAACAGTGCCTTGCTTCTTTGATAGGTGGGATTGCTCTTATTCCATCTCATTAGTCTGTCTGTAATCCATCTTTGTCTGTAGCTGTCTGTCAGAGCGCAGCCTTGTGTGTGTGTGTGTGAAAGAGAAGCATCTGTTGTCAGAGTGATAGATGAAAAGGTCAGTACTGTGTTTAAGGCAAAACATTTATCCAGGAAAAAGGGCTTGTTCTAACTTTAATTTATACTTGTTTTTCTGTGATACTGTCGTCTACTAAAAACAAACTTGGTGGGATGCTGTTCAAATTTTGATTAAAACAGGTACTGTTCAAATCTCATGTTAGTCATCCGAAGCTGACATATCAACTGTGCCCTGGATGCAACATTAAAGTCACTTTTTTTTTTTTTTTGCACCGTTGCTCCACCAGCAATCAGAATTGTAGCACTCAGAGGGAGTAACGAGTGGTCAAGCATGAATCAGTATCAGGGGCAAAAGTCTGTTATCTAACATTACAGTCCAAAAGTAAGTTAGAAACATTTTAACACAAGAAAAAGTGGGAGCAGGGCCCACACTGCACTACTGAAAAAGAACAGATGCAGAAAACATGTGGAGACATATCCATGCCAGCAGGATAAAAACCAGTTGAGTTCTCAATGGGCCTAAAAATCCAAACGTGATCTGAAAGTGTGGAAGTCCAAGCCAAACTCGCCCGAGATCATCACATACAATATTGAGCCTGAGCTAGTTGCGTACCATGTAGAAAATAAGCAAAATCAAATAAAATACTGAACGAGATACAAGATTCATAGAGAGGAGAGCGGCAGCGACTCTTGGGTGAAAACACCACAACGATATCCATGGTTCTGACATGAAGCAGAGCTGTGCCTCCTCGGCAACCTTATCCTGGTGCCAGGCCTGAGTGCAGGCGATCACTGTGTTAGAGACTTTTTTTTCTCCAAAGCCCAAGCCCGACCCAACCAATTAGTATAAATTGTTGGCCTTTAGTCGTTTTTTTTGGGGGGGGGGTCGGGTTCAGGTTTGGGCCTAAATTAAGAAATCTAATACCCAGGGCACACAACTAGGCCGTACTACCACTGCAGAACTATAGTGTATAATCTGTTGATTTAATTTGTTTTGTGTCAACACTGCAGTTCATCTAAACAAAGTTGTTTCCAATCTAATCTGCGCTAGTCAGATCCAAGCAATCTCACAATCAAGCCAGCAGTTGGTGGACATGATCTCCTATTAAAATGACTATTGGTGGATTTGCTGTAAGAATTAGTGTTTTGTGTTTCTCTTCTCTTCTCTTCTCTTCTCTTCTCTTCTCTTCTCTTCTCTTCTCTTCTCTTCTCTTCTCTTCTCTTCTCTTCTCTTCTCTTCTCTTCTCTTCTCTTCTCTTCTCTTCTCTTCCTGTCCAATCAGTTACAGTTACAATTGGCATTTTAACCATGTAGTTCCCCAGTCCCACCAGCACTTTATAGGCCAGGAAGTGATAAGAGAATGTCCCTAAATGAGAGTGACATGGTTATAGAGCAACGTAGTGAGCCTGTTTTGCTGATTTACATTGAAATGAGACATGTTTTTTGTGGCTATTGTGGATGAAATTAATTATGTAAACTGTCTGCAGGACTCATTTGCATTTCTTGATTGATTTTGGTCCATTTTGCACATTCTGTATGAGGAAAAAGGAAGATGAGAGATGGGCAACGTCATTCATATCAGCATGTTATCATTGAAATTTCAGGAGACGTTTGCCCTCAGGAAGTTCTGCACATAATTGCAAACATCTGTCTCCATGTTCCTATAATATGAATCCTGTTGAAGTTAACTTGAGTATACATATAGATACATTTCTAATTTTACTCATGCCTGAATGGGTTTCAGCTGTGTTGCTGTCAGTCAGTGGTGGCTTAGTTTCTTAGTTCATAATTTGCATCCATTTGTTTTCTGTTCCAGGATTTATGTCTTGGGTGGTAAATGCATTAGCACATAAACACACATTCCCAGACTGTTTTTTTCCTCTTAGTCTCTGCCATTCCATGTTCCCCTCGCTCCTGTTAAATACCCAGCCGTATGCTAACAGAATCTCTGTGCGCCTGTCTGTGTGTGTGTGTGTGTGTCTGCAGCTCCCCTCCAACCCAAAACGAACGACCCAGTTAAATAATAAGCTGAAGCCTAACAGAGGGACCCTATCAACCTCTGAGCTGTATCCTCTCTGAAGCCATCAATCGTGGGACTTAAAGCTAGGCTGCATAATGACATTGTGGCAGTGTACTTGCGCTGTGCTGCAAAACATATTAATGTTAGCCATAATGAGTTTGACAGCCCAATATGGTTGTCAGAGATCAGGGAGGATTTGGACTGGCAAACACTGCCCTCAAATGGAAGAGAGACGTTACAGCATCTGCAGTCAAAGCTGCAGTGTTGTCAGGGTTTGTGCGGTTGATTAATGTGTATTTGTTCTCATTCTCTGTGATTGTTTTGAAAGATAAGAAGCATTTTGACTCTGTGATCATTAAAGTAGGACTCACACCATAAATTATAATACCCAGTAGTAACTTAGCTTGTTGTGGATGGTGGTGTGTTACTCTTCTGGATTTTGCTGCTGGCTGATTACCAACACATTCATTCCTGTAAACCTACTTTTTTATGAATGTTTATTTTTGTGTGTGCTGACCACTTTCTAGAAACCTCAAATTAGAAGGATCAATTGTCTGATTTCACCTCACAGATTATATTTACAATTGACTAATATGTAAGATAAGATTTTGCGGCCTCTATGTTCTGTCTGTGTGTTCAGAGTTGTGTGTTTTCTATTTATCTCCTAGGATTTTGGAGCTCCAACAGAACGGGGACATGGATATACTGAAGCTCAAGTGGTGGCCCAAGGACAGCCCCTGTGACCTCTACAGCTCAATCCAAACACGACAGCGTGGCAACGCCCTGGACATCCACAGCTTTGCGGGAGTTTTCTGTGTCCTGGCAGCTGGCGTGGTTCTCTCCTGCCTCATTGCCATGGTGGAAAGCTGGTGGTCACGGAGGAAGGGATCCAGGGTCCCCTCCAAGGAGGTAGGCGATGAAGGGGTGGCTTAGAGTGAAGTAACAGAACCAAGAGAGGTACAGGGCCTACAATAGATCCTTCCTCATCTCTATGTTGAGGGACGGCCGTGGAGCAGTGTAATTTATTAGGAAAAACTACCAAGAGAAGAAGAAATAACAGACAGTGGACAGATGGTGGTGGCATAGGTGGTTGAGTTTCAGGCACAAAAAGAAGGATGTAGTATGAACTCCAGACTTTGTGTCCAGAGGTGTAAGGTTTAAAAAAAAAAAGAAAAAGTTCTTAAAAGTAGAGAGGCATGAGGCAGGAGGTAATATAAAAAGAGCTTTCTTAGTGACAGTCAGAGTTGTGACACTGACAGCATCCAGATCTTCTGAAAACCTCCTGTGGTGTCAGTGTCACTACCCCTGAAGTAACAATACTGTCTGTTACCACAGGCTGTAACTTTAATTTACACATCTGTCAAAATGAATCTTGGAGGTGCCACATTAGCTCTGCACTGAGAGAACTGGCATTGATCTTTTGCATGGTTTCGCGCATATAGCACTGTGCAGTCTTGTGTGCACAAAGGTATGTTGAAAGAGAAATAATGAGTCAAACTCTGAGAATATTGTGCTTATTTCACTTGATCACCAATAATCATGATCTCAGTGGGCCTGTACACTTACAAAATATCCTGTCATGTTTTTAATTCTAATTGTTTTCCTAATTAAAGTTACTGTCAAATGATCAAAATGATTAACCAAAGAGACACTCACAGCCAAAATGAAATTGAATGGGAGTTCAAATTGTATTAAGCAGCAAATTTAACTCGACTTAATTGGAGAGGATGTTTATTTTTCATTTGTGCTATTCTTTTTTTGCCCTCATTAGTTTAACTGAAGTGTTGCCAATTACATGAATGCCAAATAAGATGTCTAATATTACGTATGATGTAATCTAACATGGCCTGCGTGACATATCCACATTGCACTAACAGGGTAATGGTCTCGGGTCTGAATGAGTTGTTGTAATCACGTGTTTTCATAGTTAGGAGTCTGGATTATTTGGACAGTTTAGGGATTCAAGAGTAACTAGACGGATTAACACAAACACAAGTCAAATTGTTAAAAAAAAAATCCTTTGCATTTAATGACTGCCTGACGACCCCCCAAGTGATCTCCAGACAACAGCAGATCCTGGTGCTACTCTCCCATATCTTCACTCACTCGATTGGTATAGGGGTCTCTCTGGCTTTAGTCTGGTCTTCAGCATGTAGAACGCAATTCAAAGTGATTGAGATCAGCTGACTGACTCAGCCAGTCCAGATTATTTCACCTCTTTACCATGAAAAGCTCTTTGGTTGCTTGAACGTTTAAAATCATTTTCCTGCACAGCGTTGAAAAGTTGTCCAATGAGTTTTGATGTGCTCAGATGAATGTGAGCAAACAGAGTGTTATTATACGCATCTCTGCATTAATCCTGCTGCCTCGGTCAGCGGGGAAATCATCAATAAATGTCAGCGCAACAGTTCCACTGGCAACCATACATGCCCCAGCTATAACAGAACCACCATCATGTCTGACAGATTCGGTGGTGGCTTTGGATCGTGATCTATTCATTTTTCCCTCAGCTTGATAGAGATTCATTTTTTAGTTTCTTCAGATCATAGAACTTTACCTGTGCCTGACTTCTTACACCCATTAAGTCTTTTGTTTACAGGGAAAGCATATCCCTAACTGCTCCTTGGGTCTACCAGGTTTCTGCTTACACCCAGCTGCCGATTTTGGCAAAACATGTACCTTGCATTCTGAGGTGCCTAATTACTTTGGAACCCTAATAACTGTTAAAAGATCTTCATGGTTCTTTCACTTTTGACACAAATCTTGTCTAAGTCAAGCTGAGACCTGACACTTAAATGTATAATCCATTAGTTCGAATTGAATGTGTAGAAGCACAGACCCTAAGGACAACAAATGTATTAATGTCAAAGTACTCACAATCACAGTCTAGAACCTCAATATGGATAATTTAGTGGCATTAATCGATATTTACTCATGTAAAACTAGTGAGTATCTGCTCTGTTGACCCTGTTATGTATTCAGTAACCTGCTAGCACTGGTGCACTAGTGGTACCGCTGCAAAATCCCACCTTTTTAAATGATTTATTAATTCTGCTACGGTGTTGATTAATTTAAAACAGGCCAGATGTGTCAGTGTCAACAGGGTAATCAACCACTTACCTTTCTGAAAAGTTAATGTTTTGGAGAAAAGGGGACACTGGCAACATTAAAAGCAAAATACCAAACAAAACAGCCTAAGGGCCTGCTGGAATGCTCCACTGTGCCTTGACCAAGACAGAGTCACAAACTGACTCATCGTATTAAGCATGGATATTTATACCAGCGTTCTCTCCAAAACAGTGGCAACCCTCCACCTTGTAAATTAGCAGCAGCACTCTGTGAAATATCCAATCAGCCTTTGTGTGGATGATCACCTCAGCAGGAATATCAATTGGAGCAATCAAAGTGATGTTTGCAACATCTTCTCCCGGTGCTAGTGCTGCACTGTTATGATATAGCTCAGTTAGATCCACCATAGACTAGAAAGGTGAATTTGTCAAGGAACAGCCCAAATTTTCTATGAATGCACTGTAATTACATAAGCCTATGCCCTTTTCAACCAGAATATGACATCATTGCAACATTCCTATTTCAGTAGCCTTTTATCCACAAAGGGATTTAAAAAGCATTTGAACCAGCTCCCAAAACAATTTCCAACCCCAACCCACCTCATCACATCCCATGCCTACTGCTATGTTTACCAAAACACACAGAGGGTGGAAGTGTTTGAGTAAATGACTTAAATCAAAACTGTGAAATTGCAGCCAAGTGTGGCCAATTTGGTATGCAAAACATGCCACTGATGAACTGAAAGGAATGTAATTATGTGTGAAATAATATTTTCACTTTTGGTTCACAGATTATTATTTATGTGGTGGTACCAAATTAGGCTGAGTCACAAAGAAGCACAGATTCATTTTTAGCAGAAAATGTTTTTTTTGCCACCAGGTAAATTACTGCACCTTCCACAAATGCCTATTCCCTTTTGAGGGAACTCTTTGATAAATACAGGTAAAGGTTAACTTGTAGATAATGACTGGATAATGAGAATTACTGTCTTACATTCAACTTCCAATCCTTAGCTATCCAAATCAGGGGAATATTCAAGGTTTCTTAAAATGTATTACGGATATGGTCGTCTGGTTACCAAAATGGGCTTTGATGGGGGACGGGGGGTTGACAACTATTTCACTATAGGACTGTCTGTGTGAACATCTCTGTTTTACCTTGAGGATCAAGTAAGAGAGGTCTGTCTCATCACCTTAATCTTTGGTGTTGTGCCAATTTAAAGTTCAAGAATAAATTGGAGAAGATGACAAAAAGATGGGAATGGAAATTGTGACCAAGCCCAGGATGATTCAGTGTGAGGTCAGGTTACTTTTCATGATAAAAGGCCGATAACACCACTTCCCTCAGAAGTAATTTAGAGAAAAGTGTCCACATGAAAAGTCTATTCATCAGTCGTTACAAATGATTAAATGAGCACCGCCTGGTCCAACACTGGTGCATCACTACAGATTATTACATCAATTCATCACTGCAATTTCTAGCTATTGAAGAAAGATGCTTTGTTTAATTCAGACAGGAATATCCAACCAAGAAAACTGAAATTGGTGTTTTATTTACAGCCAAAAATGTGGTTTGTAACTTGAATTATGTGCCCATTAATCACTGCAGTGTTCACAAGGTTGTTTGACAAACTATTTGTGAGTTTCATACAGCTTTGTTTACTGCAGTCAAATAAACCACCTGCAGTTGCTTGTAACTGATCAGTAGTTGCAAGTGATTAGTTTTATTCATCACGTGTCATTTGGGCTTTCTGTTCATTTAAAGTTTACTTGCTCTCCATGTAGATTCTTTGTTAGAAACCAAATCAGTTCATGGCTAGACTTGCTGATGCTGTGTTGGGATAAACGAGAAGGGGCTAGAAAGTCCCATGCACACTCCCCTTATCTTAGTAAGTTTGCCATACGCAAGTTCCCCATGTGTCTGGCATGATGTGCCATTAGACTACAAGCTGCAGTGGGAACAGAGTAATACGTATATTCAATAGGAGGTTGACTGCAGTCTGCTAGAGCTTAATTTAGTTTCTTCTGCATTGTTAATTTCTCCCATCATCTAATTGTTCTTGTAAAATCAATATATTAGATATTTACCCAGCTTGCCAACACTCATCATGTTGAGACCTTATTGTATGTGACTGAAACAGAGATTGCGCATTTTTTTATTTGACTCAACATTATCAGTGTTCTCTCATTTGACAGGCAAGATTTTTTTTTTCCACTATACACACACAGATACACAAACAGCTTACCCCCCCACCTCCCACCAACAGTCCCCTGCTCAGTTACCAGCTTTAATCTGTCATTCAGACCAGTAGTTTTGTCCACCACTGAGCAACCACAAAGACACTAAAGCTTCAGTTGAGTCCAAAGTCATGTTAAGCACAGTGTGGTTCAGCTGCAACATACCCGCCCCCCGCTATCTTCATTAGCCACTGAGAGCAGCCAGTGGAATCAGCCCCTGACTGAGCACAGGAGGCAGAAGTGTAGTCGCAACACTGAATAGGAAGGACAGCAGGTATCTAAATGGTTATAGCCTTTGATTCTCTTTGTAGATCTTGTTAAAGGTTTTGCATATAAAAGTAGCAGGCAGTCACAAAGGTAGGAGAGTGAGAGAGAAAAACGACCCCATAAGTTTTCTTTGCGAGCAGCTTATTTCAACCCAATGTTATGTTCGCAAAGGAGGAAGTTATGTGATGTTTTTTCAGAGCAAAGGTTGGGTTCAGAGAAGGTCAGGGTGGAGGGAAACACAGGATTGTGACACGGGAGACCTGTTTCAGACTGGTAGTCAGAATTGTTTCTTTTATCCATTACTGTTCTACAACCTTAAATATGTATTTGATATTGTCACCATGGCAGCAAATGCCCTCTAATTTTAAGGAGGAACTGACTTCAACCCAAATCATAATATTTTCCATAAACCTAACCAAACCATGACCATTATTATGACAATGAAGGTCTGATATGCTTGCTGGTGGTATATTATGTAGATTGTAACCAATGACAGTGACAAGCAATCTATATGATCACTGAAGCTGGAGGACTTGTTGGACAGAAGGAAATCACTACTATTGATTTATAAACCACACATGGACACTCTTATTGTAATGCAGTTTGGTGACATTTAAAATCTGATAGCCTTTTATATAGTCCAGTGACTCAATAAGGGGCAGTAGCATGGCCATATCATTTCTAAGTTATTTGGTTTTTTCATGCTATGAGGACAAAGCATGTGGATATCAGTGGGATAGTCAAATTAAGTATGAGCTAATCGTGCATTATTGGAAGAGCCTTATTGGTGCTTCCATGGTGAAAATGAAAGTGGCTCAGTCAGCCATGATTGTTTTGATGGTTGACCTCAGACTTTTATCCCTCACCCTGCCAAAACATTGACCTATTGATTGTCAGTAGTTTGGCTCAAGGGTTCCTTAGAGTAACCACTGAAGCTAAAGGGGTCAGTGTACTTCAAACAAAATCTTGTCGGATCATCGAACAGGATCCAAAACCCCCTGCATCCACACCTCTCCGACACCAAAATTGGGCAGGCTGCATCAGATTTGAACTTACTCTAGAGCTTGTTATTCAACACTTTTCATGTGTAACAGCATGAATGCCACAGTCACTGCTCCACTGCATCGTTTCTATCACTATTTGAACGATTGCTGTATCTGCTATCTTAATGACTGGAATAATATATTTACCTCAACTCTTTGAGTGTGCCTAACAGTTTGTCTCCAACATACTCACAGACCACTTGTCTGGAAAGGCCACTACAAATTAGAAATAGAGCTCACTTCATCAAAGTTTTTAATTTGGCTGATATATTCATATTACCATTTCAAAACTCTTGTCATAATGTATGTAAAAAGAGTGAAGATACCACACAATCACCATTTGAAAAGATGGAAATCTAGCTGCTAAGATGGTTCCTGAGAACAGAAGAGGGGAGAGTCAGAATAGTAGCACTGCAGGTCTGCAGCCTATCCTGACTCAGTGGAGGACGGAAGACAAATTTTAGTCAACTTCAAAGCAGCTAATTAGATAAATTGCATATGTTGCGTTTTATCGGCTGGGGAAAAGTCTGCGTCTGCATGCAATTTGGCCTTAGTCATGGCCAATGGAGTAAGTCTGGTGTGTTTAATGTCATCTAACTTCCTAAAGTTGAATTAATAAAGTGAAGCAAACCATAAAGCTTGTAATTAACTCCGCCAGACGCCTTGCTCCCTGTCAGTTTAAATGAAGAACTCTCTCTCTGTCTCGCCGTCACAGTGAACGCTAACATCACTTGAGACCATCGGGCTGGGCCGAGAGGAGCACGCAGGCCCCTGTGCATTTTTGCAAACTTCACATAAAACAGGAAAGCCTGCTGATTCATGATTTATGAATGGATCAAGAAGACTTGGCTTAGTGAGATACACTGGCACCTCAAATATGAAGTGCAGACTTGGCATGAGGACTCTACATCCAGCACCTTACTCCCACGCAGTGAGAGATTTACTGTATAGAAAATTCCGTCTAATATCTGCCATAGTGTTTCCTATGGTTTTGCCCACTATTAGAGAGTGTACGATTTATTACTGAATATAATATCCAGATATAACATCAGTCAGTGTTCAAGTTTTGTGCAGGATCAGTTGGGTCTCATCACTTACACCCTCAAACATTTGTATTGAGAAAATTAAAAGGCATGTGCTAATTTGCTCCCCACGAAGAGGACACTATTCCCAATATGGCCCCTCATACAGATACACACAACACACTGATGAGCTTGCCTTCTCACATGCATGCACATCAGCATTTAACTCACCTCCTCCATCACGTCAGGCTTGTATCAGTATAATGGATGCTCAAACTTTGTGCCAGGTATTCCATGTCATGAAACCCATTAATTCAAGACATACTCTACATTTGCTTGGTTTGTTTTAAACACGCTTCATAAGCCCCAGTGGGTTTTTTCCATTTTTATGTTTGTTCCATCTCTAAGCAGTCAAGATCCAGGTTATCTCACCCACACAACTAAAGATGGATGTGAGTCACTGAAAATTAGTAAATACATAAATCATGACTATGTTCATCCATCAAACTGTATGGCCAACATTTCATCCCCACTTTCCACTTACAGTACATGTACCCATACATGCTTTCTGCATACATGAAAATGCACAACTCTGCTGTTCAAACTAATTCAGCTAAGCTGTTTGTGTCTGTTCTTTATACGTACTAAAACATGCATAATCACACACTGTGCATACTGTCTTCACGTGCCTTTGCATTCATTCCTTATGCTGTAATGCTGTGTTAACTGCTTCTGACTGTGGGCTCTCTGTCAGTGTTTGTGTCTGTGTTGTGGTTCTGTGTTGTGTGTGGTGCAATGGTGACACTGGGGACTGCTTCTCGATGTTCACTTATGAATGTTTCGACGTGGGTTTAACAATCACAGACACAAACGCACACACTTCCGCAGAGCCGACTCATGTGGATTACCAGTGATAGGAGCTGTTTCGTGATTGAGCATGCATAACACGGATATTATGTACACCAAATAAAAAGGGATTGTCTAACTGTGTCCCTGGAGTTTGCTAGTATACATTTTAGTCAAATGAATCACAACCACAGTGCAGTACAGTGTGTTCCTTTTGTAAATGTGGTAACACTTTTTGGAAATTAGTCCTCCTCTGTATTGCTACTCTTTCACTGTGCTCAAAGCATCTGAACTCATTTTGGGTTGGGTGTGTGATATTGGGGGGTGTGTTTGTAATGATAGCACTGTATCTGATGAAAAATGGATCAAGGTGCCCTTAACGCTGCTTCGGAGGCAAGTCTAAATTTTGACATCTTGATTCTTATGACAAGCTATTTGCTGAATGTCAAAGTGTCTCGAGGCCCATTTCAGTCATAACAGGGCGGATACATTGCTTTAGCCTTTTTGGCCTATATATGTTCCTGCACAGGTTTGTATGAAAGAGTTCTGTCATTGGATTCAACAACATCTGCACAAATTCAAAACGCAAAAGTGACTCTACTGCTGCCAAAATAGAGATAATTTTCATTGTCAGAACTCTTCCATAATGGTTACATCTGTGGTTTTGACCATGTCTGATATTTCATATAATCCATGTAGACTTAGCATGAGAAGAGCAGGCACTCCCTTGTGTATCATTTTCTTTGATACACCAAAAAACAACTGACCTGAATATTCCTGGTTTGGATGGGAATTGTCAGTCTTCTCGTTCTAACTCTACACAATGATCTGTGTCACTGTGGCTCAAAGCTCTCATATTTTGTCTCATGTTTTGTTTTTGTAGATAAGTACACTGTGTTGAGGGGTGTAGCGGGCGAGGGGGAGAGAGAGAGAGGGAGAGAGCAATTCAAAATGCCATTTAAACATCTCCCCTTTCCAGGTATATTACAACTGTGTGAATGTCTCTCTGAAGACAAAACACAGAACGACCTGCTTAACTGTGTGTGCTGACTGACTGCCATGTCTTTCTTCTCGCTCACCCCCCACCCGTCTGTCTCTCCAATTGACTTCTCTCTCTCCTCCACCCTACCGTCCATTTGCCTGATCTTGTCTGTCACTCATCCCTTCTCTGTCTCCGCCGTCTGCCCATTGTCTGACCGTGTGTATATTTGGCTTCTTCTTTTTTTTTTTCCTTTTCTTTGGGGGGGTGGGGGCTTGTTTTAATCTTCCCGCTCAACTTGCATGCACACAAACACACAAACACATCTATATTACTTACTCCACATCTCTCTTTCATCCCCCTCTCTCTTTCTGTCCCTCTCCTCCTGTCCCTTTTTTCCTCACACACAACCATGTACACTTCACACACTCACACCAGACACAGGCAGATGGCTCATCTGCCAGGCAAGCTGCCGACCCGTGCCCTCACAGCCCCAATGAGCATCCTCTTGCCCTGGGTGGTCAGACCCAGAACCAGACGCCCAACACTACCAACACCACTGCCCCTACTGCCACCCATTACCAGCCCCCAGCATGCTGCGACATTCCCTGCGCCCTGATCGTGCAGCACTCCTACGAACCCACCAACCCCTCCGAGCTCACTCCCAAAATGAGAATGACCACCTTCACCACCTCACCTCCCACCCCAAGGTTATACATACAATAGAAGATAACAAAAATAAATCATTGGTTAGTAATGCTTGAAGAAGGCTGTTATTTGAAGTGTCATGATATATAAATATTAATGAAATTCGATAAATGACGCACATCAGGGAGAAAGGTTCAAACTTTGGTGTTCACAGTGCAGCAAAGCTCAGCTGGAAACAAATGTACCTCTTTTAAAAACATTTATTTACCTGGCAAGTTGCCAGTTGACTATATGTGCAATGATGCCTTTCTGCCATTAGATGGTGCTGTCTCTCTATCTAGAGGCAAATCGAGCATCATCTTTGACCAGACAGTCAAAGTTTCATGCTCAGTATATATATACTGTATATTCAGGTCAAGTCTGCAATGGAGGATTTATTTTATGTACCATAGAGATTTTATTACATCTGAAGCCAAAAACCATTTTGTGGTCTAAACCTGGCTTCGTTGTCCAATATAATGCCTTTATAATATGTAGTAAATTAGAGATGTATATTAAGTACATTTCACGTACCTAGATATATATTATTCTATTTGTCAGTAAGGGGATTCAGTGTCAACCTCTCTTCCACAATGTTACAGTATAACTGGGAGGGTGCTTCATTGCAATAAAAATGCCGTCTGGTACCACTTTTCCATGAAAACCTTCCACCTCTCCTTTCCTCAGTCCTATTCAAGCACTCCTCGTAGTTGCCCATTGATCTCCTTCATGAACAGCACACTGACCATTTGTGATTCACTCTTCTCTTTCACTCCCCTTCATTTTCTTTTGATACCAACTCTACCCCTTCAATAATCCCTCCTTCAAACATTTAGTGTGTGTATGATAGTGTCACGGCAAACATTAGCGCCCCCTCGTCCACTCCTTCCCCGCACTGTCCCCTCCTTAGACGGCAACCAGGGGGCGCCACTGTTGGTCCACTCTGTGCGTGAGCTTCGTACAGTAGGGCCAAAGTCCCCACCAGAAGGACACGGTCAGTAAATCTACTTTTACCCTCAGTGATGTGACCCTTTTACTCACAAAACCCCATGTACCCACACAATGTCTGAAACACCAAAGTGAGACCCCTAAATCTACGTATGTGACACCCCACGCTACCCACCACCTACCTCCGAGACCCTAACGGCATCCCTAAGCCAGCCCACCTCTGTAAACCTAGAGAAGCACATTGCTGCGTTTGTAGACAAGTCAAACATTTCAGAGTTTTCCAACATCTTCTAACTCAGTTCTCCTGAGCCCTTTCCTCACTCTATATCCTCGCCTCATCCATTGCAAACTGAGCTCCCCTCCACTACTGTCCACCTTCCCCTATCCAGTGAAAGCATGAAACACCTCCCACTGAGTGTTACCATTTTTAGACCATGTGGATAAGTTATTTGTGAACATAGTCATATAATGAATGCTCTGTAATTCTTATAAGTTTCATTTACCTTATCCTATAAGTTAAATTAAAGCTGAAGTATGTGCTTGTCTATAGGTGGACTTGTTTCGATTGTTAAGAATGTTAAGTATTGTTTGATTGAACTTAATGCATTCACTATGTATAATGCAGTTGATAGATAAGTTGTAACAGCTGCAGTGATGAATTGTATGTGGCCTGGAAAAGATTCACTTGAAAATGAGATGTCAATCTCAATGTGAATTTTTTTTGGCATGATGGCCAGAATGCAATCCACGTGACAAGAAGCAGGAACACATAGGTAATATGAGTATGGTAATTTTTTTAAGTATTCGGACTGCCCTCTATAATGTAAGTTATTTTTGTAGAGTAATATTAGATAATGTATGGTAACGCTTGCTCAATGATAGACCTAACACCCTGGAATGCGGAGCACGCAGCATGACTGCAGTGTGTGTATTCCAGATTATCTGCACTCCCTTTAAGACCTTGTAGATGTGTATTTATGTTTCTCTTTCAATATCCTCAGCTCAGAGTGTGCTTCTGTATTCTTCCCTCCATCTTTCCCCTCCTCTCTCTCGCTCTCCCGGCTTCCTGTCACATTCATGTTCACCTTCCATCCAACATTTATTTATTGCTGTTATTTTTGTTTCACCCTCATTCTCACACTCAACCACTGTGCTTACCTCGACTTGAATCCTTTTTTTTTAATTGTGCCAAAACTTTTGTTTGGCCATGTGCATGCCCTCTATTCCTCATTGCGTCATCATCTGCTTTGGTCAACACTGTTCTCCTGCTTTCACCATTATTCCAATTATCCATTCATATTGGTTGGACGGATCATATCCCATCCCCGATGCTTTGTTCCAAACAATCCATCACTGCCCTTCTCCCCTTTTCAAAATATATCATTTTCCTTCATTTCCCTACCTCTCTATTTGCCCTGCCTTTCTTTTACTTCCTTTCTCTTCTTTCCTTATCCTTTGTTCTGTCCTACTGTTTCCTTCTCTATTTCTCTCTCTCTTCGTCTTCCTTCACCCCCCTCCCTCATCATTAAACACTGTTATGGGAACTTTCTCCTTTCTGGTCCCTTCTCATCCTTCCTTTCGAATATTGTACTTCCCACCTCATATTCTTCCCAATTTACTTCCCCTCTCATCAATCTCTCTTCCCTTCTATCATTTATCACCACTGCTTCCTCTTCTGCACCCTGCTCCTCCCCCTGCCCCTCCCCACCTGCAGGACGATAAGGAGATCGACCTGGAGCACCTACACCGCCGGGTTAACAGCTTGTGCACCGAGGATGAGAGCCCCCACAAGCAATTCTCCACCTCTTCCGTCGATTTAACACCCCTAGACATGGATGCTCTGCCTGCTGCACGCCAGGCTCTCGAGCAAATCAGTGATTTCCGCAACACCCACATTACCACCACCACCTTCATCCCTGAGCAGATCCAGACCCTCAGCCGCAGCCTCTCTGCCAAAGCTGCCGCTGGATTTTCCGCTGGTTTCGGTAGCGGTGGCGGGGGTGTCCTCCAGGACCACCGGACTGGCGGGGTGGGCCCTTTCAGGCAGAGGGCCCCCAACGGTGGCTTCTTCCGCAGCCCCATTAAAACAATGTCCTCCATCCCCTACCAGCCCACAGGTCCAGGACCCAACTTTGGATATGGCAATGATCCAGACAGGGGCACCTCCATATGAGGAGTTTCTAAGGATACAGTTGGTTCAGGAGGAAGAGGAGGAGAAGGAGCAGAAGGAGGAGGCGTGGTGGTTAGAGTCAGTCATGGGGTGGTACAACAAATACATTACGGCTAAGCTACAAAGTCAGAAGATAGAGATCAGTGTACATAGGAATCTCTCTGTTTTATATGTTGAGATGATGAAGTAGGTGGAGGGGTGTTTCTTATCCTCCTGCAAACCATGCTGGTGAGGTGCAAGAAGGGAAGTAGGGGGGTGGGGGGGGTCTTGAATCTTTGCTTTGTTGTTGTTCTTGTGATTGTTTGGGGGATTATTTTGGGGGATATGTGTGAAAGGGGATCTTTTTTATTCGTTCTGTTCTATGACATGAGGACTGCCTCGTGTAAAGAGGAGATGTGCTGAAACAACCTGACTCCTGTTACTGTCAGAACCCCACCTGAGAGGGGATAGTTTATATGACTCCAACCACAGCAAATATTTCTACATTCTTGTGAGCTCCAGGGCTGCCATTTGTTGAAGACTGGTTGTATCTTTAGCCAAGAAACAACAACTAATAAGCAATTATGGGGTAGAAGTTATTTTATGAAGGTACTACATATAACCAATAGTTTTGTCTGTAGCCCTGTGAATGCACACAGCAGCCCCTTGAAGTTTTCAAACGCCCCCCCTCTCAGTGAATATTGGAAGATTCCACTTCTCCAGGTTTACTCTGCCTTTTCACTCTGTGGGAGTCCATGCTCAGTTTTCTCTTCTTCCCTGGTGTTGTTTCACCAATACCCGGGGTTCTAAATCTGTAATCATCGCCAAGATGGTGTCCACACAGTGGCCTGACTAGACCTAAGACTTTGCAGCTGAACACATGCTGACACCTCGATGGTGCATCGGTCTGAAAACTGTTGAAATGCCATGACAGTGCAACAGTATGACACTGTAAAATCACCAGTTTGGTGCATCGATCTTAAACTATTTCTGCCATTTTGGTGCATCAGCCTGAAACTGTTTTCACCATTTTGATGCATATTAAAGACTCTTTATCAATCCCACTGCACTGTACCAGTGCCCACAGACCTGTAAGTGATTGTATGTAGATCTGACCTTTTCTCACCTGTATTGTGTGCTTTTCAAGTAAAGGTGAGATCCTCTAATCAGACTCTGAGGGATAGTAAAAAGGGATGATAAAAAAAGAAGAAAAAAACAACTTAAAGAAAAACACATAAAAGACAAGCTGAAAGACTTCAAGAAGCTTATGCTGATTATATGTCTTTTATTGAATTTTGTTTTTGAAAAAAAAAATAGATTTTAATGCGTGGAATGTGTTTTGGTCAGGAAGTACAAAAAATAACATTGTTCTGAGCTGTCTACTTGTTTTTTCCCTCAGCAAACTTTGAAAAACTGCTAAATGAGTGCTGTAGTCTCTGGTTTTGCATCATTGTCATTCAAACTTTTACTTTCCTTTGTTTTGCTTAATTTTACTGCTGCCATGGCCTGGGTGTTTAAAAGATAAAAATTCATTCCGTAAGGTCATGTCATGTTCGAGTTCATTGATCACTTGTCAGGTTCAACTGGTGAAATTGAGTTGATTTTGTGTTGAGGAGAAGCCATTGCAACAGCATCTTCAGTACAGGCCTTATGTCAACTAGAGAGTTGTACCCTTCCAATTTCCAGTCAAACCCAAAATATCAGCGTATACTGGAAACGTGTAAGAGCAGCAAATCAGCATTTGTGCTTTAGGGTCATGGGAATATCACGAAGAGTCAACGGCCATCGGAACCCAGTGGCTGCCTTTTATGAGACGAGTCCGAAATATACTTCTATTTCATATCTGTAATGTTAAGGGTACTCTGTAATGTTAAGGGTACTGTTTATATAACTTGTTTTTTTAAAGTGCCAATTACATAAAATGAGACCATTAAGGTGCATTTTGGGGTGGGGAAGAGGAATGGTACATTAAAAGCATTAAAGGATTATTTTGTGGATTAGGGGATTGGGTGGTAAAATGGAACCAAACCTTTTTCACTAACACTGTATTAATAATTGATAATGTTAGTTGTTTAGAACAAGTTTTCAGTTTGTTATCTTTAAGAACTAAAACCGCAAAATGTTGTGCGTAGAGAACTCAGTCAAGCCACAGTGTTTTGAAGCAAGCGTTCTTAGGCATTCTTTTCTTATATTAGGCTACAGTATGGCTATTGAATGACAAATAGGACACAGACATTTAAAAAGTTTTATTTAGTATAAATGAAAGAGACATTATAAAATGTATATTTTACATGTTGATGCTATTTTTCTTTAACAAAAGAGAAGAGTATATCATGATGAGCTTTAGTGCTGAGTTTAGCAGTCACATTACTGCATTTGGTTTTCCCTTGTCCTGCCCTGGTCAACATAAACACAAACTCTGCTTCTCTCATGTCATCTTGAGTTCATTCTATTATTTGCTGGCTAAATAACAAAAAGTGGCAAGTTGATCAAAAAGAAAGCATGCACAAACTTGCTATTGCGCTATCTGTTAACATTTTTAATTTCATACATAGAACTACAGGATTTACTTGATAATTTTCAAAAATTTATGATGTACAGTATTTAATATAGGCATATTTTGTTGTATGTGTTGCATATTATTCAAAAACTGAACAAACTTGGGCCTCTGTTACAAGTGGCAAAGCTTTCTGTGTATAATTTGTCTAATAAACAGGTTTTCTACAGTGGGATCGTATTTGTTGTCTTTGCTAATCTAGACAACCATGAATGACAGGTGGTAGAAAACAAATTGTGAATGTTATTATTCTCTCTGATTTAAGGGCTGACCTCCATCATGGCAACCTGGAAAAACAAAAAAGGCACGTCACAGATGAACAACTTCTCTGAGCTGAAAGTCACATTGAAGAAGCTTCTGCATAACAAGTGTCACTGTCTGCTCTTTTTAGTGAACAGAGGCATGATCAGCGAATAACCAAATGCAGAGTTAACATCCTCCCACAGGATTGGCAGAGTTCCTCCACTCTGCCAGTGTTCACAAGATACAAGCACAAGTCCCATCCTACTGGTAAGTTTATACAGGTATGTAATCACACTTGCATCAAGACAGTTACGCTACAGGGTTTTTCAATTCTCAGTTGCCTTTTATATTTTCAGTAGTGGACAAAGGACAACTGATGTGTGGTGTGAGACAAGGATCTTGAGGAATCAGTCAACAAATGTGAATGAGTCTGCATAAAAATCCAGTCATAAGGTTCAAAGCTAGCATTCATTTATTTATTGGTTTATGGGACAATGCAACACTAATCAACAGTATTAAACTGCAAATGAGCCAGAGTTAGCCAGTAAGGCTCATTTTCATCTGTTGTCCCTGGCCAGGAAGGCAACCTGAAAATCAAAAAGGGCAACAATTAAGTAATGCATTAAAATATAACTTGCATATGAATTTACCAAGTAAAGGACTTGAGAAGGTTTGTAAACTTATTCGTCACCTTTTTCATTTTAAATACCAATTAATCCAGAACAAGTCAAAATGATTGAGGCGGGCAGGGTGTCCTATTTTGCTGATGAAAAGGATTTGAGCCCTTGTAGCTGCAAATTGTAAAACCTTTTGTGCGGGGGGTGGGGGGTGAGGGGGGGTTTGGGTTAAAACAAAGTGTAAATAAATTGGTTTTAATTGACTGGGTTGATATGGGATGAATTTTATGTGTGAAACAGATTTTAAGTTCAAGCATGAGCAGAGCTTTTGTGTCCTTCACTTCAAATGGGCCATCACTTCAAAGGCCTGTTTGCTGCTGTTAACAGTTGGATAGACACACTGCTGAGGACAACCGCTGTCAAGTTCGATGAAGCACTAGTTTGTAGTAACCTTTTGCAACCAGAGAGAGGCAGTGTTAAGCTCTCCCAAATGTCAGTGAGATTTCCATGCCTCCTCACTGAGTTCTATCAGTATGTTTTATGACAAGATTAATGTTGCCAAAATTGTTGAAAAATAATGTAGATAGGATGGGTTGTGATGACTTTGATTTCTACTGCGCATAGTGAGTGACAACCAACTTGACGTGAAGCTATATGTTTTCTTACTGTAGGGGAGAGGTCACAGTCAGCACCTCCATGTATTCCTAAATATGATCTTCATTTTCTGTCATTTCATATCCATGTAGCAATTCTGCTAAAGTCATTCTGCTTCAATAAATGTTTTTGCAGTTTCTGGGGGTAAGCAGGGTTTTGGGCACAAATATGTAGATTTTTTTCTAGTTAAAGTAATAGGCTACCTAAGCAACTATAGCTCAACAACAGTGTAAGAACACATACTGAAATTATCTGCACAGCAGGGGCCTTATGCAGGTAGACGTGCTTAACTATCAGAAACTAAATGTAGGCCTGCTTCAAGTATCAGAAGGTGATATACTTGGCCTAAATGATTACATTTGTACTGATGCTTGTGGTCAGGTGCAGCATTAGATATGAATTAATACTTCATAATTATTCTGAGCATTATATATGGCTATCTCTAACTTAATTTAATGCAGTATGTCTCTCTCAAGTAGGGCGCTTGAGTAGTAAATGTGAAGATGCTTCCCACTGGCCAGAATTAATTAGCTATACTTTTCCAGGTATTGACAAACTGGAGACAGAAAAGTTGCCCTGGTGGTTAATTTCAGATTGCACGTTTTGTCGACTTAATTAAAACCAGTTTGGTAAATTAAATAAAGGATACAGTTTGGTTTTGAAATCCCTGCTCCCCTCACTCCAGTCTCGTGCCCGTCGCGCCTCGGTCTCCCGGGAGACGGGAATGAGCAGCGGCAGCACGCAGACTCCTCTCGCCCATTGGAATGGGAGCCCCCTCCTCTCCATAGAGGAGCCCCCCAGGCGTGACCAATGGAACATAGAGTCTCTATTGTGGCTGCGACACTTTAATAATCGCCAGCTACAATATCCAACCTGTCGGTAGCTTCAGGAGCCCGGCCCGGCCCGTTGGATGGGGGGCTTGTAGGTGGGAAGAGGGGGCGAACGCTCGGCGCCAGACCTCTAGCCCGAAAGACGTCCCCGTGATGAATACATGAATAAAATATAGAAAAGACTGATGTCGGGTTATCTCTGAAATTGTGGGATTCCTTCCCACATGTTGTGTTTTTCTCTCCAATTTCCAGCGCCCTTGTTTTCAGGTTATGGACCGAAACCCATATTTTTAAACTATTGTTAACCTCTATAGTATAGTGCCCCACTTGATGTCAGAGTTGTGATGTTTATAGAGCCACTGGCTACTGCCTGTGATGTCGTTAATGGCAATTTAATGTTGCAGACAAAAGGCTGGGGCTAAGCAGAGATCTATAACAGGTAGTCTTGCTGCCCCCTTGATCACTGTGCCTCATACATTGGGCTACTGTATTTAACATGTAGCTGACGCTATGTCCTTTTTACCCAAAATCGGCCATGGCAATTAGGTTAAATAGCCGATTTCCACCCAGTAATTAGCCTATTGTTCATTAGCCGGGTTAGGTCTGAAGTTTGCATCTCAGTAAGCATCGTTTAGCTTTGATCAGCAGACGGCTTCCTCGCTGGTTAAAATTTTGAAATTGTTATCTATAACAACTTTTATTTATTTATTGCACCTGTCTCTACACCTGTCATTAGGGTAAGATGAGCGATAATGACTGATTTGAAAAGAGGATACAAAAATTAGATAACTTGTACTATCATAGCCTGAGGGCAGTGTGTCTGTGTGTGTGTGTGTGTGTGTGTGTGTGTGTGTGTGTGTGTGTGTGTGTGTGTGTGTGTGTGTGTGTGTGTGTGTGTGTGTGTGTGTGTACTTTCTCCTCGCTGCGCTTCCAGTTGCAACCGCGCGCCACATACAGCTCGTGTCTGTACGGAAACAGTGTTGAGCGCAAGACCCCTGCTCATGTTTCCGCTCCCTGTGAAGCCCTTTCTACCGACAGGGCGTTCCGAGAGCTGGATCAAAAGGTTTTTAGAACCGCTACAAAAGAAAAATGGAAACTGGAGATGATCTTAGAATGAATGAATTGACAATGAGCGCGCGAGCCCCAGGAGCCGCAAAGATTTTTTTTTTTTTTTTTGCCTTTTTTGTGTGTGTGCGTGTGTACTTTACACAGTCAGTCCAGAGTTTTCCATTTCATCAGGCCTTATATCAGTCAACTCCTATTCTTTGTGTTTGTGGTATTTTTGTTTAATTAAAAATGTGCTAGATGTCTACCTCCTGTAATTAGATTGAACTCCATATTTTGTATTTTTTGTTTCATCTCTTACAGTAGTTTTACCAACTTAGACATGTATGTGATGCACTAGTTCGTATATGGGACACAAGTGCAGCATTGCGGGGTTAACATGGCAAACAGAGTTGAAGATGGCAAACACTTCTCAAACTCTCCGGCTCCCTCTCTTTCCTTCTCTCGCTCTCACATCCCTGAGAAGTAAGACAGACACGCGGACAGGTAGGAATTGTGTCCCAGCTGCGCACGTCTCGCGTTGTCCACGCTTCATACCTAAACCCGTCGCCTCCCCCTGCAGTGCACGTGCGTCCTGTGGGAGGTTCCCCTTACCTCCCTTGCGTTAAACACTCCTTAAATCGTTACGTTATCATAAACAGTTTGGCTTCTGGGGGCCATAATCATCTCTCTCGGGCTTTACCGAGGCTTCTCATTGGACGTCAACACGCGACCAGCGCGAGGAGGGGGGCTCCCAGACGCGTGCCGCTTTTTAAACCGACGCCGCGCCTTGAGACACCAGAGAAGGAGTCCCGCACGCGACCGTTATATCCACACAGTGCGACAGCAGAGCAGTGCGTGACTCCAAGAATTTGTTTCCAGTTACTGCCTGCCGGTGTAACTCTTCCTACCTGTTGCGGTTTTGGAAACATGGAAGTCCTGAGTGTGGACGACTGGAGCAAGGGCGCACTGGAGGCGGTGGCCGCCCTGGGCTCGCGGCAGCACAGCGCGAGGGGCGGGAAGCAGCAGCTCGAGGAGTCCTGCTACGAACCTGGACTGACGCTCGTGGACAGCGGCAGTGACCCACGCGCCTGGCTGGCTTCAGTGCAGCCTTCTGGCACCTGCGCGGCACACGCCACCTCACCCGACTACCTGCGGCACTCGCCCTGCCCGAGCACCGGCTCCTACCAAGGTGAGAAACGCTGTTTATGAATGATTTACTGCTTGGACGACATTTCACCGCAGTGCCACCTGCATCATGTTCAACAGACAGACGAGGTTTACATAGGACTGCATGGGCCAAGTGCTTTTCCATAGGCTAGACATAGGCAGACACAATCACAACTGTACTTGAGTGAAAAGTTTGTTCAGGAACTTGAAGCATTAACATGCCTTTGGTTATCAGATCTACATCCATGCCTTTAGTATTCAGTACTATCAAACGAAACCAAATCATTGAATTTTTTGTTTCCTTTTTTCAGAGAGTGGTTCTCCGGGGTCATCAGGCCATCCCAGCCCTCCCAGCTACAGAAAATCTGCCAAGAGCCCCTCCTCTTCTTCGCTCAAAGTCAGGGACCTGTGCCGTCTTAAAGGCACGGCCCCAGGTCCCGCTGAGGAGGAATCCCAGAGACAGAGAGCCCCGTCCAGCAGACCGGTCAATGGGGTCCAGAAACAGAGGCGCGTGGCCGCCAACGCGCGCGAAAGGAGGCGGATGCACGGGCTTAACCACGCGTTCGACGAGCTGCGCAGCGTCATCCCGGCGTTTGACAACGACAAGAAACTCTCCAAATATGAAACTTTACAGATGGCGCAAATTTACATCAACGCGCTGGCCGACCTGCTCGAGGGTCCGGTCGCTTCCAACAGCAGCAGCGGCAGCAGCAGCAGCAGCAGCAGCGATATCTCCGACAGTAACAACTCGCCAAAGTGTGACATTATGATTTCTTCCGCTGTAAGTTTTGACGGAGCGAAAGACAGGGCTTCCCCTTCACCGACGACGTGCAGGACAGCGGCGTCTGTGTCCGGCTCAGGTGGCAGCTTACCTGTCCACATCAGCGGGGCGCCTTTCCGCTCCTCCTTCGACGACGGCTCATTTTCCGCCATGGTTGATGAAGCGATGTGCTCGCCATCTCCTTCATCCTCCACCCTGCCGACAGGAGGTGGAAGGAAAGAGTCTCCCCGGAGCGACGGAGAGTTTTCCCCGCACTCCCACTTCAGTGACTCCGATGAAATAGCGATGGAGCTCCACTCCAGCGAAGACGACGACCTTTCAGAACTGAAGCTATCCAGCCGCCGCCACCACCACCACCACCACCACCACGTTGTTTCTTTCTGAATTATTAAAGATAAAACGCTATAACTATATTGAAAGTTCACTACAGCCGACAACAAAATAGTGTCAGTCCGTGTCAACCATACCTGTTGCTAAGAAAAATGCATTTTTTGAGAAAATAGAAATTTTAGCTTCTTTAAGAAAAAGTCAAGTTCAATTTTTAACAAAAGTTCTATCCTATCAACTTGTTGCATAGTTGAGAATATTTTCTAATGTGATTACAGTCCTAATTTGGTTCTGCCAATAGATGTATAGCCTATAATTTCCAGTTTCCATGGAGACGTGGCTGGAAGACCCCTCTGCCATGTCGCGAGCAGCACTGCCATGGGTATTTCCCACGTCATTCCGACCAAAAAGCTGTCTTCCACAAAATCATACCTGTATGCGTAATTGTTTATATTTGATAATGTGAAGAAGAAAAAAAAAACATTTTGTAGCCGTAAAATGCGAATTGTTATGATTTATGTTTTTGTTAATTGTTTATATGTTTTCTGTATTGCAACTTCAAAAGTTCATGATGTGCACTTTAAAAAAAACTCAGCCAGAGGCTTGAGAAATACGAATTTTGTTTTCAAACCAACAATATTGTTTTGATTTGTTTGATAGTGTAGTAGTCTATACTGCCAATTCCATACAAATAGCCTATTTAATGTAGCCATCATTGCTGCCTTCTTTTGTATTTTCTTTTGTATCTTCAGATGAACTTGTGTGTCTTTTGCTTTCACTGGATGAGATTAATTGACATGTATTTATTGCTGTTTCATTTGATTTGCTTTTTATAACTCCATAGTTAAAATTTGCTGAAACAAGCTAAAGATTTGCCATTTATTGTTATATTAATTTGATGTTGGGAATAAAAAAAGAAAATCATAACGAAATGTTTCTTTGTCTCTGTTTCCACACAGACTTTTTAGTGACTGCAATGGACTCATAAGGCCTGACTGTATTTTTTTAATATCTCCCCATAAGCCATAATAATAATAATAATAATAATAATTAATAAAACAAGTGTTATCGTACTAACAAAATAATAATAATATAATTTTATTCAAAACAAGTTTACTGCGAACTATGTCTCAGTTGTTTTAGCTGACAATTACATTATAATAACACATGCATCATATAACATTTTGTTGGATATATTAATCGAAAAGAGGTATACGTACAAGATTTTTACCATGTTGCCTATTATAAGCTAATAAAAAATATATATATAAACCAAGTCAGGAGATAATGAAGTGCAATGAAGTTTAATGGTTGACCACTGAAATGATAAAGGTAAAGTATCTGTGGGCGAAGCTACTTCAGAATGCAATTTCCATTTAATTTAAATATACTTTCAACATTTGATGCCTTCTTATGTAAGGCTAATGTATTAAAACAGCTACATGAAACACGTCCATCACGCGCGCCCGCTGGCCATATGCTGCAGGTGCACGCGCCCCCTGGCCTACAGACCTGTGATTGAGTGCAAGCTACTAAATTGTAACGTTAACTCCGACTTCGACGCAGAGAAACACTGCACTAAATTACAGCACAGACTTGTTTTCTTGCGACAAACTTTTTGGCGAAAGTTTCCCCCCCCTCCTGAACGGTTGCCACGTCGCCCGGTTGGTGAATACCAGATTTGGTAATAGGGAGTGTGCATTAATTTCAGGCTATTGTTGGCAGGCTCGTGGGCCGAGGTGTTGGATGGCCTCAATGAAGCACGCGCTGTCAGCTGGTGAGCGCTCACGGGTCCCCGCCGTGTCCCCGAGGACCTGACTCGAGAGGGTACACACACTTGCCCAACTGAAGAAAGACCGAGACACACACACACACACACACACACCCTCCTCCTCTTCCTCTTCCTCTCCACTTCTTTCTTTCTTACTTTCTTTTTTCTTTCTTTCTTTTTTATTTGTCTCCATCAACTCAAACCCGCGCATGTGGACGCACGCGCTAGCCCACATTGCCTCTGGCAACCTGTCCTGCTGCGTGACTCGGGCTCGCTCTTTTTTCTTTCTCCATCCTATTTGCGGCTGATCTGTAGTGTTTCAAAAACCTGGTGGACAAAGCACCGCGCTACAAAAAAGAAATGAAGAAAAATACTCAGAAATTATTTATGAAATGACTTGAACTACCTGTTTGCTCCTTGTCAGTTCTGTTCCACACCCACTGCTCTCAGCCAATCACAATCCCTGCCCCCTTGCTTGCCTCTGGAAGGCAGGGAATAAAGGGGAATATAATGAAGATGCTGTGTTAAATTATTAACAAAAGTTATGCAGGTGGAACTGTATCTGGGTATGATCAGAGCCATCTGCAGCGAGTTCGTGTTGCGGTGAAATGTGATCAAGTTTCCGTGAGCATAGTAAGAGGATGCTGCAGAAATACAACGACAAAAGTTCAATTCTCTAAGAAAAATAAAAATGTATATTTAAACGTATTTAGTAAAAGAAAAATAAAGGAATAAATAAAATAAAAAATAGTCTACAATCGACAATGAAATATCAGGGCTTGTGTTAACTATCAACAATCACTGAAACGTCCCTTAATTGTCTGTGAGCTACAATGAAGATGTTCTGCGTGTATTCGTAAGAGACAAGAGAGTAGCTCTTATGTGAACGTACGATGTTTCTGCAAAAAGCTTTTGATTTATTTTTTCAAATGATTCATGTGCAATTCAAATAGTGTAAACCACCCAATGGCCTATAGGACACCCACTACCGCGTCTGGGGTTTTGAGAATTTGCATAATGTTGACGATTAGATTTCTGGTTCACCTCAAAGGCTCCATAATTATACCACATTCTTATCTTCATCCTATCGCGAGCTTTTTGCGGAACCTTTAAACCATTTTACACGTTAGGGTCTATGGGGTCTGCAGATGACATGATAGGCTTCCTCTGCTGAGATAATAGACTGCTAGTAGTATATGATGGTGATATAATAATGGCCACTAATAGGTTTTAACTAATGGTGGTCCTATGGAAAGTGGGAGGTAACGACAGCCTGTCCTCAACAGGTGGGATGCTGGGCAGGTTGAGGTTTCACGCACATTAATTATTTACGCACGGACGTTACGAAAAATAACAACAGTGCTGGAGTTCGAGAGAACACGAGAAGCACTGGCGCGTGCTGTTGTGAGAAAGAAAAAAGAAAAGTAAACAAAAAGGAAAATCTCTGTCATTATGTAGGGTTGAACTCGTTCCTGCTGTTTTCTGCTCAGATGTTCCTTGCTGTCGTCTGACTGGGTGTATTTGTTGTTAGAATAAGTTGTTTAACATCGTTATATAGCCACATCTAAACAGAGAACATTCTCATCCATCACACTCTGATGCTTAACAACCCAGAAGTTATGACTTTCATCATTATGCCATAGTTGCAAACATCATAAATCCAAAATCCAAGATGAATAAATACATGTGAAAGGAGAACTTGTAATGCCACTACATGTGTAAAGCAGAGTGGGCAGCACTAGTTAAAGATTTGCATATGCAGATTGAATGCAGACTGCAGTGATGTCTAAAATCGGGTCTAAAAGTTGTGTATTCAACATGTTTCAAGCCTCTGTATGCCCATTTCAATAAATTTATTCAGAATACATGCATTCCACAGGTTCCTTTTTCTTTCTCTTTTTTTTTAATGAAAAGAAAGGCGCTTGCATTTTGTATGAGATATGAGTAGCTGAGCTGTGTGCTGTCCAAAAAGCCACAGGTCTCTCTGGGGACCCAGAACAAAAGGCAGAACTGGGCCATAGTCTCCATCTGCTGTCCCAAAGAGAGAGGGATAGGGAGAGGGAGAGAGAGAGGGAGACAGGGAGAACATGGCAAGTGCGGACACCATTGGCAGATAGAGACAGAATAATTAGTGAGGGGGAGGGAAAAAGAGAGAAGAGACAACAGCAAGACAAAGAGATAGATAGATAGATAGATAGATAGATAGATAGATAGATAGATAGATAGATAGATCGATAGATCGATAGATCGATAGATAGATAGAAATTTGATTATGTTCAGATGAGAGTTGTTTAGCTCCATTCAACCAATTGGTTTTAGGGCTAAAAACCATAAACACCCCTTTGTTTTTATCTTCCCCTCAAGCCTTTACCTCTCATTAGCCACCACAGGCCAGTATTATCTTTTGGTATAGTCTATTAGTGTAACCACAGTGATCACACAAACACACACAATGCAGCTGTGACGCAATGAGCACCTGTTGCATTGCATGCTCCAACTCAGTGATGCCATTAATTGTTAATGAGTTTTCTTGGCAATGCTGAATGTGGAGTTACAACTCCACTTCTTGTAAGTTTTGCCGTTTTGCCTCTTTAGCTGCATTTTTCCAGTCTAACAGTCCTCAAATGTCATGTGGATCCACTGCTGTGTCATAACATAATAGGCTCATCCAGAATCAGATTCACTATAATGTCCAAAAAGTTTGATCTTGAACCCCAGTGACACACCATCGCCATAAGGTTAACAAATCCTTGTTGAAGCCGGTGTCAGCCTCCAAAAGGAGCTGAATGAGGCTAGCACACAAACATTAAATCCATTGCATTGATTACTAGGCCTCAGTCATCATGTCATAAAACATTTAGTACATTATCTAAAAGACAAGCAAAAACAGCAAATTGTCACATTACATTTTTTGAATTACATGTACTGTATATTGAATATACCAAAAATCCATATTTTTATATATACATTTATCTATGTTGTATGTAAAATACATACATACAAAATTAAATATGAACAAATAATTAAATTGATTGATTGGTAAATCAAGAAACCAAGTAATCAGTAAATAAATTAATAAATGAAGAAGTGAATCAATAAATCAAGTAATCAAGAAATAAATCGATAATCAATAAATGAAGAAGTAAATCAAGACATGAATCAATAAATCAAGAATAAGTCAATGAATCAATAAATCAATACATGTGAGGGAGGGTGGGGTGGTGCTGCCCTCTTAGGCCACACATCCTCATTGTTGGGTCTTTTTCTCTTCACCCTTCTGTCAGTGCTGGATGTGAGCTGTGTGTCACTGTGCTGGTGCTGTTCTGACCTCTTTCTCAGATTGTTCAGGCAGTGGTGTGTTTCTGTGAAATCTTCACGGCTGCTGTGGGTGGGATCAGCTTTGGTGACATTTTCTGGCCCTCTTTTTTTTCATCATCTGACCTCTAATGGCCAGAGGGAGCGGCTTCGCCATCTACCACCTTTCTCTTACGCCTCATCTCATCTCATGATAGGGCTGATGAGGCTGCTGCTTATACAGCTGACATGAAGCTGAGTCTCTCTCTCCTCACTGTGAGCTGTCTTCCTTTTAGAGGTTGAGCTTCCCTGTGAGTCGACGGTGGATGGAGCTGCACTTCCTCTGTAATGTGACAAATAGGAGGTTCACAGTTTGAAAAACCACACTGCCTCTAACTTGTTAAAATCTCCTCTTTTAACTGCCTGATGTAGATGAGCCCACCCGTGTTCATGGTGATCTGATGTAGCCTTGAGCTTTTTGGACATATTATCGTTGTCCCCATCTTAATCATCAATCTTTCTTTTCATCAGTGTACTGGGACGATGGTTGCTCTCCCCACAATTTGTAGGAGGAGGCTGGGCAACACAAGTGGTGTTATTCTTCTGACGGACTTCCATCAGTTCAAAACAGGACCTGACACTGCAAGGCAAGCCTTTCATTAGCCAAGTTTATTGTTCATGTCCTCTGCATGGCCTGTAGTGGAAATGCATCCCTTGCACCCAGCAATAGCAGTACAAGTGAACCATTTTAAATATTTAATCAAATCACTATATTGACTTACTGTTGGCTGAGCTCGTACATGTCCCTAATGTGACACATGCTGATGAAATCATGATCCTGCACATGACTGGAAGCCGGAAGAATCTGTCGACCTGGAGCATTCCTGATAGCATCTCCACAAAATTCAACATTTGCTGCAGCTTCATCTGTGTCATTTTCAAAACTAGTGAAGTGGATTTGGAACATGAAAAAAAAAACAACTCTCAGAAGTTAATGTGTTATATATGTGATTCAGAAATAAGTTGGTAATCAAAGTTTTTACAGTAAATGGTTGGGGGGAAAAAACACCTGCGTGCATAAGGTCATGTAGTGAGGTCAATTTAAACTCCCTAATCTCAAGTGGCTTAATCCCTGTCTCCCTGTTGTGTGTCCTCAAGAGACAGTGGACTTGTTAGTAATGATACCCAGAGCACAAATTCAGACCAAACCTCAACATTTTATGCCATGGGAGAAATATGAAAAAGAAATGGCACATTTGAAGTCATTAGGTGGTTTTAGTTACATGCCTTCAGCCAATAGATCCCAAAGGTGAAATGTTTTTTGAAAAGCTGTTCACTTTTTATTCTTTGGTTGAGCAGGTGATCTGGTGGATTACGTTTTCCTTTATGTACCTCATCTGAAAATACACCACAATTTAAGGTCAAGCGTTCTTTGCAACTTCTTACTGGTCACTATCTGTATTAACATGTACATATTGATAAATTATTGTCGCTCAGGGAAGTCAGTATCCTGGCACAAAAAGTTGGTAAAACAAAGCACCTGATAACAGGGACAAGAAGCTTCATCGCTCCATGTGTAAATGAAGCATCTAATTACAGTGGAGAAAATGACCATTTAGCTCCTTTCCTCTTCAGTTTATTCACCTTAAAGCAGTGCCCTGAGGCAGTCAGCTCATACTGAGCAAGTCACCAGGACACACATGAGTCAGCCATTAAAGCAGTACCCCGCTCAAACTATGCAACACCCATTGTGACACTCTATCAATTGAGGCCATTCCCTTAGGTTCTTATATTAAGAAAAGAATGAGAGACTCATACTCTGCATTTTATCAAAGTTCATTTGTGTATTTGTTTCCATCGCTAAGTTTCTATTTATGTTCTCAATATATTGACATAATTTCAAATAGTAGTTGTAGATAGAAAGTTATTCCAACATTTATTTTGAATGTCTGAGGACATTTGAAGCATTGACATCTTTGTGAGAGGTGTTCAACTATTTTGACAAAATACATCCTGTGGTTTCTATGATGACAAGCGCCCCAGTACCAGTCCTCAAGGTCCACCTGCACACACACCCACACACACACTGACCCAGTCACACACAGCTTATACACACTGTCACAAGGAAGAAGATCATTTATCTCTGCGGTTCTCCCCATGAAAAACATCTGTGGGTGAAGCAGGGTCTCCCAGGGCTTTGTTCTGGGCAGGGTTCAGTTCTTTGTGTCCGCCACCTTCAAAGCAAATGTACATGAACACGAACATGAGGCTTCTTGGGTAACCAGCCCATTGAAGAGCAGCACAATGCTGCTACCAATTATCCACAGCACTCAATGCTTCTGTGGAATCAGTTACATGGCTTTGTGTGTGTTTGTGTGTGAGAGTGTGTATGGCAGATTTGCATGTTTGACGACGTGAAAGGTTGATGTGTCTAACTGTATCTTTCTGTGAAATATTATTTTATGCAAATCTGGGTGTGTGGTTTATTTTGTGTGTGTGTGTGTGTGTGTGTCATCTGTATCCTCTTTTAAATCACATCCTAAAATATAACTTATTCTAATAATCTTTTTGTAATGTTGTGTCTCCGTTTACAATCATGCTATGTCATTTTCTCAACTGCAATGTGTCCATCCTCTGTTTGTAGATGTGTGTTGGGGTGTGCGCATGCATGCGTGTGTGTGTCTTTGTGTGTGTGGTGTATTTATATATCCCATAGGAAACACCTCAACTGCAGGGCTATTTACTCCTTTTGACACAGTATGACTTCCGGCTGGTTCAGGTTACAGAGAGCGTGCAGCCGGCCCTCCTCAGCTGGAGAAGAGACCTTCACCCTTTACTTTGACTGACTGTGCACATGAAAAGAAACCTCTGGACACTTTGGAAGTGATTTAGCTGGAGGTGCTTTTCCATCTTTTTCTTATCTAAGAACATGAGAGGTGTGTGAGAGGGTAAGAGTGCAGAGAGGTAGGTTGCTCTTGTATGTGTGTATTGTGCGTATTGTGCATTTGTGCCCTCAAACACACGTGAGCAGTCACTGGTGTGTCTCCCAACACCTACACACCCACCCACTCACTTGACACCAGTCATTTTCACCACATGTAACCTCTGCTGGCAGTCTGCCAGATTCACGTGTACTGTACGGACGTGTACATTCGAGAACATGGAACCATACATCACCGATTGTCACTTCGATGAGTAACCAGTGTCCATTATCTTAACCAGGTGACCAGTCTCAGTGTTGCAGCATCACCTTAGGAACCTGCACAGGAGGTTGAGTTAATTTAGAACGAGGAATTAAGAGGACCCATTGCATCATTATGTATCATTTTTTATAACAGTAAATTTCACCAGTGTTTCCTGTCAGTCTCTTGATTTTGGTTTTTGATCATCTTGCTCGGTCCTGCACTTTTGCAAGTAAACTACATGCAAAAGTGCAATATGGAACAAAAACAAGAACTAATAGAAGAAGAAGAGAACGAAGCAGAAGAAAATGGATGGATGGAGAACGACAATTATGATGCACCCAAAAAAACACACATATATATATAAAGTATATATACTTTAACTGTATAGTGCCCTGCTCTTCCAACTTAATATGAGAGCTGAAGGTCAGAACATCTAAATAACTGGAATTTGTGGATAGCAGACGAAGTTCTCTTTCCCCTGACTCACCTGTTAATCTCCTCTCCTCTCCTCTCCTCTCCTCTCCTCTCCTCTCCTCTCCTCTCCTCTCCTCTCCTCTCCTCTCCATTGTACAGTTGCCCCCGCAGATCTCCTTTCAGCAAGCAGCCCTACTCAGGTGAGGGATACAGTATATTGAAGGAGATTTTGCTTGTATTTGATTCCGCTTCCTTTCATAGTGGCTGAAAGCCTGGCCTCCATGCTGCCCCCCCACCTCCCTCCCTGTCCTGTCCAGTTCCCAGGGGACCCCCACTCTCTCCCGGGCTGGCCTGGGTGGAGCGGCCTCAGAGTGGGGCAAGTAGGGAACAGACAAGGGTATCACTTACAGCCTTCTTCCTGCCCTCAAACAGCACACAGAGCACAGACAGCAACAGTGCACCCCCTCACCTTGCCTGTCTCCTTCTTTCAGGTGCACATAGACACACACTGGGCTTGGTGCATGCTCACATATGAATGTACTTGCACATTTTTTTCTCCATATTACCAATTAGAGATACATGTTCTATAGTTTTCACCCTCCTCTTTTCAATCCATCCATTCAAGCACCAATCCAGGAAGGAGGCCGATCACAATGGAGTCGTGGAAAGCTGTATCTGTGCACTCAAAAGCAAGCAATTGAGATGTGGTGACTAAGACTGACACAAGAATTTACATTGACAATGGCACAAGAGCTTTTACTGGGACAAAAACTTGGTGCAGTATTCATCACACAGGTAGAAACACTCACACACACATGCACACAATTATTGTCAACACACCATGTATTGACACACCTTTGGCCTGCTGCATAAACCAGCCATGTAAATCATATAACATACCTGTTCAATGTCCCAGCATTAGCAACACCACTGTTGATATGTTAAACTATCTTACTTTGTATCCAGAACCAAATGAATACATTACACTCAGCAAACATGGAAAGAACATTTGTATTGTAGTTTCCAAGGCAACATGTAGCATGTCGGGTCGAATTCTGTCGGTGTAACAGAACTTATGTGAGCTCTATTTAAATTAATTTAAAACTGAAACTGAAAAAAATAATGAAAGCATTACATTTATGTTTAATACATTTTATACATTCAGGCACAATGATAATGATAAATGTTGTGTCATTTTTAATCCAGGTGTAAACCAACTTTACATAACTGCTTATTTCATTCGTATTTAATAGCTGTAATTCAACTTTGCCCCATCCTATTGTCACAGCTAGTGTGCTGCCACTTGAAATGGTGATACCACAAATAGAGTGTATTGAGGGTTACTTAAGGCATGATGTTTTGTTAGTTGTTGTTTGAGTATCAGTCCTCTCTCAGACCCACAGGGAATCTGTGTCCTGAGAAAAAGCCCACCCAATTTCACATCACCCACTCAACAGCACTAGCATGTATTTCTCGAGTGGTCTTTTAACACAGTAATTGCTGCAGGGTATATTCTGCAACAACCCCCTATGGGATTAAAACAACAGCAAACTGATTCCCACAGTGAAGGAATTGGATTAACATGGATCTTTTCAGATGGACAGGAAATGTAACAGTGGGTCTGCAAACCAGAACCCACACAGAAATAGTTTAGATACCTCAACTTTGTTTTTAACCAGTGCCACTTTTAATATTTAATCATGGCCATTTAAAACCTATTCACAATATCTCCAATTCATCACATGTACAGAGAGCTTGATGTAAAAACTTCCCGCAAATAGTCTTAACTCTATTCATTTCCAAGTATTTGTTGTCTGTTGGTTGGTAATGCCTCTGGGGCATCTTTAAGGGTGAAGAACCCTCACTGAGATACAAGATCCCAGCAGGATAACACAGCTAATATAGCTAGACATTTCCTACTGCTGTAATGGATTAGCAAGCCTCTCTGCAGGGTAACACAAACACATAAACAATGGCTGTTTGACTGGCTGTGAGATCGGGCTCATACCCCACCTGTTAAACTCCCCACTCCCACACTTTTTAATGAGACATTTTCATTTTCAAATGAATCATGGTCCTCAGTTTCATTTTGAATTTCTTTAGCGCAATTAAATGCATAAACATTTGGCTTTTTTTTTTCTTGGTGAAGATAAAAAGTTTGTTGACTTTTGAAAGAAATGCTTTGCCTATCAAATAAAATACCCTCATTACCCTTGAAATGAAAATCTGTTATCATTGCTAACACGAGAAAATGTTCAAGCTCACTGACTAAATGTTTGTTTGTAGATGATTTGGTTGTCTTTATCATCCTCCTCCTCCCAGATTAGTGCTGCAGTCTGCCTGTTTTCACACCATTAAGGCCAATCCACATCCTCTTCATTTGGGGGTGGGGTGGGGTGGGGGGGTGCTCCCGTGGAGATCAGTGACGCCTCACTGACCACATCAATCAATCATTCTCCCTCCGACTACCTCTCTCGCTCCCCTTTGTCTCTCTCTGTATGTCTCTGTCTCCATATCTCTCTGTCACGCCTACACAACTTTAATATCTGTCTCATCCCTCTTTCTCACACATGACATGGGAACTACTTATCATAAAAACACAGATAAATGTTGTTGTTGACAGAAATCCGTCAACAGGGCCAGGGTGCTTTGGCTAGTGAATCAGTATAGTTTTAAATAGATAATGATTAACAGGTAATTCACATATTCTAAGAAAGGGTGGAGGCTTTTTTTTATTTTGTGATTTATAATCCAAAAACACATAGCATCCATTACAGATATATAAATGCCCGAATCTCTTTGTAAATTTCTCACAAAGAAAGTTTCTTGCTGTGCCACGTGTCAACCTAAAGTAGCCATACATCCTGCAGTCTTGCTGAAAAACTCTATACTTGTCTTCATAATGGGGTCAACTGCACAAAATCTGTAAGAAAAGTCATGTGACAATAGAGATCGGTTGAACTTCTACTCCCTGTGTAGCAAAGGGTTTTTGTTCCTACATTGCCCTCATGGGAGGTCATGTACTGTGACACAAAATGCAGCCCACACATATATGTCCCATGAATTGTGACAGTAATATGGGCTTTGTCAATGCTCCTATGCAATACTAGACTTGGTTTAGACAAAAATCATAGTGGACACTCACGCAATACTGGAGATTTGAGTCATTGCAATAATGTATTATCCTCGTCTCCTCAAGGCCAAGCAATTCTATCATTATCTGCTTGCTTTTCATTTATTTTGTTCCCTGGTTTAATTAATGGATTATTCTTAATATTTAAGCAGTTTGAGCCACATAATAAGTGGTCCATTATTATTATTATTATTATTATTATTACATTCTTATCTACAGTATCAACGCTCTGTCTGTTGGCATACCATCCTGTCTGCTGCTCAGTGTGCCTCACCTCTTAGTCTGTATGTCTGCCAGCTAGGAAAGGTCACCACTAAATGGGCTGAGTGTAAACAATGCCCTGGATACCGAGGACAGGAACAGCCAGTGTCCCACAGCTGACGTCCTGCCACCACCACATGTGATGTGTATGGCCAGCCCTCCCTTATTCTTCGTTGCCCTTCTCCCTCGTCGTCCTCGCCACACTCGCTGCATCTGTTTCTCTCCCTTCTGTCCTTTTCTACTCTTCTCTCTTGTTCCAATTTTGGCCACTTCTCACTTTTTTTTCCCGCCAACTTTTCTGCTTGCCTCTTTCTCTCTCCCACCCTCTATGTGTCTACCCTTCCCTGCCTTCCTTTCCTCCTCTCCTCTCCTCTGCTCTCCCCATCAGTCCCCATCAGGAGGAACCTAATAGGAAATCAAAGTTTCTGGTGGAAGAATGGAGTGGGGCTTAGCGTTACCATCCCCTGGGTCCTCCCCGCTGAAAGAGGAGTGCAGAAAAGACTCTATACTGGCACTGCGGAGGGGAAGGTTAATGCAGCAGATAGTCTTTCCTTTGCTCTCTTTCTGTGTCTCTGTGTCCAGTCCTTTTCTCTCAGACACACACTTTTCTCTCTCTCTCTCTCTCTTTTAATCCCCTTTCTAGTCTTGCTGTCTTTCATTTTCACTCAAAAAGACTCCCACACACAAAACACACTTAACGCAGAGTCAGTGTTATTTTTTTCACCCTTATAGAATGAGTAGCATAGCAAGTGAATTCAGCTTCTCCTGGACGGACGGTTTTTGGTGATGCTGGATTTGCAGCTCGCCGCTGCGCTATTCATCCTTTGGGATGTGGCGTGTATGGTTGTGGAATGGATCGTGTGTGCGTGTGTGTGCTTACCCCAGCCCGGCATGGCACGCACGCCTGCTCCTCAAAGCACTGCCGATGTGTAGCAATTGACTCCATGGCCCCTGTGAGCTCAGGTACTGCTGCCTCGTCAAGCATGTCATGAGCATTTACAAAGACTGTCCCTGTGTATCACTACATGTGGAATGATGCTTTCCACTTCAATAATATATATTATTGAATATGGTTTATCAGTACACAGACAAACCTGCATTTCAGAATTTGTAAATTGTCAGTGAGTACAAGTCTGTATTTCAAGTTCCACATTAGAGCAGAACAGATGCTGTAGGCAACGGCAGGAGAATGTGAGGTTTGTGAGTGTATGTTCTAGTCTGCTGCATCATTTATGCACACAGTCATGCATGTAAGGCATCACCGACATCAATTGATCGAAAGAAAGTGCCATGTAAAAAGCCCAGATTTAGTCCTGTATTATACTGTCAAGCCTCAGCCTTCTTGGCTGAGCAGTTCAGATCCTGCTGTGTTAAGCTGCTTAAACACTCAAAAGGTGGAAAAGATTAAAAGTGTGGATGCCTTGAGGCATGAGAGAGGGCAGGGGTTGGGAACAGGGTGGGGCACAGGAGTCAGACCAGGAGGGGGTGTCAGAAGATAAAACACACATCATTTTGTGAGGATTCGGAGCTGAAAGCCACGGAGATAGAAGAAGTCTGAGGGGCCACATGCAGGGGGAGGCGAGGCATGATGTTGTAGCATCCAGATAAAACAAATTCCAACCTTCCAAAATTTCCTCTCCTCTTGTCCCTTCATACGTCCCCTCCACTACCTCCTCACTCCTCCTCTACCCCTCATGCCTGCACACCACCCACCTGCCCTCTGTACTCCCCCACACAAGAGTTAGGATTCTTGGAAGGTGTTGGGTGTCTAAAGTGTCACAACTAAACAAAACCATTTGAAAACAAAGTGGGCCGGTGAATGTGCCGGCGCAATCCGACCCCTCTCCCTTTGTGGCCGTAGAGAAAAACGGCCTCTCAGAATCAAGGGGATGGAGGGCGGGCAGAGGGAGGCACACCATTTCAATCCACAGGTTACCCCCCCTGTCCACCCACCCAGACCCGCTTTTACCGCCTCCTCTCCACCCCACATACACCCACACTTTTAAGTGCACCCTTCAAAGGTGAACACGCTGCTAAAACAGAGCTGTCTGTGTTACAGTACCTCCAAGAACAAGATACTCATTCTCTTTTCCTCAGTGATATTTCATTTCCCTTTCAGCAGCCCTTCTGTCTCCTTTGACTTAATTTTCTTGATGTCAAGTTGTCAACATATGGAATTCAACAGATACCAAAAGTGACATATTGACCAGAAAATATTACAATAGTGAATAGGATTTTTAAAAAAAAACATACACAGAACCTATGAGTAAGTTATCACATGTGACATTTGCACAACATGGTGATGGTGAGGTTGTGAGTCATCCCATTGCTTTCTGTGTAACATAAGAAGTTTGGGGATTAACACTCATAGGTCAAAAATATACTGTAAGTGATTACTCATTTGTTATATCTGTATACATGGATGCATTATTTACATTAGGGGAGAGCGGGGCACAACCTAACAGATTTTGTTTTGGGTAAATATCTACAGATATATTTGAGTTAGATTAATTTTTTTTTTTACACAAGCAACATACACATCTCTAGTACAAATGAGCACTGGAAGTTTGTTTCTAGAACTTACCATTCTTTTACAATTTCACCACATATGGAGGAAGTGAAACGTTACAACCTACCCCACTGGTGGGGTTAATTGTAACAGGGGGGGTGTTAGTTGTAACGCATGCTGGAAAGGTTTGTTTAAACAATTGATTCAGTACAATTTTATCTGAAGACTGATTGTTTGTCCATCTATGATACTAATAGATACTCTGTAAGAAAAACATTGCTATTTTTTAGAAAATAAAAGATGAAGAGCACTTTCAAAAAAGCTTTAATATAATTAGAATTAATCAGGCTGCCATTAGAACAAAAAACGCTCTCCAAAATGGAACATAAAATTATTATTTGAAGTTTAACTGATATAAAGTATTTTAATGATAATAATAATAATAATATTATTAATAATAATAATAATAATAATGCTCACTCTCCCTTTTCTTTCTTGACCTCATTCTGTGAGAACAAAGTTGGGAGATTAATTGCTTTTATCAAGGGTGCAAACCCGTCACACACTGTTTTGTTTTTATTTTTATTTAATTTTCATCTTAATTTTTATTTCTGTTTTGTGTAATTTATTTATTTATGTTATGATTGTGCTTGCTCAGTTTTTTGACGAGGTGACAAAATCATGGAAGGACAAAAAAAAAATAGGCCTACATATATATTATTTTTTTAAATTATTAATAATTCAAATTATTATGGACACTAATGACCTGTTCTGCATTTAAAACGGCTATTTTCGCTGAAAGGTGAAGTTTGCACCCCTGTTTTATATCGAAGATTACATGAGGGGTTAGTTGTAACACAGTGTTACAACTAACCCCTCATGTAGTTTTTTTACTCTTGCCTAGCTAGCACTGGCTATGAGCTAGCTACAAGCTTTAGCATGGTACCATTTCTTAGCTAAGAAAACGCTGAAAAAGATGATATAAGAATGGTTTTGGGGACTTGCACACATGCTTCAGCAACCAAAAAACTAGCAATATGGAAAAATATACTTTCATGGCGCTAAAACACACTTTCGCGCCTAACTCTGTGAAATCGCAGCGGGATCTTCTGAATCTCCTCCACATAAAAGTGCTAACTAATACGGACCTGTGGCCGGAAGTTGGCGGAAGTTGACTTGTGCGTCTGGATAAAAAGTCCGTGTTTCAACCAAGGGGGCAGTTGTGGGTCTGAGAAGTGAAGCTCACTTCCGCGTTCAAAAAACTGCAATCCCCTCGGATTCCTCTGGGGGCTGGTGTCAGAAGGGAGCATTCTCCATAGACCCCCATGTTAAAATCGCCGACTTTACATCCTCAGTAAACATGTTAAAAGCCTGGTGTCAGAACGTTTTTTCGTCTCAATCGATAGTTTCTACCCCCGCACACACTCTGAGGGGGGTGAATTTTTTTTTAACTCTACAGTTTTACTGTTATTAGGTTAAGACTCTGGCCAATCAGGGCGCGGAAACGTTGAGTGACAGGTCCGAGCAGCTCCGTGGACAGCTGCTTCGAGGCCAGTGGGCGGGTTCTCGGCCGGCCAATCCAACATGGCGCTGTCCAGGCCGCCATATTTGAGTCACAAAAACGACTCCCCAAAACCAATGGGTGACGTCACGGACGCTACGTCCATTCTTTTTACAGTCTATGGTTTCAACTTGCCCCGCGTTAGGTTGTGCCCCGCGCTCCCCTATGATAGGGGAAGCAGAGAAAAATAGCTTTGTATATTAGATTTACTGCAAAGTCAGAGGTGTTGGCAACAAAATCACCTCAAGTCAGAAGAAATAAATCATAAGTTCCTGGTTGTTGTGACCACGCAGCAAAGATAATTTCTTTCACATCTATGGAATGCTTGGGTCGTTCTCTTTATTTTCAATTATGAGAAACACAAAGAAGTATACAGATCATCTGTCTTGTCTGTGCTGCTGATTATGGGAAAGTAATGCCCCCTGTTTGTGTGTGTGCGTGTGTGTGAGTGTGATGAACTGTCTGTCAATCATAGTCAGAGTTAATTATTTCGTCGCCCCGCTGGGTGTGTGTGTGTGTCAGGAACTCTGACCCAGAGACCTGGGGTTGGGTCACACATACAGACACACACACACACACACACACACACACACACACACACACACACACACACACACACACACACACACACACACTCACATTCTTCCCCCACAGAGCGGAGTGGGCCACTCATGTCCTTCCATAGATGGTCCATTGGCCACCTGACCAACCATTGTGTATGTGTTTATAAATATGTGTTCACTCGCTCTTTCCTGATTACAACATCAAATTTAAGTGATTCAAGCTTTGGTTACAATACAAGTAAAACTAGGCTACACAATGTTTTATTTGACTGTTTCTGCAACATGGTGAAACTTTTAGAGGGGCGACATTGTAATGTATAGCCTATGTTTTCCGCAGTGCATTGTGGTTTGTCGATGTAGAGCTAATGAGTTAAAATGTGGTTACTCGACTCTATGTATGTGCATGGAGGTGGGGGGTGGTGGGGAGGACCCAGGGGAGATCAAGTAATCCTGCCAGCAGCACAATGGACACCCCTGGATAGGGTCCTCTCTTTCAGTCCAGTGGAGGCAGGGGGCACAAAATAACACAGCATAACACACTGTGGTGTTTCAGTGGCTGGTTAAGTCAGCTTGTGTGTGTGTCTCTTGTCATTCTGTTTGTCCTCCTGATTGATTGTTTTTAGCAGCTTCGATGAACTCAGCAGATGAGATGGTGCCGTGACTGTGTGTGCCTGATTAGACTTTCTTATTTTAAAGGGAAATGATCTGTCTGCAGCTTCCACTTAGCTTATGCCTTAATCTCCCTGTTGTGATATAAAGGTTGGTCTTCACCCACAGAAGAAAGGTGGGATCTTTGCCTTCTGAAGACCATGTTGACCCCAGTGACCAAAGTCACTTATCAAAGCCAAATAATCAGCACCAAACTGCTCGGCACAAACAGGTCTTACCAGTGTGATCCAATAGATGCTGTTTCTGTGAATAAACAATAACAGAAAGCTCCTATTTTAATCACATCTAACCCCAAAACCCTGCTCTTCATTTTCCCACAGGAGAGAAATAAAAGCTTGTACAATAACCAGCACCTACATGTGTCTCGGTCCATAAACTCCACCACACACTGTGAGACAAATTGATGGAGAGTACCCCAAGAATGAAAATTAAAACACTGTCACCTTGTTTTTGTAGATGAAAGATGCCGAGTAAAAAAAAGTGAGCTGAGGCTTATTGTATTAACAGCCAACAGAATCTCATCTGTGCAGATTTGCCTCTGTGCTGTAAATGTGATTGTTGGCAATAACATGTCGATTAAAGGGCCATGGCTGGACTATTGGAGGCTTTGTGTGAGTCTGTAGAAGAGGTGATTAGATTAGTGAGGGCCAGAGTGGGAAGCCTGGGGGACAGGGAGTGAATACTGATGAGAGGGTTCAGAAGTAACCACTCGAAAAGGAGCACTTTTTGCCACATTCAAGGTTTGCATTGTTTTATTTCAAAAAACACTGGAAGGCAGAGGGAAGAATTTCGTAGGATGAAGTTTTTGTTTTAAAAAATTTACAACTAGCTAATTATTTACTTTAATTTAACACCAAGGCAAAGTTTGAGAGGAATAGTGACAAATATCATAGGTTACTTCAGGAATAATAATAATAATAATATATAAATATACTTCATTTATATTATGATAGAACATAATATAAGGGATGCTACGTAAAGTTCAATGACATTGACAGACACCACAGTTTCTCATTATTAGGGTTGAATATTGTGTCTGTCCTTCACATAGTTCACATCTTCAACTCTTTGGTAACCACACTTTCAATTACCTGGTGTTTATAAGTTGTTCATGATCTACAAGACTACTACTTCTACAAGTCAGTTCATACACCCTGACCTAATGATCATGCTAACAAACATTATACCAGAAGAAGAGTAGCCTAAAAAAGGATTTCTGTGAAGCTGATCAGGTGACAGAGCAGCGTCATTTGATTAAGCAGTGTTCTTTCAGTTGTGTTGATAACATTATGAACCTGCATCATACTTGGACAAGCAGCACAAAGGCTAGGTTAGATTTGTGAAAACACCCAACAACCTTACGAAGCCCTCAAGTTTAATTTTGGTTTGATAGCCCCACTTACACCAACTCCAATGATTAATATGTCAGTCTTGAATGGGGCATTTTCCATTGTAACCTCAACCAAATGTTAAGTAATTATCTAAAACATGCTAACTTGCTAAGTAATTGAAGTAATGCGTGACAGTGGTTAGTACTGTGATGAACTAGTAAGCTGGGCATGACAAATGTTATCAGCCTATGTTCGAGATGATAGACACTCTTTAATCCCTCTTGTGTTTTGGATTGAAAAGATGAAAACTGATGATGATGACTCAGCACAGGTTGACAAGAAAAAACTTGACCAGTGTTGTTTGAGGGAGGCATTTAGCAAACATAGTCACTATCGGCACTCACAAAAAGATCTCCATAATAAATTCCCACCTCTTCACAAGCACCGAAAAGGTTTCTGTCTACACAGAAAGGTAGGTGCTGTTATACTTCCTTTCACCTCATGTTACATCTTCCCTGTCTCCACCTTTCCGTCTCCTCCCTCCACCTGTCTACTCCAAACGACTAAGAAAGGGCCTCTCTGATTTCCACCTGACAAATTGTCTTATCGGTCTGTGAGCCGATTGGGGCGAATGAAAACATGACCTTCTCAGGCGGGGTCTCGAACAGAGAACTCTGGGTACACTGATCAGGACTGATAAAAGCTCAAGGAAGAGGATACTGCGCACTCACACAGAGACTAATCTCCAGGTAGACTACACTGATCAGCTATGATAAAGCCAAAGGAGGATAAGGGAGAGCAGTGAAGTCGCAAACAAGCACCATTAGAGTTATTCTATTCATACCTAGAGAGAAAGAGAGAGAGAGCAGGGTAGGCTGTTAAGTGGCTAACAAGACCCATTAGTAGCACTTAAACTTTCAGAATGATGGTTGACTGACTAGCTTGTTGATTGACAGGAGTCGGCAGGAGCTGGAAGGGAGAAGGAGAGAAGGGAGGAATGTGAGAGAGAAAAATTACAATGTGTTAGCTATAATTAGCTATAATTAAAATATAGGTGACCTACAGAGAATAAACTTTAACTTTTCGTGAAAAAAAATCTGAGAAAGAGACAACATGCATATTCTAATATGCACTGGACTGACTGACTTTTTAAAAGTGAGAAGGTTTTGTTTATTTTGCCCTATTTTTCTACAAGTGACAGAATGAGATAAGCTCTGGAACACAATATGAACCTTGTGTCCGTGAGTTTTAAGGCTTATCAGACACCACTGCACTGCACAGATGTAGTTGAAATTATAGCTGTGTAATGGCTCTAACTTTTCTTCATATTTATGTAATATACCATAACTGTGGTCTTGCTTCCACTAGCTTATATAATATACAGTTGGTTTATTTGATGGTACAATGAGCTGCAGTAAAAGATGGTTTCATTAAGAAACTGGCCAGTTTTAACTTCAGCACATGATTCTAGGTAGGCTAGTTGTCATTTTGTTAACAGGGAGGTGAAATCTGTTAAGTGAAATAAAGAAGAAATATCAAAAAATAACACATTTACAAGAATTTGATTAAAGGATCAAGGGGGTTGTGCTGGGAAGAAAGACAGGTGGAGGTGGTAGTGGGAAGAAAAAGAAGGATCAGTGGAGGGTGGAGAGTGCATGGGGATACAGTGCAAAGGGCTGGCTAACCTTTCAGATCTGCCCCATTGTCCCACATTAAAAGCATCAGCGTCCATTGTGAGTGCAGGGGGGCAAGGTTTCCCCGCAAGCCGAGGGAAGTTAGACGAAGAAGAGAGAGCAAGATAGAGATCGACAGAGACTTAAAAAAAAAAAAAACTCAGAGGATGTGGTTGGAACATGAAATGAGGAGAAACACAAAAGTATGATGGAGAAAAGAGGAGAAAGAAGATGGGGTGAAGGTAAAACACGTTAGGGTGTGTGCACAAGATAAACGGCCCCTCCTCTTCACCTCACGCTTGGCTGCTCCAGGACGGAGAGAGAAGGAGAGGGAGAGAGAGAGAGAGAGGGGATGGTAAGAATAGAGGGTCACACTAGACAGTGGGGGCTTTGTGGGCACTTATCAGAGACTGATGGCAAAGCACTGGACCCAGAGACAGTGAATAGAAAAAGGGATGGAGGTGTGTGTATGTGTGTCTGTGTGTGCGTGCTGGTGGAAAATGAGCATTAGAGAATAGAGGGATGATACAAATAAAGATGAGACAAGAAACTGTGAAGAGCAAGAAGGGGTAAAAGAGTATGGAGGTGAATGGCAAGCACACGAAGCAGCAGCATAGCACCCTGTAGATCACTTTACCAACATGAATGCAATGCACCCTCGGGTGAGACCAAGCAAAGGAGAAAGAGAGGGAAGGAGGGAGCACAGGGACACCAACAAAGAGCAAGAAGGTCAAGGAGAGGTATACGATCTGGAGGGAGGGGAAAATGGAAGGCGGAGGAAGGAAAGGCCTGGAGAAGATTGGGTTACAGAGCAGGAGAAGTCCAGTGTCACGTCCATCAGGGCGGTGTTTCACAGAAAGGGCGACTGCTGCAAATCTCCCACAACTCGGGATTTGTGGTGAAAATGGACTAAAGCCCTGGAAAAAAAGTGCTATTTTGTTTTTGTTGCTGTTGTTGTTGCTCTTCACTTTCTGACTCCATCTCTCTCCTTCACTTTCCCACTTACACACACGCATACACACACAAACACACACAGTCAGCGGCAGCTCCCAGCTCCCTGCGGTGTGCCTGCTGAGAGGGGTCATGTCAGACATCAACTCCCGTCGCGTCAGCTCTTTTTCTCCCACAATTCAACACAGCTGAGCCTGTCACCACTCTAACCTCCCATCCCCCAAAAAACGGCCCAGACACTGGCCCCTAACATTTACATAGACACGCTCATATTTATGATGTACACACATAAATCGAAATGCGCACACACACACGCACTTGCACAATCTCATTCAAGTTTGATCAAATGTGTACATTTAGATGCAGCGGCGTCCCAGAGGAGACAGACCCCCAACTGGTGTCCACCAGCAGGGGTGCTGATCCTGTGCTGACATTCCCATCTCAGCCGTCACAACTTCCCCACCAGTTTTCACAGTAGAGGCCAGGACACACACACAGCCACAGTTGTCTGAGCTACTCTCCCAACAAAAAGGAACACTTTTGAAAGTTTTTCCCCCACTTTCTTTCTGTCATTTCTCTTCAGATTACTCTATAACGTCTAGCATTTTCATGTGCATGAGGCAGAAACCGGTGCACTTGGCCAAGTGTTGCACAACTGCAGGTGATGGTGTATTAAAGATTTCTGCATACAGTATGTAGCCTAGAGTGTGCTAGACTTATTTATTTTTCAATGGTGTATTGAAGGGCCATAAACTTAGTCTAACATTTCTGAAAAAGTTTTGGCTGGTATCTGCATGCTGTCGATATCGATCACAAAAAAAATGTTTTCACTTTGCCAGAAAATAAACATATATACATCTGTAAAAGTATAGTGAGAAATAGTGAAGCAACTAAGGAGAAAATTTGTGTCATTTTATAAAAGACTATTGACTCCCATTTCAAACTGCTTAAGTCCCATGAAAAAGAAAAATAATTAATCATGCAGCTCATAATATTATATGTCTAAATGACAGAGATATAACTGGCAATAACTGATGAAACAATTGTAGACAGGAGAACAATTCAAAGGCAGGCAGTGCCAACAAAGCGCTGTCTGAACAGCGTTCTGTAAGGCAACCTGGGGATCAGTCATTGTCCCCCTGTCTTTCTGCACGTCTCCTTCTGTTTAATTAAAACACTGTGTTAATGTGACAGACTCATGCACAGTTGACTGCTGCCACTGACTCTTCTGCGACCATAGAAAAGAGTGAGAAACAAAGGGCAACCTCTCAGTTGAACAGCAACCTATGACGTATGAAATCTTTTGTATTTGTTTTCAGCCATGATTATTGCAAGGTTGCAGGTTGTTGTTGTTGTGATAAAAGTGAAGAGTTTGTATCTTCAAAAGGGAAAAAAAAATGTATGAGGGGAAATTAAATTAACACTGTTTGATTAAGGAGTGCAAACAGGACAATGCAGAGGAATGCTGCGCTAACAAAGCTCAGTTTGACTGATGTTCTGTAAGGCAGCCAGGAAGATCAGTCATTGTCTCTCTGTGATTGGTGAGTTGTCTCGGCTGCATCACCTCCAACAACATGGGAATTCTCCCCTGCTGCTGTTTCTCTTTGCCTGCAGAGAGAGAGAGTGGTTATATGAGTGATGACTAAACAAAAGCATCACAAAGGAAGTCAAATTAGTGTTTGATAAGTTATCTGACAACAGATATGGAGGAGGATTTGAGGGTGTTTTAATGATACCCAGTAACCCAAATTAGGTTTTGCTGCATTGATCAACTATATACGGATGAACAGAGAAGATTCCCATCAGCCAGCTTTATGTCAAAGTAAAATTATGTGTATTGTTGGAACATGCATCATAAATAATGTGGAGTTAACTATGAGTTAATGAACATAACCTCAGTTAAGGAATAAATTAATTATCGTCAATATCCTACTAAATGCATTAAATCATCATTATTTCACTACTTCCCAAAACTGAAAGTGATGCTCAAACAAGAATATACTGTAGTATTATTGTATTATTCACTCACTCATGCATGTTTAAATACTGTTTATGAAAAGTTTGTGGTTTTCCTCTTTGGAGAACAACAGCCACTTACTTAGCCAGTTACACTGGATTGTAGTGATAATGAGTTTTTGCATTTGCAGCAGAACAAAGAATCAGCACTAACCAAAACTTCCTCACCAATTTGCTCAGTATGTCTTACATGTTTACCTTTTTATCTCTGTACGGTAAGTGGTTCTAGTGAAGATCACTACACAGTCAAGGTAGCTGTTTTTTTTTTTTTGCCATGACATAATATCAGACTAGATGAAAACACTAAAGATCTGCAGTGGGGCAACAGTGGTTGCCATACCACACTCCTATGGATCAACCAGCTCTGACTTATATAATAATAATAATAATTATTATATTCATGATTTATGTTCATTTTGTTTTCTGTGCAGGTTCAGTAATAATCCAGCTCCACTGGATTGAAGTTGTCTTTTACAGGGACTCTTCAGGTCAGATCATCTTCAGCAGCATAGCACAATGGCAACATGGGAACTCTGTTTCTCACTTTGGTATTCCTCTGTGTTGTTCAACAATACATGCAGGTATGTATTTGTAACTTTCAATATTCAAACTTCACCAATGCGGGCTCATGTTTCATGTTTTGTCTTGTAGGCTCCTGTTGTCTCCCATAGTGTTACATCATATTAATAGCAAAAAATAACTTTTGGACATAGTGTTGGTGATCATTCTGGGACTGATGAATCAAGATGACAAATAAAGTTAATATACAAGGGTATTAGATTATTTCATATGTCATCAATGTAAAATATTGTGTTAATTGTTGTTGTGATACAAGGTGTCATCAGTATTATAACAGCCAATATCAAAAGTACAAAAAATTAAGTGGCAATGTTCTGTCTATCTCACAGTTAACTTCTTTCTCTCTCATCTTAAAGCCTCAACAGTTTGTCGTGGGCTACAGTCATGTCTAACATGAAATGTGTCCAGCCCTTAGAAAGAGCTTTCATATTGGGTGGTGTGTGCATTTTGTTGGAATTAGGGGGGGGGGGGGTACTGGTGGTGGTGGTGGGGTGTTGGGGTGGGAGGTGGGAGGTGGGGGTGGTTACATCCCAGACGTGTTACCACGGTGACAAGGTGCTCCCTGCCGCCGTCGGGTCTCGGCCAAGTTGGGCGCCATGGTGACTGGGTGGTGACAGACTTTGTGACGAGTCTACTGGGACACCATGGTTGGGTCAGCCTTAAAAACACATGCATATGCAGACATGCATGAAATGCACACACTTACTCATGCACTTGACACAGTTACTGAATATGCATAACTGAAGCACACAAAAGTAACAACTGAGATATGCTGACACAAACGTTTCATATTACATGCATACATGTACAGTATGAGAAGTAGGCCTACACACACCTACAGTATGCACACTTAGTGGCAAACCCATTGGACCTCTGTTTGTTCATGTGAGTATTTCATTTCATTTATTGTTTATTTGACAAGGACAGTGCACATTAATGAACAATTTGTGACGTGCACAATATGTCATGTAAATATGACATACCATACAAAGGGATAACAGTAGGAAGCTACCTGCATGAATATGAAAAAACATAGTATTAGCAGCAGTTACAACAATAAGAAAACAGATAGCAATCTGCATAAATATATCCGTGTGACTGTTGATATTAAATTGAAAATTGGTTTTCAAAAGCAGCAGAATGTCATATCAACTACTTCCCTTTTGCTGTGGGAATGATTCCAGGCTTTTATCTCGGTTACTGCCCCAAGCCAAAATATCCATCCATGTTTGTTGATGCTATCACTGTGTGCGTGTGACGTGTGTGTGTGTGTGTGCGTGTGCATGTTCATGATTTGCCTCAGCACAAGGACAGGATGGTTACTTTCAGTGTTGTTGCATGTACACCTGCTTGTTTGTGTATATTTTTATGTGCATTTTCCATACACACACCTGTGTAGATAGTGGCATACACAGAAATCCTGACACAAAATATCAAGTAAAGGAAAAAATAACACACGTCCACCCTAATGCAGATGTAAGACAAACACACACAGACAAGCAGAAATACACACACACACACACACACACACACACACACACACACACACACACACACACACACACACACAAAAAAAAAACCTTGACCAGGAAGACAGGAGAAGGCAAGGAGCCACAGTTTGAGCTTCCTGCTGTGAGGGGTCATGACCCCTATCAGACTCTGTGTCAGTCTGCCTATTGTGCCCTGGGTGCCACAAACACACACACACATATACACACACGCAATGCTATAACTTACATGGTCTCCATGACGATGGTGGGGGCGACAGTAAGGCGACAGGATGGCGCTGTATTGACTGCTGGGGTGCTCTGATGAGAGGACTCTGATCTAATCATAATGCATTAACTGTATCTGAGCAAGATCTGCAGGTGTCGACACATTATGATTAAGTGTATTTACAGCTGAGAAAGGTAGATTGGGAAAACATGCAATCAAATTAATACATTTACATACATTAATACATAAATTACTATTGTGTGCGTGTGTGTTATATGGTTGGTTTTATCTGCTGCGGCTTTGATCACCAAGAGCTACAATGGCCATACTTATTACAGGAGGTGGCACATGACTGTAACTCTCTTACAACTGTAGCTACTGTAAATCTGGTTCAATCCTAAGGATACCATTAAATTTAAATTGAACATTTCATAGCCTTACACCAGGCCTTTTAGTGAATACACAAAACTCAAGCCTGAAACCTGAAAAAAAAAATTCACTGCTGCTGTTACAGAAAATTTTGTAGAAGTCCTTGAATGATATTTTCCAAATAAAGAGTGATTGGTTTCAATTTCGAATGAAACAATTATACATTGTTGTGGCAATGTTATTTGGCCAAATCATACTTTATTTTATATGCTGCTGAACTGATAGAAGCTCATCACACTGGCTGTATCTTATACTGGGGCATGACCCAGTGCAAAAAGAAGACGAGTTGTTGGGAATTCAGACTGCATGTTGTCCTCACAAAATTCCCTGCAGTTACACAAAGGACACAAAACACACCTGCAGGGATGAGGAAGTTGCAACAGGGTAGTATTTCTCACCTCTTGCCGGTAGGCTACTCATACCCTTATCCCATCTCAGAGAGTAGTATGTATCTGCTGCCCCCTTTTGATCAGTAAATGTATGACAGCCTTTAAGTGACTGTTTCACATAAGTGTGGGGCCTTGGGCATCTTGTGTACAGCAAACAGAAACAGTTGATGCACTAACAGTGATAAAAATAAATAAATTTAAAAAAGGTAGGGTTTTCTATTGCTATGTGACAGCAACTTTAACAAATGTCAGAATATAATTTACATAATCAGATTGTTTGTTTTAGAAACATAAATAGAATATGACATTATGTTAGGCTATGTCATGTCGCAGCACACCCTGACTGGTCACTGTTATCAGGTTTACACTGGGTAAAGCGCAACATTTATAAATAATTTGTAAATTTTGTTTGTCTTACACACTCTGAATCACTAATCACCTCGTCACAGGTTTCATAAGCGATAATCGACCGGCTGTCAAGATAGTTCACCTCCTGCTCTTGTTCACAATGGTGGTGGGATACACCGTTTACCACGCTCAAACACCAAAGACCAAAATGCATCTATCAAATTATGTAATAAAAGGCAATTTAACTCGGCCATGTTGTAAAACATGAACAAAGAATGTCGTCTTTATTAACGATAGAGTCTGTAAAACAGAAAATTAGCAGAACCGGAAGTGTTTGGCAGGGTAGCATCTTGACCCATCAGTGAGTCTCCGCCCACCTCTCTCTCTGACCAATGAGCGCTGTCGGTACTCAGTCCTCCTGGGCCGCTGGAGTTCGCGGGAAACCGGCTGCTATCGGGACACAGCAAACCTATATGCTTTTTAGAACAAACAACCTATTTCGAAACGAAGTCAACTTGTCATTAATTGTTGTTTATTACATTGTCACGCGTACAAACGGCGAAGTGATACTGCACTGAATCGCCGTCTTTGTAGTACCGCTGCTGCTATGCTAGCATCCCTCGCTCATTAAGCTAGGTTATTCGCTAACGGGAGCACTGCTGCATGCGACCGGACAGAGAAAAAAAAAAAGACAAGAAATAGACAAAGGACAGTCTCTGTCAGGCACGAAGTAGAATGACAAAATGAGCTTGTTCAACCTTGACCGTTTTCGTTTCGAGAAGAAACCAGCGACAGCGGCGAACAAAGACCAGCACAGCGGCTCCAAAAGCCCAGAGTCCGAGAAGGAGAACAAGCCAGGTAACTAGCCAGTGTCACGGCTAGCTCACGGTGCTGGTAGCCAGATGTGTGGAGCATGCTATTGTTAGCAGCAGTTGAGGAATGCGACTTTCATCAACACACTGCATTCAAAACTGTCATTTCGTCCTCCTCCTCCTTCATTTCATCGAGAGGTTATGTATCTGTGTTGTGCCAGGTATTTTAGACACCTTAATGGCAGCACATCGATATCAGTGCTGGATAGTGCATGAAGCTTTGGTACAATATCACAACGAGATTTACAATATTATCACATAAACCATTTGCAGGCGTCATACATGCTTTCTAAGCCCAGTATTGTTTTGTTATGGGTCCTTGTATGTCCACCATCTTCTTCCTCCAGGGGTTATTGAAGTGGGTTAGATATATCAATATTACATAATAATGCAATTACGCTGTTGACATTGTATTTTCATTTAGGTGTGTGATATGAAAACGTTCCCATTGTTGTCACAGGTGTCACTCCTCTTGTTATAACCCCCATTTACACTATGAGTAGTTGGATTAAATGACAGGAACAGCCCACACTAAAGTCTATCTTAAATGTTGGCAAACTAGCCTTATAAAATATATCTTTTTTATCACTGCTGTGAGTGCATTTGGTAATTCATTGTTTAACGTTGTGCTTTTCAGCTCAGATGAATCCAGTCAAAGCAACACCGAAGTCCCATGCAAGAGGAGTGGTTTTTGAGGAAGTCTTAACTATTGATTTGGAAGAGGATGGAGACGCCTCTCAACCGAAGACCAAGATAACACAGACTAAAAAATCCAAGCAAGTGTTCAATTAAATGACATTTGCCACATTTGTGTTACATTTAAGCAGATTCGCACTGTTTTACAGTCTTTCTGTTTTTCTCCAACAGCAGTTCCATAGAGATATCATCCGAAATTGTGCTGTCAGATCTCACGGATGATGAGGACAATGAATTGGAGGCAAAAATTAAAAAACTCATAGACATATTTCCCCATGTGCCCAGGGAAGACCTGTTGGAGGTGAGTTTAAACAAAGCGGGAACACACAGAACACATTAGTGTAATTCACGAAATGCCATATTTTATTAAGCATGATCTGCATTCCAATGTTTCCCTATCATAAAACATACAGTTACTGAATTTACTAATGTAGGCCGGCCAATTTAGTGAATTTTGCCTTGCTCTGGTGTACTTTCAGGTCATTGAAAGCTCAAGCACAATGGACGCAGCCGTATCGATGTGCCTTTTGAGATTTGGTGATAAAGACCGTAAGTAATCACGTTTCTGTATGGCCACATGATCACAGCTCATTCTAATATGAAGAAGGCTTAGTTAATGATTTGGGAACTATAGTAACTACCCACAAATATCATAAATATATGTATTTTGAAAAAGCACACTGCTATACTTTTGAAAAAATATATTACTACTACGACTGTCTGTCAGGAGGTACATTTGGGAAAACTGCTTATTTTGTCTTTTCAGCCCCAGGCAAGAAGAGGAAGTTGGATGAATGCAGCAGCTCTCAGGGTAGTGGTGATGACAGACCCAGCAAGAAGATGGTGACATCATCAGTAGTAGTAGAAGTAAGCATGATGAACCTGCACAGTTGCAAGTACCGCTTAAGGATCATCTAGCTGAGTGTGTTCAGATTAGGATTGCACAGTATCAGGGCATCTGTGTAGCACTGTGCCACATTGTGTTTCAATCACATTGCGTTTAATTGCGCTGTCCTAGTTTGAATTGATGATATAATGATCAGACAGAAATCTTGTGAACCTATGGAAGGTTTCGAGGAGGCTCAGATGTTTCAGGCAAAATCATTTATTGAAGCTTGATCAAAGTTAAAGTATAATGCAACCCAAATCTGAAAGACCCCTTTATGGTCAATTATATTTATTTCTATGTCCAAATAGTGTTGTGTGTTGGTGTAAACCATGACCCTGAGGGCTGTGGTGATGAAATGTCCTGACGACTGACCAAAGACTATGTCCTCCCTTATGTGTACGATATTTGTTACTATGGTAACTCCAGTGGAGAGTAGCCATCTGAATATTTATTAAGTTACACTGGAAAGAAAAATGAAACATTGGCCATATAGGACCTCTGAGTGACCTGTGGAGAAACATGGCCTAATACTATCCACCTTTTTCCGAATGCCAAAAACGTAAGCTGGTTTTTCTCTTCCGGGGGAATTATATGTTTACATTTCCATGATTTATGTAGTCGCAGTAAATGCATGGATGTTTTTGTTTTCTTCATTGAAAATCTGTCAAATGAAAATCTGTCAAAATGCATGGATCATTACATTATGCCAGCTTTTAACACTGGATATCACACAAATGGACATCCATTGTTAAAAGCCAGCATTAACCATATATATACATTTATACTGGACATCTGCCCGTTTCACCGATGTATTGCCAAAACTGTTAACAAACAAGTTATGAGAAACAATTTCTTGTCTTGAAAAAGAAAGGAAAACTAAATACTACCTTCGGACATAATTAACTTCTACAATACATATATATATACATGACCATAAGATAATTAAGAAACAACAACTTGTAAAGTCGGGTAATTGAAAATGTCATGTATTGAATCAGTGAGTGTATTTGAAATACTCAGTGATCCACCTTACTGGTGGATCAGTGAGTATTTCAAGTATTCCAAACACATGGAACTATCACGATCTTAGTACTTGAAGTTGAATCAGTGTGCACATCTCAGTTACTGATTAAAAATCTTTTCACCCCTTTTCTGTTGAAAAGCTCTCTGATGATGACGATAACGACGATAAAGATCCCAGCTGGGAGAAGAAAGAGGCCATGGTGAAAAAACTGCAGAAAAAGTTTCCTGACCAGGACAAGGAGGTGAAAACACACAAACACAGCGTTCCCCTGTGACTCAAAAAGACATTTTGTTTTCAGATAGATTTCAGCACAATCTGATTCATCCCTCCTAACCTGTCTTCAACATAATAACTGAACTGTCCATCTGACTGAGTTTGTGAGTTTGTGATGAATCCAGAGTGAGAAAATGTTATTGCTGCCTTCTGTTTTACTTGCACAGGAGCAATTGCCTTACATTTAAAAGAACTCAAAGCTCACTCAGCATCCACTGCCGGTGCTGTCTTTCCATTTACGACTGAAATCAGCTTGTAAGCTGACTCTAAAAAAAATAATAGTCTTTTACTGTGAAAGAAAACTTTAATTTAACAGCAGACAGCAGAGAGGATGAAAGTGTTCACAGTGTCTAATCTGTAAACACTGGCATTTTAACTTTAACTGAGAGTGACTAAATTATTCAGTGAATAAATGAATATGTGAGCAGCGTTGAGATGATGTGATTTTTTTTTCTCCGTCTCAAAACATCCACACCTCATTATCACCCAGTAATCAGCGGCACTGAAAATAACACGGTGAAACAGGAATCGTTTAGTCATTGATGTTTTATGAATATGACAATCTTCTCATCTTACAGCAGAGCAAATAACAGTAATTGTCTTAGTTTGTCGTCTGTTATACATCTGCTTGTAGCAATTACAGACAGAAAAGCAGATATTGTGAGCTGATGTTTACACGGGTGTTTCTGTAGACGGTTTTAGTTCTGACGATTTCTGTTGTTTGTCTTGCAGGAGCTGCGGCTGGTGTTGCAGGAACACAACTGGAATGCTGAGGAAGCCCTGCAGGTTCTGCAGATGTTCTCAGACCCAGGTATCAACACAACAGCTGTCATCTGAATCTAGCCATCTTTTCATGCATGTGTCTGCTTTCGACTTGCATGCTTTGTCTGCTCACTCCGATACTGATTCACTCTTGTTTTTTTATGTTGTCAGATAACACCAGTTTCAGCTCACCCGAGTCAGAAGAAAAGAAATCCAGGAAATCAAAGAGCAAAGACAAGTCAAGCAGGGACCACAAAGAGTTGAAGCGCCACAAAGATCAGGCAGACAGGAAAAGTAACCATAAGGACTCTGTCAGTGAAACAGAGGAGGACAGTACAGATGCTACAAAGGACAGCGAAGATGAGTCAGATGAAGAAGACAAAACAGATTCCAAACGAAGAATGAACACACGACCTAAACGTTCTGATTCAGAGTCTCCATCCTTCTCTTTCAAGAAAATAACTACCTCTTCCTCCGCGAAGTCAACCTCCTCGTCCTCTGCTGCCCAGATGCTGTCCAGATTTACCAGTGGAACCAGTATAGCTAAGAAACAGGCATTAGAGAGAAAGAAAAAGGCTCATGCGTCAAATGAACAGGTCAGCTCTGAGGGGGAAGGTGGAGACGACTCAATGAGTGAGTTTGAGGACTCTGACGAAGAGTTGGATTATGGTGGCGGCATGACAGAAATCAAGAAGGGGATAATGGCTTTCTTCCAGGAAGCAACGATAGATGAACTGTCGCTGATTGCTGGGTGCTCAGTTAAAAAGGCCCAGAAGATTGTGGAGCTGAGGCCCTATGATAGCTGGAAAAGCCTGGTGAGAGAATGTGATTCTTTACAAACAGATGTCATGCTCGTGGTGATTGCTCTATGTCGGTTTGCACAAGGCATTAATGGTGAAAGAATGAACTACAGTCAGTAAAGCAGTGAAGGACTGATGTCATCCAACCAAACACCTGGAAATGTACTGTGACCTGTAACGAGTCCTCTTGACTGTATTTACCTATCAAATGCACTACATGGAGGTCTCTGTAGAGATGAGACATTTCTTAAAAGCTGTTTTTGAGTAGCACAGCTGTTCAATTCCTGACATATCTCATATTGTGCCCTTTTATTTTCCATACATCTGTTAATCTTAACGCCTGAACACAATACAGTAGTGCAATATTTAATATTATAGTGCACAGGGACTTATTGGAGTACTTTCTAACAGTTTGTACAGTTGTTATGAGTGGACGTTGACGTGTAACGATTCTGTCCTCTTCAGGTCGAAGTCTTTCAAAAGGAAAACGGACTGTCAGACAGCTTGCTGCTGGGCTGCAGACTTGTTCTCAAAGAGCGGAAGGTTGTCTTGGGTCTCATGTCCAAATGTGACACCATTTCCTCAAAACTGTTGAAGCAGGTGACTGAAATGATGGACAAGGGAACAGGGACCATGAAACAGCCTAAAGTGCTCAACACACAGTGAGTGACATGCACATAGACACATACTGAAATTGCAATCATATAACCTAACTATTTCTCTTGCAATAACCTGACAAGTGCTTTGGGAAGTTTTCATATAATTTTAAGAGCAAGTATATGTATGTAGTTCACCAGTGCTGAAGTGATAGGGTTACTGTCAGACTGAAATGCATGTATAGTAAATAGTACAGAGTAGAGGAAAGTGTAGTGTATGAAGTGACGTAAGGTATGAAATGCGTGAGACCACTTTTCCATTATCCAAGTATTTTGTAGCTTGATTTCATATCATGAGATCTTTTCTGACACATTTTCAGTGCGCAATATAAACAAAACGTGGCACAGTAACATGTCACAGTAACAATTTTGTGTATTTCCATAAATGTTGCATTAGGACATGGAGACTTTCAGCTTTATTTATTTTTCAGCCTGTTATTGATTGTCTTTCAGATTCCAGCTCAAACCCTATCAGCTAATTGGTCTGAAGTGGCTGCTGCTTCTGCATGAGCACAAGCTGAGCAGCATCCTCGCGGATGAAATGGTAAGGCAACCAACTTTGGAGCTGCAGGAAGAAAGTGCCCATCTGTAGATATGAGTCTTTCTGTGTCAGACCCAATGAGTGCTTTGTGTGGATGTGTCACTTTGCCACAGGTGAATAAAGAGAAATTAGAAAGAACAGACTGTGCGTGTGCGTTAGGGCTGGGTAAAAATATCGATTCAGCAATGCATTGCAATTCTTTTCTCTGCAATTCAATATCGATTCAGCAATCTTCTGAATCGATTCAAGCCCCTGGCCAGTGGGGGCGCTGCGAGCAACACCCTCGTGTGATTCGCGCTGTACGGACGGGGGCCGCACTAGACCAAACCATAACAATATGGGAGTGAGTAGCAGCAGCAGCGGGGATCGATCGTCGGGGGAGGGACGCACCGCGCCGTGCCGTATTAACTTTCGCTTTCAACACGCGCTGCTGTTATGCATGCGTGATGCGTGCTTCTCTGTGGTGTGTATGTGTGTGACAGGATGCGGCCATCGTCCGACGGGGGGGGGGGGGGCGGCGAATATCGCTACTTTTTTTTTTTTTTTTAAGACGTTAGTTTAGGCGGCAGCTCTTTGTTGTTAAGGCGGCCGCCTTAACAGGAAAGCGCTGCGGGAAACCCTGAACTTATCTGACAGCTGCTCTCACTTCTTCCTCTGCTCCTCCTCACTCACTCACCTACACACAGACAGGACTCTGTCTTCCTCACACTCACCCCAGCCCCCCAGTTTCTCATCCCACCTGCCCGTACCATACACATTGACAGTCAGTCAGAAATCACAGAACTTAAACATCATAACAAGAACATTACTGCGGGGTCGCTACAATATTTTCAGTTGTGCAGTCAACTATTATTAATAATATTGTTTTGTATTGTTTTATTACTCAAAATGTTATGAGTTATTTTCCAAGAGGAAAGTATCACATAGCCTAATTAAAATTTAGCTGCACTGTAGTTCAGTGTTAAAGCAGTGTCATATTTTGTTATGCTATGAGTTATACTATGGCTGTTCATAAGGCATGAAACTAAACAAATAATTATAAAAAAAAAAAAAATCTGGTACTCTTATTTGTGTATTTCTGCTTGATACTGAATCGATATCGAAGCATTTCAATCAATATCGAATCGAATCGATATCGAATCGAATCGTGACCTAATGAATCGAAATCGAATCGAATCGTGAGATTCTCAACAATACCCAGCCCTAGTGTGCGTGTGCGTGTGCGTGTGCGTGTGCGTGTGCGTTCGCAAACATCTTTGTAGTCAGTCTACCTGGCTCTTGATTTCTTTGTGTTTGATATCTGACTAACTCTATATATCTCCTCTCATCTTTTTTTCACTTTCTTCACTCCTTCTCTCAGGGTTTAGGGAAGACTATTCAGGCTATAGCATTTCTGGCCCAGCTATATCAGAATGGCATAGAGGGTCCTCATGTCATTGTTGTGCCGGCCTCCACATTGGGTAATTATATCCACAAATTCACATACTTGCTGCGTCATATTATTTTAAATAGTCTAATAACACAGATAATACTGTTCAGTAGAATGTCATTCAGTGTCTGTTTACATATACTGTAGGATTTATATACAGAAAAAGCATGTTGTAAGGGGAGGAACGTTTTCAGTGGTGGCTGCATTTCTTGAACTATGATCAATTTTTTATTGTTCTTCTCCATGTTAATATAACATTTCTTGAACTATAAATACAACAAAGCTACATTTCTTGTTTGAAGGTGCTGGTCAAATAAGGTTTATTATAGTGTCCATATCTGAAAAAGAGAAATGTACTCCTTACTCCACCTGCTGCTCCAGTGTATTTATTATGATAATTTATGCAACTGTCCTCTAATACAGCAATACTAAAAAATATTTTTCTCTGTTTTGTAGATAACTGGGTCAGAGAGATGAAGCTGTGGTGTCCAAGTCTCAAGGTTTTAGTCTATTATGGTAAGACTTCATTCATTAATTCAGATTCAAATCTCTCATGTTGTGTTCCTGATGTGAACACTGCAAAAGACTGGCAACATATAGTATTTACAGTTCAATTATGATCACAAGGAAAAATATGTGCTTATGTTGTTATTTTGTTGTATTGTTTAAGTCTTCACTCACATTGTGATCTTTTTCAAATGAATGAGGAACGAATATTTTTGGGCTGCTGTGCTGTTGTGTGTACATGGCCTAAATCCTACTTCTTTCAATGAGTATTTCTAGGACAGTCATGTTTCCTCACAGTCTGAGACTAAAGCAGAGTTTGTCGTCTTGTGATCTATCCAGGATCTGTTGAAGACCGCCGCTACCTCAGACACGATATCCTCACTAAGAATTGTGACTTCAGTGTGATAGTGACCACGTGAGTAAACGCATAGATGTCCTGCATCATGGTTTACCAGTCATTACAGCCAGCGTGCTACTGGAAGACCAAGTTTGTGTTATCTGTAAAGGCCATTGAAAGCCTGAAGCAAATTTCCACGCACAACTAATCCTTTGCTTGTGTTTCCTTTGTTTCATAGCTACAACTTGGCCATAGGGAACGATAGCGATCGCAGTCTTTTCCGCAAACTCCCTCTGGAGTATGCAGTGTTTGACGAGGGCCATATGCTGAAGAACATGAACTCCCTGCGCTACCGCCACCTCATGGCTATTAATGTAGGTTACCTATCATTTCACAATGCATTTTCTACCTGTGCTATTTTCATATCGTTCATAGAATTCTCTACCTGTCTATCAAATACATCCACATGTTTTGCATGTAACACTTCTCTGTGGCTCTCTGTCTCTCCTTGAAGGCTCGGCACCGCCTGCTGCTAACAGGAACTCCAGTGCAGAACAACCTCTTAGAGCTTATGTCTCTCCTGAACTTCATCATGCCTTCTATGTTCTCCAGCTCCACCTCACAGCTCTCCAAAATGTTTTCTATGGTAAGTGAGTGAGCGCATGTGAAGATGGTAAGCTCAGTTTTGAATTTGATTAGAAATGCTGAGCTACAGTTCAGATCACAGCAGCATCCTTGGAAGTCCGTCAAGATGAAACCTTACTTTTGACCTTGATCATACATGCTGGTTCTCAGCAGTACTGTAGACTTCTTTTGATACTATATGTTTCAAGTGAAAAATGACAACAAAATGTCTTGTCCTCAAATCTACTAAACTAGACCAGTAAAAATGTATTCTTTAGTTCTATTGTACTTTAATCTAATCCAACCAAAATGTTTGACACAGAAAACCCATGAGGAGCAGAGTCGTTTTGAGAGGGACCGTATTTCTCAGGCAAAACTCATTATGAAACCATTTATCCTCAGAAGAGTCAAGAGCGAGGTGAGTTGATCTGGCACATTTGTAATTAGGAAATGCATGTTTGAGTAATGTACTAAATGGAAAGTGGCATAAGATCTCCCACTTATGGGAAACATATTATATATTCAGTTTTTCCTCCTCTGTTAAGAAAGGTTTTCATTCTGAGGAATTCCTATTCCAGGTCCTCAAGCAGCTGCCTGCAAAGGAAGAGGTGGTAGACTTCTGCTCAATGAGTGACAAACAGCAGGGTCTCTACAAGGACCTATTTAAAAAACTCAAGTCATCCACCAATGGCGAGAGTAAGCCTCCTGGAAGCTCCAAATGCTCACTATTGTCACTGCATCATGTTCGTACAAATAACTGAAATGAATTTGTAATAATTTGTCCTTGCCTTTCCTCTGCAGAGAGAGAGATGTGTAATGTGATGATGCAGCTGAGGAAGATGGCAAACCATCCACTGCTCCATAGACAGTACTACACCACAGAAAAGCTCAAAGCCATGAGCAAACTCATGCTCAAGGTCAGTCCTACTCCCTGACGACCCCATAATGGTTGTCATTTTTGTATCAATGTTTTGTCAAGAACATTTTTAACAAAACATTTTAGATCCTTTGTGCTGTGATGCTGGTCGATGACACACATTCACCCTAACAACATTCATGCCAACTTAACTCCAACACAGCAAAATAGAGGAAAAGGAAAAGTGTTTTTTTTTGTTAAACTGTATTCTAATGACGCTCTGAGAGACAAACTGTTTTCCTGTTTGCCTATCTAATGCCTGTCAGGGCTTTGGCAGGTGAACAAGAATTCACAGCCTCTTGTGGCTAAAATGAGTATTACAAAAACAATGTGACTAAGGGCTTAATTTAATTATAATTTTTAGTGTATAGTCTGAAGCATGATCTGATATCACCAAGTAATTAACAGCCCAGGAGCGCTGTTATAACCAACCGGTTAGGGTTAGCGTTAGTCCTGGGCTGTTGATTACTTGGTGGTATCAGATTGTGCATAGTCTGAATCCTTCGATCCTTTTAAGTTTATTCTTCTGCACAAACTCGTCTACCTTTGTTTTTTCTTACTTATTAATTCTTTTAAAAATTGGGGATAATTATTTATTTCTGTGCTCCATCATGTTAAATGTTTCCATCTCGCCTCAGGAGCCAACTCACTTTGATGCAGATGCTGCTCTGATCCAGGAGGACATGGAAGTCATGTCTGACTTTGAGCTACACCGTCTATGCCAGCAGTACTCAACCATCAGCTCCTACCAACTTGAAAATGATATTCTGCTTGACTCTGGGAAATTCAGCCACCTCACAGACCTGCTAGCCTCTCTTAAAAAGAAGGTATATAAAGATTAACAGATTAAAGAATACAGGTAGAAGGAGTAATGCACATTGCATGCACAGTCATTTAGCATTACTTTTTTTTTTCTACAGGGAGACAGAGTGGTATTATTCAGTCAGTTCACCATGATGCTGGACATTGTGGAAGTCCTGCTGAAACATCTCAACCATCGTTACGTCAGACTGGATGGATCTACGCCCATAGCTGACAGGTCAGATACGAGACTCGGAACATTTAAAAGACACATCCACTGTAGCCAATAATTCAGATAAGCCAGGGCAAAAATAAGTTGTAGTGGAAACACTTTTTGGATTAAAATTTCTTATTACATTGAGAATAAATGCTCAACTTTGTCTACACACCATAAATAATGTCAGGTGTAATGGCTAAAATGAGATCTGATCTGTGTCCTGCAGGATTGGGTTGATTGATGAGTTCAACACAGACCCCGACATATTTGTGTTCTTGTTGTCAACACGAGCCGGTGGCCTGGGCATCAACCTCACCTCAGCTAATGTGGTCATTCTGCATGACATCGACTGCAATCCCTACAATGACAAACAGGCAGAGGACCGCTGTCACCGTGTAGGCCAGACCAAGTAAGATGTCGTCTGTTACATGTTGAATTTTACCTGAGGAGGTGTTGTACTTGTTGATTTACTGTAATGACTCATGTATGTGACGTTGCTGTGTGTCAGGACTGTAAGGGTGATGAAGCTGATTAGTAAGGACACCATAGAGGACTGCATACTGCAGCTGGGACAGAAGAAGCTGAAGTTGGAGCAGGATATGACTGCTGCTGACCAGGGTGAGGAGATGTGTATACACACACACGCACACACACACACACACTTTCTTCTTCAAATGCATGCACATCCTGCTTGATAATCACTGTCAGTTAAGTTCAAAGTTTTATTTACATACAAGTAATTGAAGTAAAAGATAAAAATATTGAATGCTCTGCGCAAAAGAAAAAAAATCACAAGAAAACAAAGTGTTTTTATGTGTTCTTTGATGGAGCACAGTTCATATGCACATAGTTCTTTGAAACAGATGGGGAGTAGTTAGTTCTTTAGTAGTGGCCATATGCACATCATTAACATTAGCATGATAGATGTGTGGTAATTAATGCTACTTCCAGCTCTGTCAACGAGGGTTTACGACCTCTCTGGGCCAATTTTAAGGATCTCCTTCATTTTAAAACCTGCAGAGAGCCAAAATGAAATATTAAACGTGAAACATTCATCAACCAATATTTAACTTACATAAATTGTGATTCTAAAGATGAAAAGGTGTAAAAATAAATAAATAAAGAAATTCACCACATTTGTAATATCCCAAAGTATTTGATTCAATACATCAACATGCAAGATGTGATGAGAATTCTTTCACGCACCTGTGGAACCATTTATGAGTTAGCAATGCAAAACCTTCGGTAATTGGACATATAGAGCATTATTATTACAGAAGATTGAAATATTTTAATAACAACTGTGCTGAAATTGTGGCATGCAGAGTTAAAATTACTTGTATTTAACCTAATTTTCTTAATTACAAATGAAAAACAAAAACATGGTTTGTTCTTCAGGGGATGAGGGAACGATGACTGAAGATATGGCGTCTTTGATCAAAGCTTCACTTGGACTGTGAAACGTAAACTCAAGAAACTTGACCGTACAAATACACTTTCAATGGCATTCCTGTGATCTTGGGCGGACTTCGGTGGTCGGAGAACAAACCAGTTTTGCATCTGAAGCTGAAAACTACTGAAAACTATATGCTGCCATGAGGGAACATTGTGATACTGAGATCTGACTCACTGTGTAGCTACGTATCTGTGCCTCAAACACTATTTTTACACACACACAGTTTCTCTTACTTGGACTCTAAGACCAGTTTATAAAGGCTTAACAACGAATGTTGCCCTTTAAACAGTATGCACTCCACTCGTTACGCAAAGAGATTTGTGTAACATGTGGAGCTGTAGAAACTTGAAAGACTGCAGCGTTAAGTTCAGACCAAAATGATTTTAAAGAAGCATGTGTTGGAGCACACGATCAAACTTATGGTTCACTGAATACTATGAAAGTATGAAAAGTTTAAGTTCACCCATGTGAACCTATGTGATGTGACTGCAGCCTCGTAATTATTAGATAAATGTACCTTTATGCCGGTAAGGAGTATCTGTATGCTGGTAAGATTTCCAGTGAAATACTCAGTAGTTGTGTGGATATTGTGATTACACACTGAAATTGGTGGTCCATGGAGAATAGTATCATTTATCATCCTTTCTACCAGACAGTATCACATCTTGCCAGACTGTCACATCTTTTTTTTTTTTTTTTTTACATCCAAATGATTTTACTGCTGTTATCCTTGGTAACAACAGCAGAAAGCATAGCAAAATTTAGCCATTCACATTTATATCCAAAGCTGCCGTTCCTGCTAAGTTGCGGTTGCATCAAAAGTTCAGCCAAGTATTTCAAAAAATGGTATTCTTAATCACTATTGGTGTAATGTGATGGGTTTCATTCTGTTATATTTTAAAAGCCTAACACTGTCACCACCAGTAATGTTTTTAACTTTAATGGGTTTAGAATATAACAGAATGTCTGACGAAGTATGGTGCTTGAATTTTCTTTTTGCTCTTTTCTTTTTCTTTTTTTTTTAATATCTTGAGCTAAGTGACACGATGATGACTTGAGGAAGCAGCTGCTGCATTCATTTACTGTATAAGTGGCTAATGTATTGTTAGTGTACAAGTGTTAACTGTTAGAGCTTTTACTAGGTCATTTGTATGTTTTCTAGGTTCCTGTTTCAACTGAATAATAAATATTGGAATAAATATTTGTGTGGTCATGCCTACAGGGATTTAGCTAGAGGAGTCACCACCAGTAGGTTAATGTATGAATTATGAGATAAAACACCTGGATTAGCAAAAAGGTCTTGATTTTGACAGAAGTGGGATGACATTAGTAAAAATGTGTGTTTTTATGATTATTATTATTATTATTATTATTATTACCATGTAGTGGTGGAAAAAACAGGTCACTTTGCATTAAATTTCTAAATAGCACTGACGAGATAAACTGTACAAAGAAAGTACAATTCCATAATATCAACGAGCATGCAGTTATCTCATTCATTTCCCTTTTTAACAGTGCTGCGGACAGTCTAAGGATTCACTCAGATATAAACGACCACACTAATGCTTTCTTCAATTTATGCCAATCCACCCTGGACAAGATTACTCCTATAAAAACCCAGCTAAAATCAACAATAAAATCAACCCCCTGGATAAATGAAGACATTCAGGCCCTTAAAAGAGAATGCAGAAGAGTGGAAAGGAAGTGGAAATCAAATAATTCTCAATTGGATTAAAAGAAACTCAAAGAGAGAGGACCTCACAGACACCTCATCATGCCCACTTGACCCCTTTCTACCAAACTCTTGATAGAATTGATGGGTGTCATGGCCCCTCATTTGCTTATTATTGTGAACAGGTCCCTGAGTCCCTCACATCTGGATGTGTGCCTAACCTCTTCAAGACTGCATATGTTCAAGGGCCCACATTTGATACAGTAGACGTAAAGAACTATCGGCCTATTTCTAAACTGACGTTTACTAAAGTAGTTATAATGCAACTAAGTACCCAGGACCAATAACATCTTTGAAAATTTCCAGAGTGGTTTATGAAAGCAACACAGTACTGAAACTGCTCTACTTCGTGTCACAAATTATTTATTAATGGCTGCAGATTCCGGTCACTGCTCTGTCCTAGTGCTGCTGGATATAAGTGCAGTGTTTGATACCGATGAGCATGGAATTCTCATTGAGAGACAGAATGGCACCTGAATACATCACTGAACTTTTAACCCTCTACTTGTATAACCTAGCCAGGCCCCTTAGATAAGCTGATCAGAATATTTTAGTTGTTCCTCCAACCGGACTGAACACTTAGATCGTTTTATTTATTTATAGATTCATTTGTATTGTACCTTTGTACTTTTTACTGTCTTTGTGGGCACAGTGCTGCTAACTGTGGCCTTTTGATTGTGGGTCATGTGACCTCAGAGGGAGGGGGGTTGACATGGGGGTTTTCTTCCTCTTTTATTCTTTTTTTGTAATGTTTTAAAGCACTTTGCTAGCTTTTGCTTGAAAAGTGCTATATAAATAAGATTATTATTATTATTACAAATATCCATTAAAACTGATTCAGACTTTACCAACCATACAACATAATGTCAAAAGTAAATGAATTGCATGAATTATAACTGTATTGTCTATCTCCCACTTGTGTGTCAGATACTGTAACTCAAGGTTGCTAACTGGCATTGTGCTAGATAAACATTTTTATTTTGGTATGTACAACATATACACAAGGACAATGGTTTGGGTCTTTTACACAGTTCATTCAATATCATTAAAAACAATTTACATATAAAAGACAACTGACAACTATTATTTTCCAATGGTGCAGCCTCCAAATGTTTCCAGTTAAAATGCAAGTTTATTAGCTTGTTAAAAAAATATGATAGTTACACAACAGTTATTAAGATGTTACTCAAATGTATATCAAAACCTTGTGATCTCAGCATTACTCAGCATTGGGTGAGTATCTTCCACACCTGAAGCCTGTCAAGTGGGGGTCACATTTTACAGTGTAAGTGAAGTACAGAACTCCTCTGCTGAGCTGACAGCTTAGAGAGTGATTTCCTCGCTCAGGAAACACAAAGCATATCCCAGCTCTGTCATTGTAGAGCACATCCCTGTCCCAGACTTCAAACCTCAGCTCCTGCCCCAGTTCTACTGAACCAAAGTCATAAGTGGCGTTCCACGTCGGGTCATTGTTGTCCAATACTGTCTCAGTCTCCTCATACACGCCGTTGTAGAAGATTTTCACAAAGGCATCTGTTTTTGTGAAGGTGTCTGCCCTCAGACCTGCTGCTCTGTGGATCTCCAGTCTGAGTGATCCTCTGCCAGCCCTTAAAGGACAGCAGTTATGGTCCAGGTTGGGAGTTGGGGAACAGTTCTTGAAAGCAGCCTGATCTGGCTGCAGCTGGTTGTCTTTAATATACTCCGTTACTATACTTCTCAGATTAGCACTTATCTGTGAGTCCTCTACCAAATGATGCAGCGGGAAGATGGCATAAGACACCACGTCAGGATTGTCGTGAAGGCTGTTCATCCAGCTGTGATATGCTTCAGATGGGTCCTGCTGGTAGAGGATGTCAGGGAAGTACCGCTCCCCTCCGATAACTTCAATCTTATGTGTCATGAAGCCTTGGTAGAAGCCCATGCTCATGTTGCCCTTCAGGACGTTGTCACACTTGTTGGAGAAGGATACATTTCCAGGAACAAAACCTAGAGCTATACGGAGTTCAACATTCAGACAGTTTTTGATCTCGGCCTCAGAGAAACCCTTGAGTGTGGCCAGGCAGGTCCTGAAGGCAGTGATTCGCCTCACTTTACCACCAAGTTGGACCTAGGGAATCACAAACAAATGATTAGATAAAGCTAGAAAACTTTCCACTAACATGATTAATCATCAAACTCTGTGTTGTCGTCATCAGAATTATTTTGGCACAATATCAAAAAGACAGTCTGTGTCTTAACAGGCAGTATCCTGCGCATTTCTCTGACCTGGTGTATGTAGTGTGTTCCATAGGTGTCTATCAGCCGTCTATACAGGGCTCTGCTCTGGCTTGTGTTCATACTCTGTGGGAGTCTGTTCAGATGCTTTTTGAACTCTGTACTCAGCTGGGGATGATCAGCCAGTCTGTAGCTGAAAAAACAAAAGGCATGTGGAGTCTGACCAGGACACCATGAGAATATCATAATAATAATCTCGTCACAAACACAATAAACCATGAGGTCTCACCTCAGGCCATTAACTATGCTGAATATGTGTTTATTTAGTGTACCATAACTTTCCCCTTACCTGTAGTAGGTGCAACTGATTTCATGGATAGCAAAAGTGGCTTTGTCCACACTGTGCTGTGACCGAGCAAACTTTGCCAAGTCTGAGCGGCTTCCTCCCAGCACTGCCTTGCCAATATTATCAAGGCTCAAACCCAGATCCCAGTTGTTGTTAACCAGGGAGTTGGAGCTCCGCAGCAGAGAGTCCACAGAATGGTGGAGGGCGCTAGAAAGCTGCTTATTGCAGCGGCTGAAGGGACGCCAGTCAAGCACTGCTGCTGGGAGCTTTTGAACCTGAGGTGGATAAAAATGTCAGGATGTAAATGAGGATGCAGGTGCAGGAGAAAAACAGTTAAAGGAAGAGGAACAAACAGCAGACGGTGCTTTGTTTTGGAATGAAGGGAGTTTAGACTGAGGGGAGATGCCGTGAAAAGCAAGAGAAGTTTTACGACTTTCACCTGTCCTCCTTGGAAGCGGTTTGGACACAGTGTGCAGGTGTGGTTGTCAGCCAAATGAGCTTTGACATTGATGACATATGCCCCTGTTCGACGCATCCGTACAACATCAAAACCTTCTCCTGCCAGGTTGTGGCCAGGAACAAAAGGAGCTTTCTCACACTCCGACCCAGATCCAGTTCGACAGCCCTGGACTATGCAAACCTCCAACATAAGTGGCGCAGACAGTATAATCAAAATGATGTCGCTCCGTCGATATCCTCCTGCTCCCATGGTTACCTAAATGTAACAGAGCACACCAAGGTTGGAAAAGGTAGTCATTTAAGTCTGGACTTTAATGGTGGCTTTGTAATGGTTTGCTATTGAGGACACCCTGTAACATGGAAATGTCTCATGAATCCCTGTAAAGGTATTTTCCAAAGTTGCTATATTTGCCTTTAAATTCTAATATATTTCCACAGGTTTGCCAGTGCACAGCAATATAATAGGAGATGAACTGTCAGACAGTAAATACAGATGAGCTTCTAATCCTCTCTGCTTTTTAAACTAGAGTAATCCTACCACAGATGTTGTATTAACATTAGAAACGTGCACAGCAGTAGCATGCACTAAAAACAGCACATTATCAAAGGACAAGGCATCCTTACCTTGGACTGTGCTTGTTTTATTTTCCTTCAGTTTGTATCCTTGTCTTCTTTAAGGAGTTGTTAGGCTGTAGCTTTCTTCCCTTGCTTAAACACTTCTCTTAATATTATTATTATTATCATTAGTATTTCCTCTTCATTCCCAACCACCAATGGCACAGCTCACTGGAAACGATACTGCAAACTGGCTGAAGTCTTGATCCTGCTGGTATTAAAATCGCAGCAGAAAGCTTTTGCTTCACTGGCAGGCTGTGCTGAAAATCCAATGGGGCGCTCCCTTTTGTCTGTCCTCCGCCTCGTGAAACAGACCAAGGAGGGAGTAGCCCTGCTTCAGGGCTGTGTGTCTATTTCTCTATTCCTCTTCCTCTCTCTCTCCCCTAAGGCCATACCAATTTCCTCAGCATGAGTGGGTTTGTTTTCATGCTCAAGATCCAGCCTTATGAATCCCTCACAGCTGCGGATGTGTGTTTATGTGTGTGTGTGTGTCTGCACTTGCACGTGCATGTGTGGGGGAGGGAGATTTTTGTAGTCACGAGAGGGAAAATGCACATTGGTCTGAGTGCTCTTTACGGGAAATGGACGTGTGTATGTGTATGGATGTGCATGCGAGTGTACAGTTCATGTGTGTGGGGCTGCTGTTGTTACTGTGTGTGGTTGTGGTTTTGTCTATATAGTCTCTGAGCCAGCCTGTCTGTGTACTGATAACCTTACCAAAACCATGAGGTCAGCTTTGCCATTGTCTATTTATGGATGTGAGTGGAATGTGAGTGGTTTTCTCTGTGAGGTCAGGGAAGATAAAAGTGTCTCTCTGGGCAAGAGGGCTCATTCAGCATGAGAAGGGAGAAAAGGTTTGTTTTTCAACCCAGATTTGCTGGTATATTTAGAGAACCGATGTGAGATTTGGTGCCACGTTTACAGACCTGGCTACGCATGTCAGTCTAGTGTGTCGTCAGTTGGCACTGTGTGTATGTATTAACGTTGACTCTACACATTTAAAATTCTTCTAAAATCTTATATATCTTTATACGTGCCAATAACTTTGTGAAGGTGGCCACTTACAGTACCATAGTATTTTTCCAGAGAATTTTGGAAGTTTCTTAAAGACCGGGTAAACCAAGAATAAATATGTGTTTTAAGTTTATAATACCACAAGAAAATATATTATTAACCACTCTGTCAAATTTGGAGGACTAAAAAAGTCGTGAAGTATATAAAATTCTGCATCAAAGTTGTCAATAAATGAGCAGTTTTCTCTGGTTCCGGACGGTGGGGGCGTGTCGCGATATGGTCCTGCTGCAGGCAAAGAGACCACGCCCCATGGCAGGAGAGCTGGACCTCACTGACCGTCTCTGATACACAACCTAAACGTGACCTCAAACACACTGCACCACACACCCCAGTCCTCAGCACTGACACAGCTGATAAACCTAAAGGAAATATTTCTTACCTTCACTCTTGGTGTCTAAAACAGTCCCAGCAGCAGCAGCAGTCATCCAGCTGCAACAGGTTATAATCACCATGCTGCTCTGTTTACATCTCGTTACCGGTCAGCATGTTTCATCCATTTGCATTGTGTGAAAAAAATAAATAAAGTTTTTAGCTAACGTTAGCTTAGCTTTAGCTTCAAGTCTCCTGACAGGAGAAGCAGTAGCAGAGACAGTGAATCATCTCTGGACCTGGTACCGAGTCCAGACCCGGTCCAGACCGCCCGGCGCCGTGACACCGCGTCCGAGCTGAGCAGCAGCCGTGTCCCGGTGGGAGGAGACCGGGGAAACAACACGGTGGAGCCGGGAGGCTACGGCTGCTACCGCGGCTAAAAACTTTTTTTTCTTTCACACAATGCAAACGGAGGAAACGGGCAGACCGCGAGTAACGATCAAAACGGGAATAATATCGATCGGTGGATTAATAAACTGTTGGTGCTGGATGACTGATGCTGCCTGTTTTAGACACCAGAGTGAAGGTAAGAAATGGTTTGATCAGCTGTGTGTCCGCTCGGACGTGTGGTGGACTGAGACCACGGCGGAGTTTTGTTTTTTTCTTTTAAACGGTGTTTTCTGTCCGTGATTGTACAGTATGGCTGGTCTCCCCCCCTGTGTCTGGTTGTTTGGGGGGAGAGGAGGCTGTTTGGTCGGACAGTGTGTTAATGAGGGAGACTCAAGTCAAAAGACGGTGTTGTAGCTGCTGCTGCTGCTGTGTGTGTGTGTGTGTGTGTGTGTGTGTGTGTGTGTGTGTAACGTTGTGAGGGGTGTGTGACCGGGGGAGTCAGCCGCTCTCCCCACGGTGACTGCTGTTTATCACGGTGTGAATACGTTAACGTTAGCACTGGAAACTCGTTATATGAAGGAACAAGACAGTAGTGGTCTCCCCTGTGTGTGAACATGAGCTACGTTTAGTTAGCTGGCTGTTACACGTGTTTCTGCTAGACTAAAGAGCAAGTGGGACGGAAAACCTCTGAAGTCAGTTGGCTGAATGTATTTATATGTAGAGCAGAGCAGGGGGCGTGTTTATGTAAGTATGACCGCTTTACGTAAAGCGGTCATCGATTTAAGCCCGCCCATTCTAAACCTGCACACAGAACAGTCTCTGAGGCCTAGCTCCTCAAGGAAATGATGAATGGGAAAAATATTTTTTACATGTTTTGAGGGACACATTTAAGGCCTAATTAATATGATAAGAAGAAAAATACTGAATTTGGTTTACCCGGTCTTTAAGTTTTTACATGACCAGTGACATACCAAATATAAGTACAATATAAAACAAATTAAGACACAGCTCCTATAAATGGTTTAAAATGAATTTAATTCACACTTCAGCATCCTGCAGAAGAGTTTGATTAACATACATTTCAAAGATACTGTACAAACATTAGTCAAACTTCTAATGCTTATTTTATTCATACAAAAAATTTCAAAAATATTCCTAAATGTCTCCTGGTACATTAAAACTAAGTAATGAAAAGCATTCAAATTCTGCAACTGGTATACAAATGTTTGATTACTTAATTGTATTGCACATCTTGGCCTCTTGAGGGCAGTATTGTTTCATTATGGCTCTGTATGGCTATAAGAAAGCACTTCTGCTTTCTTTTTTTCAGTTTGTAATTGATTGGTATGGTATGATGAATGATTTCAAAGGCAGATTGCTCTAACGTAAGGTGTCTTTAATCTTATTCAGAGTATGACATTTTCAAAGAGATACTGAAAAAACACAAAATCAGACAATAGCCAAATGCCAACATTATCCCACCATGTAAAATATCTAGTTCTATATCTATTTGAATGTGAACATTTTTCACTTAGGTATGAATGATTTCTGAGGTGAAAATCAACAGAAAAGGAAAAACAAAATCAGTCACCCTAAACGCCATGCTTTTAAGGCTTTTCTCAAGCCTCATCTTGCAACACCTCCCTCTCTCCTTCATCAGGCCCCACCCCTCCATGTATTTCCTCATAGCCTCTAGTCATCCTAATAGTCCAGGCAAAATAGCGTTTTACGACAGACTAATTGTCACAGAAGGTTTTTCACCATACATCATTTCTATGAGGTGTCTAGAACAACATACTAAAAGTCCTAAGAAATCCTAGTTGGGGAAATATGTTTAATTCGCATCATTATTTACTGTATAAAGTCTATGGTGCTGACAACAATACACCCCAATGGGGTTATTTTTTCCCTTTACTCCTATCACAATGGAACTTTACACAATGAAAGTATCCATGAAATGTAACATTTTTTGTATTACAAGTTTCTTTGAAAATGAATTTGAATATGCAAATGAGCCTTACACTAATCAAATATGCCCAAAATACACAGTGGTTAGCACTGTTGCTTCACAGCAAGAAGGTCCTGGGTTCGAATCCCGGGCCGCCCAGGGCCTTTCTGTGTGGAGTTTGCATGTTCTCCCCGTGTCTGCGTGGGTTTCCTCCGGGTGCTCCGGTTTCCCCCACCACTAAAAACATGTCGGCTAGGTTAATCCTCCAGTCAGCGCCCCTGACCAAAGGCACTGGCTCATAATCTGGAGTTGGTCCCCGGGCGCTGCACCGTGGCTGCCCACTGCTCCTCAGGGATGGGTTAAATGCAGAGAAAGAATTTCACTGTACTAGCTGTATATGTGACTAATAAAGTACCTTTAAAAAAAAAAAAAAAAGAAAAAAAGAATAGGCTTCTTTTTTTCCTTTACTCCTACCACAATGAAACTTTACACAATGAAAATAGACATTAAAAGTAACTTTTTTTGTATGACAAGTTTCTTGGAAAATGAATTTGAATATGCAAATGAGCAATGCACTAATGGAATATGCCCCAAATACACCCGAATAGGCTTATTTTCTTCCTTTACTCCTACCACAATCACACTTCACACAATAAAAGTATACATGAAAAGTAACATTTCTGTATTTCAAGTTTCTTGGAAAATTAATTTTAAATATGTAAATGAGCTCAACACTAATTGACTTATGGTCAAGAAGCCATAAAGCCACAAGCAGCAACAGGGGCCAAATAACTAACACATTCATGTCCATTCAATAAGTTAACCTATGCATTGAGTGCTGTCACTTGCCACACTTGACTTATGCATACACACATGTCACTTGCCACACTTAAAAGACCTATATTGACCTTAAGAATTAATTGCAGTCTTGTCTCCAGTTGCTTTCTAAATTCTTTTTTTTTATTATTAGCGAACAAGCCTTACCTAACGACTTTCCTCCCAGTTTGCAGAGAACATCAGATGAAAGTCAGAATTCATCAAAGTCATTTCAACGACTGTGTGTGATGTTATATTAAATATGCTGAACTATGTTCAACAACGTATGAGTGGGACTAAGAACTAAGTTATTCTGCCCCTGTTTTTGCTGCTTGCGACTTTATGGCTTCTTGACCATAAGTCAATTAGTGTTGAGCTCATTTACATATTTAAAATTAATTTTCCAAGAAACTTGAAATACAGAAATGTTACTTTTTATGTATACTTTTATTGTGTGAGTAAGTTTTATAAATTTGATTGTGGTAGGAGTAAAGGAAGAAAATAAGCCTATTCGGGTGTATTTTGGGCATATTACATTAGTGTATTGCTCATTTGCATATTCAAATTCATTTTCCAAGAAACTTGTAATACAAAAATTTTTACTTTTAATGTCTACTTTCATTGTGGAAAGTTTCATTGTGGTAGGAGTAAAGGAAAAAAAGAAGCCTATTCGGGTGTATTTTGGGCATATTTGATTAGTCTAAGGCTCATTTGCATATTCAAATTCATTTTCAAAGAAACTTGTAATACAAAAAATGCTACATTTCATGGATACTTTCATCATGTAAAGTTTCATTGTGATAGAAGTAAAGGAAAAAAATAGCCCCATTGGGGTGTATTGTTGTCGACACCATAGACTTTATACAGTAAATAATGATGCAAATTAAACATATTTCCCCAACTAGGATTTCTTAGGACTTTTAGTATGTTGTTCTAGACACCTCATAGAAATGATGTATGGTGAAAAACCTTCTGTGACAATTAGTTCTATTTTGGGGTCCAAAATGAGCTAAATTGCCTGGACTATAATCCCAGACAGCCTTCTCCGTCTCTTCACCAGGACTACGGTCCCGATTATCACCAACAGCATAATGCCCATCACCCCAAAGGCTACTCCTGCTTTTTCTCCACTAGACATCTGGCTCAATTCTGGGTGAAGCCTGCGTGTAATTTCCTTGATTTCTTCTGGTTTGGCAAGTTTCCACATCTTGGTGTTTCCCACTCTGACCCAGCTCATTTCTCCCTCAGTCATCACCATTACAGTATTGGTGGCTTGCATGGAGACAAGTGGAGCCTTAGTGAAAGGAGGCAGGTGGACTGGCAGCAGCTGCCCACCTGTGAACAGTCCTGATTGGACACAGTAAAGAATTTCACAGCCATCACTCACTGCAGCAAGGTGTTGACTGAACTTAGGAGGGCAGCGACGTTGGCCCCCTGCCAGGGGGTTGCTTGATTGACAGCTGAAAAGGCCTCCAAATGGAACTGCATATCTTGTGTCAGATTCATAGTCGTTACTCACACAGATAACTTGACCATCTGAGAGTAACTTGACTGGAATGAAGTTTTGTGGGCAGCTTTTGGCTTTAGTGATGGGGTTCAAGAGAGTGGGGCTGTATATGCCACCAAAGAGAAACCCTGTGTTGTCCGGAGCGTTTTCATTCGCTGAGCACCAATAGGTGTTGATTCGAGCAGAGCGAACTTGGTATATGTTCTGACAATCGGATCTGTAACAGGTGTCTAACCAAAGAAATCCACAAGCATAGGATTGCTCATAACAGTGTCGTGTATTGTAACCCTGCTGTCTCACTTCTGACCTCAGTAAAGTTGGGGAGTAAGGTGAACGACAAGAGAAGGCACCCGTACTTGGGTTTTTCTGGGCCAGGGCATCACAAAGTGGACCTACATCTTGGCTGAGTGTCACACACTCTTGGTAGACACCACCAAAACTGAGGTTCGTTGCAGGGCCCTCACAGGAACCATCATCAACATTGGCCTGGAAGTTATAGTTCTTGGAGCTGATGTCGACACAGCCGGGGCGGGTGTTGACCTTGTAGTATCGCCCTATGGCTTGACTCACTCTAACAGCCACCCTGTCAACTGTAGGCTGTGGCAGATCAGGGATAGTGTTTGTGTTTATGAAGTAGTGGAGGGGAAATCCAGAGCGATCAATAGCAACCAGGTTGTTTGTGGTACTTTCCTGCCACTTCTGCAGAGTGATTCCAGGATAGAAAGGTATGCCTCCATGGCTTTGAGTGAGAGAGTATTTGATGTTGGACTGATATCCGTGAAGTGATGAGCTCTGTTGGCTATTTTGACTGCTTATGTCAAACTTGAGTTTGTCAAAAAAGATGAGGCCAGCCTGAGCTGTGACAGAAGAACTTTGTGATGTGCTGTCAGGTACATATGCAGAGTTTATGTAGTCTTCCTGCACCAAAGAAGCTCCAGCATCAACACTGGTGATGACATGAGTTCCGTAGTCCAACACCATCTTCTCTGAGAGATAGTCTGCGTTCCTTGTCTGGTTGTTTTCGATTGCATCAGCTATCTCTTTGGCTTGTTGGGCAAAGCGTGTGTCCAGAGTAAAGTCTGGATAAGCCTTGACTGTGTAGATGAAATTACGTACCTTTGAAAGAAAGAAGTAGAAGTAGAAGACCATTGAATGTAATTAGTTATGTTGTTTGTTAACATCTTATTTGCCTGTGACTGTCATAGCTCTCTGATGTCTGCAGAGAAAAAATTGCCTTCTAACTAAAACAGATGCATCAATAGATTTTTTTAATCTACACTACCTCTTTTAAATAGACTAATAGAATAATAAAAATGTCAGGGAACATACAGTAGGTCATCCAAATTTCTATACAATCCAAAGTTAAAGAGGCCTAAACAAAGAAATGGATTGCACCAACAAGGTTTAACTTTAAAACCAGATTAAATCATGGTTTAAGTTTAAATTCTGTTGCACTAAACTTTAAACCTAGTTCAAAATTAAGACAGATTAGATTTAAACCTCCCTTTAAACCTCAGTTTAATTTTTACTCTAAATTAGGTTTAATTTTAATCCTGTTTCACCAGAACTTTGAACTCCAGTTTAAACTGTGATCTAGGGTTAATTTTAAACTGACAGTGGAGGAGGTTTAATTTTTTCAATGGCTGCATTTTTGAGGTGGAGTGAGCATAATTAATTGAGAGACAGGCTGTCTCTCAATTTTCTCTCTTTTGCTTTGTTTTGTTGCGCACAGAGACGTTTCTGGGCGGAGAGAGACGGTGTTTTCTCTGACAAAGCTCAGGTGAAGCTACTGCAGCAGAGTAGAAGGCTCAGGGCTGCTAGCTGCACTAGCTGTCTCTGATGCTAACGAGTGCTAGCAGCTAGCACGTCTCTCTCTCTCTCTTAGCAGCAGCAGTCAGGAGGACAAAAGAAAGAAATACAGTCTGAGTGAAGCGCCGGAGCTGCAGACCGATTCCTGACCGTCACTGACAACTAAAGCCTCGACTGGCAACAAGTATGAGGACCGTTGTGGGGAGCTAGCTCGATGCTAAATCCGGCTGGTGGTAGTGGTTAGCATCCACCGCTAACCCCGTCTTCCCAGCTCGGCTCTCCTGCTTAAAAAAAAACAAACATGTGACACCAGAGGCTCCTGGTGTTGGTGACAGGGGGTATCGGCCCAGACTGTTTAGTTTCCTCTGCGGTCTTGACTGCTGCTGTCAGGGGCAGGATTCTAGTCTACACAGTTGAGCTGCCCAGCTTGAATGGTTTGTTTACAAACTGCAACGAACAAAACTTCATTTTGCATATTTAATTAGTTTCCTTCACACTTCCCTACTGATTTAAATCAGTTTAAACTCAGTTTAAATATTTAAACTGAGTTTTACTAAACTGAGATTAATTTTAAGTGGTGCAACGGAGCTCTGCTTAATTTTAAACATGGATTAACTCATTTTAAACTGAGTTTTACTAATCTCTGATTAAAGCTAATCTTAGATTAAATTAAACCTTGTTGGTGCAATCCAGCCTAAAACTGTTTTAGTTCTTTAATAAGTATCAACCAAGATAACCAAAGCAATAGAAAATGGTACCTCCACTCTGGCTGTAGTCGAAGAGTCTTTGACCTGATGGGTTTTCATCCTCTTGCTCTCAGTAGAATATTTGCCATTCAGCACAGAGAAGAAGGATATGTCCATGTTAATGCTGTGAGCTGTGGAGCTTTTCTGCTCCAGCCAGGAATCTATTATCTCCGAGTTGGTCTCCACACCCGTCTCTTTGTGGGGAATGACAAAGACTTCGTCTGGAATAAGGTAGAGCCCATCCTCAGTGGTCTGGCACTGAGAGTAAGTCAGATTCATGACTCGACCCAAATCTATGTTCCGAAGGTTGTCCCAGCCTCCACCTGGCAGCACCTCCAGTGCTGTGATGGAGAGGTTGGTGGAGGCACGACATTGTCTGAGCCAGTTAGTTGGCCGACGAATTGGGACAGGAGAGCAAATGTGAAGGAGAGCGAGAATCAGGAGGGTCACTGCTCTCTTCATGCTGACTGTCTGAAATAAATGCTAAAATGGTTGAACACAGTATATCAGCTAACCCAAGTTCCTCTTTTTTTTCTCATGCAGTTTATCATTAATCAGTAGTTTATCAGTAATCTTCACGCCTGGATTACTGTCTTTTTTTTTACTGTCTACTCTCTTTTTACCTGCTTAAACTCCTCCTCAGTCTCTCAGCTACAACTCATCCAGAACTCAGCAGCCAGATTACTGACAAAATCCAGAAGGTCCTGCCATATCACCCCGATTTTAGCAGAACTTCACTGGTTGCCTGTTACTTTTAGAATTAATTTTAAAATTTTATTACTCACATATAAAGCCACTCATGGCCTGGCACCTGAATACATTACTGAACTTTTAACCCCCTATATCCCAACCAGGCCTCTTAGATCAGCTGATCAGAATCTTTTAGTTGTTCCTCAAACCAAACTGAAAACAAAGGGTGACGGGGCGTTTTCAGCTCTGGCTCCCCGGCTTTGGAACAGCCTTCCTTTTAGTGTTAGATCAGCTGACTCCACTGCAGTTTTTAAACAACGTCTTAAAACCCACTTTTATAGGTTGGCATACTCTTAACTGTTTCCTGTTCTTGTTTAATTATTCTAAAATTTTATCTGTACTGCAAGCGCATTTTACTTACTTATTTATAAAATCGTATTTGTACCTTTGTGAATCTGTGCTTTTACTGTTTTGGTGGGTGCGCTGCTGTTGACTATGGGCTATTTTTGATTGATTGTGGGTCATGTGACCTCATTTTTAATTGATTGATTGTGGGTCATATGACGTCAGAGGGAGGGGGGTTTGCATGGGTTTTTCTTTTTTTCTGTTTTCGTTCTTTTTCTGTGATGTTTTATCTGTAAAGCACTTTGTGCATTTGCTTGAAAAGTGCTATATAAATAAAATTATTATCATATGACACAAAAATCTGGTTGATGTGGTCATGCTTTCATTTGAAAATTGGCATTTTTGCATTTCCCAAATATGCTATTCAGTAACCGTAAAAAAAAAAAAATCATACATTTTTCTCAAAGTTATTTCTAACATTTTCCTCTTTCACTGAAAAATAAACAGTATGATAAAACCATGGCAATATCATAACACATTTGGCAGTAGGTATTTTGACTAGCCATATACTGTGATTTATATCCTGCAATTTCAGGCATTCATGTTATCTTATTCAAATAATTGAAAGATGCTTTTTCTCCATCAGTGAATGCAATGTAGTGTAATGATTAATCTGCTACAACACACTGACCCAAAATAAACATTGGGACAGACATTTTAAATTCTCTACAGGTGGAATCAGCTTTCAGCACACAATGCTGAAATGAACTGAGGGATATGAAAAGAGTAATATACACAAGTTAGGAGGACCTGTCTAAACATACAACACTGGGGGAGTTTGGTTATTTTCAAGGAATTTAATCTCTGTGTTTAACAAAAGAGAGGGTAGGTGAGAAATGTATTCTGAACCCAACAGACCAGAGTTTAAAGGAACTAGGTACACTACATAGATGCAGATGCTTTGTCAAATGTTTGCTTGAAAAAAAAACAAAAGCAAAACAGAGACTTCCTCTTGTTAAAAGGAACAGAAACCAGATATGACACAAAGATATATTGACTGGAGATTGCTGTGTTTGCATGATTTGTGTCACATGAGTTCATGTGGGAATACCCTGAGAGACGAAACCTAAGCTTGAACGTCTGTTAGACTACCAATATATATGTAACAAGAACCTGTGGCACTGCAATGAATTAAATATAGTTTTATAGTCATTTATTTTTGGTTATATAAAGCAACAGATCAATCATTCCAATTCAGATTATCTCATGTTATCTTTGACAATGTGTTTCTTATTGGCACAAATGTCTGACAAACAGGAACACTAACATAATCACAGGTGACAGTGATCAATAACACACAATAAAACTTTTCACATCCAAGCTTGTCTGCATCATAAAGGAGAGCATGAGTGGACAAAATGATTCTTCGATGTACCTCTTTCAAATTACTGAACAGGTGGTGTAAAATGAATATATTGATAAAAAAAAATACCAATCCAAAAATTACTCAGATGCAAGTGATTGGGTCATTAAAACCTGCAATACATTTACTGCTCTTTATATTTGCTGTATTTGTCAGTTAATGCCTGTTACTTTTGTTTTACTACATACTCCTTGACTTTTTACTTTAAGTTTTTTCAAATGATTTTAGTTTATTTTTTAAAGTTACGGAAACCCTAACTGTAAATTGAGGAAAAAACGTACCTAGTATATTATTTGACAGGTACTATTAATTAGCCAGTGATTTAAACATATATGAGCAATTTCAGTTCTCCTTGTGACTTCTGTATATTACAATTCTGCTTACATGTCAAGTTTATTTTTAGCAGAACATCATTTTACAAAAAAGACAAAAAGGTGAACCATGGAAAACCTCTTCAACCAACAGTCTCTCATTACCCGTAGTTTCCTCTCCAGTGCTGATTCAATGGCAGGCTGTGCTGAAAGTCCACCTGGACACTCTCTTTTGTCTGCCCTCCACCTCATGAAACAGACCATGGAGGGAGTATGTGTATGTCGCTCCATTCCTCTTCCTCTCTACTTCTCACTCCCCCAAGGTCCTGTCAGCATGACTGGGTCTGTTTTCATGCTCAAGACCCAGCTTCATGAATCGTCACAGCTGAGAGTGTGCGTGCACATGTAGGGGAGGGAGATTTTTTTTATAATCATTAGAGACAAGATGAGAAGCATTAGCGCTTTTTACAGTAAATGTATGTGTGTATGTATTCGGCAACATAGTCTCTGAGACAGTCTGTCTTTACAGATAACCTTACCAAAACTTTAAGGTCAGCTTTGCCATTGTCTATGGGTGTGGGTGGAATGCTAGTTGCCTTGGTGAGGTCTGGGCAGGAGGTTTCATTCAGCATGAGAAGGTTTGTTTAGAGAACCAATGTGTGCCATGTTTACAGACTTACACATGTCTGTCTAGTGTGTGCTCACTTCACGACTGTGTGTATAAAATTAACACTGCACTTAATAGATGATAGTTTAAAAATGATATCAAATCTTAAACAGACTTTATCCAGACCAGTTTTTTGTGCAGTTGACCACTTACCAAGGTATTTTTTCTTGAGAATTTTGGATTTTTCTAAACTTTTCATGCTCTGTGACATACCAGACATAAAACCAATATGAAAATTAAAACACTGATTCAATAGTTTTCAATTACTTTAATATTTAAGCATACTACAGAAGAGAATTTAAACCATATTTGGTAACGCTTTATATTAAGGTCCTTGTAATAAGCATTAGTTAATAGGTAATAAGGCCCTTATAAGTGATTACAAGATGCTTATTAACATTATTATGCATTTATAAGACTATATATGCATTAATAGACTCATTATAATATAGTTAATAGCAGACTATAAGAGATTTATAATAACTTATAATAAACTTAGTTAACTGTTTGTTGATGCTTATGAACATTAATAAAATCCTTATGAGTATCTTATAATTGTTCATAATAACATTACAAACACATATATTGACTCAACTAGCCCAATCATTATGTCTTTATTAATCTTAAGGTCTGTGTAATAAGCGTTAGTTAATAGGTAATAAGGCTCTTATAAGTGCTAACAAGTATTAATAGTCTCATTATAATATAGTTAATAGCAGACTATAAGAGATTTATAATAACTTATAAGAAACTTGTTAACTGTTGATGCTTAAGAACATTAATAAAATCTTCATGAGTATCAATCTAACCCAACCATGATGTCTTTGTCATGCCTTTATTAATCTTTTTTTTGTTTGATACTTTATTGCTCATCTACGTATTATAAGTTTACTTGTTTACAGTAAACTGTGCTTTTTGCAGGTACTGGATCTAAAGCGAGAACAATGTCTTATTAAGGCTGATAAATCTTTTATTATGCATTTGATTTTGGTTTTCAGAAAGGTGCGTCGGAGGAGAAGAGCAGACTTGTAGAGTTTCTTCTCACTTGAAACATTTTACCCTTTCGCTTTTATTTTGAAGGCAAACAGCAAAACCGGAAGTTCCGGTTTAAGCTAGCAGCTGATAGCTTAACACATGCCCATGTGTAAAATGGAGGTAGTTGCCCAACATTTTTGCCCCCGAGTAGAATTCAAACCCATTCTGGGCCTCGAAAAGAAGCAGCTGACAAGAGGAAGCGTTGTGAGACGGAGGATGACTCTTCTGGTAAGTTTAACTGCTGCTAACTAGTTAGTACAAACTCAAACATGCATAGCTAACGTTAGCCGAAGCTAGTGTAGACCTAGCCGCCTCAAGACTGTTGCTGCCCTACGGAAGCGCTTCTCTGTGTATCAGTGAGAACGTTTTTATATTAAAATGTAGTTTATTTTGTCTCCAGCTAGGCTTATATACATACAATGTACATTGTCGAAATATATAACTTCTCTCTTTCGTTGTGCACCGTCTGATATGTTCTTGACACTTTTCTGTACATGATAGCCTACTTACTGCTGTGTACATTCAGCACAGTCATTTGAGTTTGAGTTTAATGAAATGTGCTACATTAAGACTCTATTTAAAATGCTTGAAAATTAAACTGTAAAGTGTTATTGCAGGATATATCGAGACTTTTATTTTTTATGTTTTTACATTAAAAAAAATGTCATTATGAAAACTCAGATGTAAATTTCCTCTATCCTCATTCTCTCCCGACCCCTCCTCAGACTCCTCAAGCTCCTCAACCTCAGATGATGGCAAGAAGAAGAGGAAGAGGGAATTGCTTTTGATGCAAACAAGAGTGCAAAAGAGCAGCTGCTTAAATGTTCAATGGAATTAAAAATTAAAAAAGATAAAAGTGTACTTTTTTTTCAAAGACCTGTTTTAGGTTATTTTTATACATTTTAAGTATAAAAATCATGTTGCACTTTGCAAAATTGCACTTTTTTGAGTTAAATTATTTGTATAATATGCCTAAATGTTTTAAAGGTGCTTTCTACCTGTTTTAGGTGATTTAGATTTTTATACATTTTCAGTAAAATGTCTCTTTACTTGACAGCAATGAATAAAACAATGTTGGGCTTCACTGTTGAAACATTTGTATTACTATGCAATCTTTTCTTTACATTTCATCAACCTTGACCACATGTATTGTTCATTACAGATGTGGAAGTTGTGAAAATCATTGTTAACCATTAATGAATGCATTACAAAAGATTTATTAGACTTAATAAGGCATTGTTCTCGCTTTAGATCCAGTACCTGCAAAAAGCATAGTTAACTGTTAACAAGTGCATAGTTAACTGATAATAAGGGCATAATAATGCACAATAAAAATATTTATCAGCCTTAATAAGACATTGTTCTCGCTTTAGATCCAGTACCTGCAAAAAGCATAGTTAACTGTTAACAAGTGCATAGTTAATTTATAATAGATGAGCAATAAAGTATATATTAATGTTAATAAATCAAACAAAAAAGATTAATAAAGGCATGAAAAAGACATCATGGTTGGGCTACACTCAATGTGTTTGTAATGTTATTATGAACAATTATAAGATACTCATGAAGATTTTATTAATGTTCTTAAGCATCAACAAACAGTTAACAAGTTTCTTATAAGTTATTATAAATCTCTTATAGTCTGCTATTAACTATATTATAATGAGACTATTAATACTTGTAAGCACTTATAAGAGCCTTATTACCTATTAACTAACGCTTATTACACATACCTTAGGATTAATAAAGGCATAACAAAGACATAATGATTGGGCTAGTTGAGTCAATATATGTGTTTGTAATGTTATTATGAACAATTATAAGATACTCATAAGGATCTTATTAATGTTCATAAGCATCAACAAACAGTTAACTAAGTTTATTATAAGTTATTATAAATCAATTATAGTCTGCTATTAACTATATTATTATGAGTCTATTAATACATATATAGTCTTATAAATGCATAATAATGTTAATAAGCATCTTGTAATCACTTATAAGAGCCTTATTACCTATTAACTAATGCTTATTACAAGGACCTTAAAGCAGATATCAGTGGAATGTTTTTGTTAATATAAGTCCTAAATAGTCCTATTTTCCGTCAGCAATCACTTACATGAAGTATTTCAGCCTAAACACGAGTCTCTCCGTCACTCTGCTCTGCTGTAACCCGAGGAGAAAATTTTCCTTGTGGGATACAAGTGTTATCCAATGAGGGGAGAGAACGGCATGAAGGGCTGTGTGTGCAGCCAAGGGATGCGCGTGAATGTGGTGACGTAGCACGAGGACCAATTGATGCCTGACAAGGGCGGGGGCTGCTAACTCATGGTGCGTTCAAGGAAACTCGTACTTTGTGTTTTTCCTTCCTGTGAAGTCATACCAGTTCGATCCGGTACGAGTTCACGGGTCGGAAGTTACGAGTGGCCGTTATAGGGAACTTTCACAGACAACAGGACGGTAAAAACACGAGCTACGGGTTACCTGGAACGCTACCAAGTCGTAGTTGTGACTTGAAGCTGTAACTTACGGTTTCAAAAGCCTGCCTTGAACACAGCATTAGCCGAAACGGCCGTGCCGATGATATCTGCTTTAATATAAAGCGTTACCCAATATTTTACAAAAAGGAATCTTCCTTCCTATTGCTGCTTCTTTTCTTTTTTTTAATAACTTTTATTTATCAAATGCCCGACAGTCATGGCTGTAATGGTAAATTTGAATATTCCTTTGTTTTAATCACTTGTGACGTCCCTACCCCCTGCTTTCCCTCCAAGGTATCAGAACTCCTTTATTTGTTAGCCATTTGTGTATTCTAATGTCTAGACCTTGTAATTGCATTTCCAAGTTTCAGAGACACCCAACCTCTCATTTCCTCATGATATACTCAAACCCTTTTGTATTTTAAAGTGCATTGATTAGACCTCTTAATCACACTCCAGGATGTCGGTGCCAATACCTGTGAAAAGATATCCTGAGTAGGGGGCTGACCCCTGCAGCAGACAAAGGGGTGTGGAATATACCTGAGGGGGTGTTCCTCAAGTATAAATGTTTAGGTCTCTCCATTGTCGTGGTCTTTTCATTAACATCACCCACTTGGGTCGAACTGACCTTTCCTTGCAAGGAAATAAAATCATGTCCGCCGGCAAGTCCTTATTTCATTTTTCACCAGCAACAGCAACAGAAAATTTCCACGACATGGCCTACACAAGTACATACAAAGCAGTATTATTTCTTTTCTTTTTTTTGAATATGAAACATTTCAGTCCCTGTAGATGTGAAAATGGTTTCTGAGGTGAAAATTAACAGAAACAAAATCAGTCACACACTACATGCAATGCTTTTAAGGTAAGATTTTCTCAAGCCTCATCTTGCAACACCTCCCTCTCTCCTTTGTCATGCTCATCCTCTCCATGTATTTCCTTGTAGTCCTGTTTAGCATTCCTTATCCCAGACAGCCTTCTCCGTCTCTTCACCAGGACTACGGTCCCGATTATCACCAACAGCATAATGCCCATCACCCCAAAGGCTACTCCTGCTTTTTCTCCACTTGACATCTGGCTCAATTCTGGGTGAAGCATGCGTGTAATTTCCTTGATTTCTTCTGGTTTGGCAAGTTTCCACATCTTGGTGTCTCCCACTCTGACCCAGCTCATTTCTCCCTCAGTCATCACCATTACAGTATTGGTGGCTTGCATGGAGACAAGTGGAGCCTTAGTGAAAGGAGGCAGGTGGACTGGCAGCAGCTGCCCACCTGTGAACAGTCCTGACTGGACACAGTAAAGAATTTCACAGCCATCACTCACTGCAGCAAGGTGCTGACTGAACTTAGGAGGGCAGCGACGTTGGCCCCCTGCAAGAGGGTTGCTTGATTGACAGCTGAAAAGGCCTCCAAATGGAACTGCATATCTTGTGCCAGATTCATAGTCGTTACTCACACAGATAACTTGACCATCTGAGAGAAACTTGACTGGAATGAAGTTTTGTGGGCAGCTTTTGGCTTTAGTGATGGGGTTCAAGAGAGTGGGGCTGTATATGCCTCCAAAGAGAAACCCTGTGTTTTCCAGAGCATTTTCATTCGCTGAGCACCAATAGGTGTTGATTCGAGCAGAGCGAACTTGGTATACGTCCTGACAATCGGATCTATGACAGGTCTTTAACCAAAGAAATCCACAAGCATAGGATTGCTCATAACAGTGTCGTGTATTGTAACCCTGCTGTCTCACTTCTGACCTCAGTAAAGTTGGGGAGTAAGGTGAACGACAAGAGAAGGCACCCGTACTTGGGTTTTTCTGGGCCAGGGCATCACAAAGTGGACCTACATCTTGGCTGAGTGGCACACACTCTTGGTAGACACCACCAAAACTGAGGTTCGTAGCAGGGCCCTCACAGGAACCATCATCAACATTGGCCTGGAAGTTAAAGTTCTTGGAGCTGATGGCAACACAGCCGGGGCGGGTGTTGACCTTGTAGTATCGCCCTATGGCTTGACTCACTCTAACAGCCACCTTGTCAACTGTAGGCTGTGGCAGATCAGGGATAGTGTTTGTGTTTATAAAGTAGTGGAGGGGAAATCCAGAGCGATCAATAGCAACCAGGTTGTTTGTGGTACTTTCCTGCCACTTCTGCAGAGTGATTCCAGGATAGAAAGGTATGCCTCCATGGCTTTGAGTGAGAGAGTATTTGATGTTGGACTGATATCCTTGAAGTGATGAGCTCTGTTGGCTATTTTGACTGCTTATGTCAAACTTGAGTTTGTCAAAAAAGTTGAGGCCAGCCTGAGCTGTGACAGAAGAACTTTGTGATGTGCTGTCAGTTACATATGCAGAGTTGAGGTAGTCTTCCTGCACCAAAGAAGCTCCAGCATCAACACTGGTGATGACATGAGTTCCGTAGTCCAACACCATCTTCTCTGAGAGATAGTCTGCGTTCCTTGTCTGGTTGTTTTCGATTGCATCAGCTATCTCTTTGGCTTGTTGGGCAAAGCGTGTGTCCAGAGTAAAGTCTGGATAAGCCTTGACTGTGTAGATGAAATTACGGACCTTTGAAAGAAAGAAGGATAACATTGAAAATAATTTATGTTATGTTGTTTTTTAACATCTTATTTGCTTGTGACTGTCGTCTGCAGAGAAAAAATAGCGTTCTGATTTCAAGTGTTTCAATCTACACCACCTCTTTTAAATAGACTAAGTGAGTAAAACATTTCAAGCACTCAACACAGTATGTCATCCAAATTGATATAAAATCCAAAGTTAAAGAGGCCTAACCAAAGCAATAGAAAATGGTACCTCCACTCTGGCTGTAGTCGAAGAGTCTTTGACCTGATGGGTTTTCATCCTCTTGCTCTCAGTAGAATATTTGCCATTCAGCACAGAGAAGAAGGATATGTCCGTGTTAATGCTGTGAGCTGTGGAGCTTTTCTGCTCCAGCCAGGAATCTATTATCTCCGAGTTGGTCTCCACACCCGTCTCTTTGTGGGGAATGACAAAGACCTCATCTGGGATGAGGTAGAGCCCGTCCTCAGTGGTCTGGCACTGGAAGTAGCTGAGGTTAATAACGCGACCCATATCTTTGTTCCGGAGGTTGTCCCAGCCTCCACCTGGCAGCACCTCCAGTGCTGTGATGGAGAGGTTGATGGAGGCACGACATAGTCTGAGCCAGTTGGCTGGGCTTCTAATCGGGACAGGAGAGCAAATGTGAAGGACAGCAAGAATCAGGAGGGTGACTGCTGTCTTCATGCTGACTGTCTGGAATGAATGCTCAGGTCGATGAATACTGTATCTTATCCAAGCCGAATTCCTATTTTTTAAAAATATATATTTGTACAGGTGTGGGCAGGGCTATATCTTTTTTCTTAAGTATATTTTTTGGCTTTTTGCCTTTATTTGATAGCACACAGTAGAGATAGACAGGAAAGGGGGAGTCAGCGAGAGGGGGAATGACATGCAGGAAAGGGCTGCCCGATGCGGGATTCAAACCGGGGCCGCCTGCGGTGAGGACTGTAGCCTCTACATGGGTCGGCCGCTTTACCCACTGCGCCACGCACCGCCCCGGCAGGGCTATATCTTATCTCTAAGCTTCAAAAGGTCTCTCCTAGACTTTATTTGCATCAGAAAATGAGAGTGGAAGAATTTGGGTATTTTAAAATTAAATTAGACCTTAAATTTAATCTGAAACCAGAGTTTAAATGAGCCAGGTATGTTACATAGACCCAGAGATGCTTTGTCTCAGGAACAAAAGGGCAGGTATGTCAACAAAATAATCTGACTGGAGGCAAGGCAGTATTTGCACAGTGCATGTCACATGAAAACACATCTGGGGGTTACACTGAGGCTTCCTTTAATGCCAAATAACTTTGTTTTTACTACATTTACTACATTTTTTTGTTTTTGTTTTTCTGTTTTTACAGTTATAAATTGACTGATTAAAGCGTATAGTTGATCTGAATATTTGAAATTCACTTTGATAGTAAGTGTCAATGTTCATATCAAACCACTAACTTCAAGTTTGCACCTGAAGAGTATCAGCTCCATTCAGGTGAATGCTGAGGGCACTAGGGCACCACCCCACCTCACTCCATACTCCACTACAAAAAATAACTAGTCTTTTTCTTCTTCTTTTTTAAATGAGATTACAAGTATAGTTTTTGAGGGAAATATGAAACTGCAATAAAATGTGGATTAAAAAAAAGAAATAATATGATACAAACAGACAAAACCGACAGCTGTCTGTAAGTTGTCTAACTTTTTAGCATTGTTAACGATAAATATAGAAGGTGGATGCAGCACAGCAGCCAGACGAGAGGATTTCACCGGCTACCAACCCTTTATTGTTTATAAACTTCACTCAGTATTTTGATGCCAGGAACGTTTGTTAAGAAACAGCCCTCCTTCCCCAGAGAAAAGGACACCACTCTAACTAATTGTGCACTGAAAATGTCAAGTTTATTAATGGGAGCAGACCATCACTTTACAGAAACCAGAAAGGTACCCATGGTGAAACTATCCAGCAAAATAGCTTCCCAATAGCTTCCTCTCCAGTCATCTGACTGTTCCCGATTTTGGCCGCTAGATGGCAACACGGAAACACACTGGTCATGAACTCGATTGCTGTGGGAGTCACAGCACACACTTTACCAGTTCAGGGCCTCACACAAACAGCTAAAAGCTCTGCACTGTGCATGAACATCGATCATATATTTTATTATGCATTTATTTTGACACTGGTTTGACTCTATAGTTGACATCCCAGGGCCGTTCGCTGCTCTTTCTCTTTAACAGTCCGTTAAGGTTGTTATCTATATTATAGTAACAGAGGTAATTGCATCTTGCCCACTAAATCCAATCATGATTTTGGGATGAGGATGATTGCCCGTGTGTATTTATCAGGCGGACTTCACTATCCCTTCCGCTGGACTGAAACTCTGTCATGTTTCTTCCTGCTGAAGATAAGAAAAGTCTCAACGAACACAGCTTCGTGTCACGCCCTTTCAACCTCACTGTTGTGTTCGGTGATCAGCTGCACTTTGCAAACAGCTGGATACTGTCCCCCAGCTGACCTGCTTGGCCCCACCCACTGCTCCGCAGACACCAGTCCTCAATTTCGTCAACAAAACAAGAAAACTGACGTTTGAAATAGTGGTATATATTGTAGTCAAAGTTACTTTTCAACATGTTATTTTTTTTGCTGCTGGTGACAAAAGTAGGAGACAATCAAAAGGCAAAGATGAGACCGGTACGTGCCGATATTTTTTTTTTTCTTTTTCTCCCCAGCTAATATGTGATTACAATCGCTGATTGTCCCGTTTGCCATGTCACAACAAACACTTTTTGTGAGCAGCGATAAAATCGGTGTCACCCAAGTGGCTGAGCTTCTGGTCCGCGTGCGTAATGGTGCGTCAAAGCGCCCTCTCCAAACATCCCGCGCGTTATCATCTATCTTGTTTGAAGCGAGCGCGCGGCAAAACAGTGCGGGTGAACACTCTTACGCCGTTTAAGACTACAGAACACCTTTTTCCGTCGACACTAACTTTGTGATATCAAATAAAGTGATATTCAGTAAAAGGTAAATAAAGTAAATCGAAGAGAACACAGGACCTGTTCTATACCCTGTTTAAGTCATAAAATTACACATCACACATCACACAAATTTTCAAAAAAGTATTTAGTTTATTGTTATTATATTTCCAGCATATTTCCATCAATAGCAGTTCACTCATTGCAGGCCACAGCAGATTGTGGCAAGAAAAGGTGTGTAAAACAGCAGATTCAATATTTTCCACTTTAGAAAAGCTGTTAAATAGCTCACGCAAACTCAAGTTCTTGGAATGAATGCAGAAGTTTAGTCCACACAGAGTTAAATGCCGCTTGAAACACTTATGGGCAGCATAGTGTTCAAAAGGAGAGGGTTCACTTCTTGGCAGCCTTGGCCCTGGTGGACTTAGCAACCCTGCGCTTGGCCTTCTTGGGACTCTTTGGCTTCTTGGTCTTCTTGGCTGCAACAGGCTTCTTGGCAACGGCCTTCTTGGCTTTCTTAGGACTCTTTGCCTTCCTCTTCTTCTTAGGTGACTTCTTGGCTGGGGTGCCACCTGCTTTCTTGGCTTTGGTCTTCTTGACCTTTTTGGCCTTAGGCTTCTTCTTCTTCACCACCTTCTTCTTTCGGGGTTTTGGGGCCTTCTTGTTCACCTTGAAGGACCCTTTGGTCTGTACCAGGGATTTGTTGGTCAACAAACGTTTGATGGCAACGCGGACCCTGGCTTTGTTCTTCACCACATCATATCCTCCCGCCTTCAGAGCCTTTTTCAGAGCTGGCAGGGAAATGCCACCGCGGTCTGAGGATGCAGCAACAGCCTTCAGTATCAGGGCAGACACCGTGGGACCTGTCTTCTTCTTGGATTTCTTCTTTGGAGATTTGGCCGCAGCCGGCGGGGGCAAAGCAACTGCTGCAGAAGACATTGTGATAGCACCGCTGTTGGGATCAGATGAGTAAGGTTCTCAGAGAGACGAGGACAGAGTGATATCTCTGCTTGCCCCCTCAACGAGGTCAGGGTTGATAAAGCCTTCATGAGAACCGTGTAGAGTGAGCCCTGCCACCAGTGCGCCTCTTCTCTGTCACTCAAACTTGATAAAGTTTGTGTTTTCTCCAGCTAGATTATTTTGTAAAAATGCTGTGCAAAATGTTGAATTTGAATATAAAAAGCACATCATGAGAACCAGGACGATCTCAACTATCTATATCCCTATTTTTATTTGGGGGATTGACAACAATTTGTTGTGCAGTTTCAAGTTGGTTGTTGTAAAGTGTAATTTGAGGTATGTATTTTGGACTTTTTAACAGGATTACACCCTCAAAACAATCAAGTACAGACTTTTAGACTTGGATATGGTTAAATTGTAATGTGTATGACATGCTGGGTGCAAAAGATAGTTTTATTTAAGCTGTTTTTGCCATTTTAATTAGCCTTAATATGACCAAAGAAACACAGTTCCTTTGTGGTCCCATTATAGACAGATCTCAACACATAAAATTTTCTGAAATGTAAAAGCATGGGCAGTTTCAATGAAAGCATAAGGGGATAAAATGTTACATGACCAAAATTAGGTTTTGTAATCAACATATTTACGTAGTAAAAATATTAATGTGGGCTACTGTATGTCTCTTTGTGGAGGGATCTGGACCTCAGCCAGTCTAAGAGTTATCAGCCTGAGGAGGGGTGACAAGAGAAACGAATTCAAGATTAATTTCCCGGGTCTTTTTGAACTTTAGACTCTTTGTGAAACCACTAGTGAGAGATAATGTCTCATTATTAGGCATATCTGTACATTTAAAACCATATTCCCTTTTTATTAAAGCAACAATCCATGGATTAACAACCAATTTAATCATTTTATCTAGGACATGATACCATAACAAAATGCAATAATTCCATTCCACACTTTTAACTTGTCATGTCCTCCGCATATACTGTAAATAGATTAATTAAAGTAAGTGCTAAAGAATCAGTGAAGCGGTATATAATACAACACTGAATATCATCTGTCTACTTTAGCTGAGTGCTTTTTTTTTTTTTTTTTGGAATGTTTGGAGCGGCTGACAGATGAATTTCCTTCGGGATTAATAAAGTATTTATCTATCTATCTATCTCAATATTCCTCTGATTGCCTTTCTTCAGTCAATTGTTTTGGGGTTGATGAACAATCATGCTTTAATGTACCGTTAACTAGTTTAATGTAACATTGAAGACTCTTAGAACTATGATGTTGAGTCAGATTTCAAACAAACTACATCTTGTAAACATTTTATGCTCTTTTAAATAGTTGTAAGAAATGTAATTTTGATGACATTACAGATATTTTCACATATGTTTCTATGATGAAAAATCTGTATTTTTTGTGAATCTTGTTAATATCATTATATATTCATTTTGATTTGATGAGAACATTCCTTTAACATTGGTAGAAACCACAAAGATTTTTTATATGATTTTGAATTGCATTTGGATGACGCTGAACTGGAAAAATTGCCCTAAAACATGGTTCAACAGGAAAAATTGCCCTAAAACATGGTTCAGCATCTGGGTTACACTTTGATATTGTTCGTTTTAACCTGGAGATGATTATAAGGCACGTGGGCAGGAATATCAGTACTGTATCGTTTATATGACTGTTTCCAAAGTACTTGAATAAACTGCTGGAACCACACAGATAAAATGTGTGTCTGGGGGTAAAGATTGCCAAGTGTAGTCTGCCTTCTGTAGTGCACTGATAGCGCCTCCTCCTGTTACACACAAACACACACATGGACCTGCACACAAGCACACAACATGTATTACGTCAATGTTAAAGTGAATTGAAAAAAAATTCAGTGTTTTGTATTTTTTTGTTTTTTTGATAGCTTGTCAGTGAAAGTAGCTTGAACAAAATATCTGTTTATGATGAGTGTAGAAACTTGAAACCTATAGTCTTAACATGGAGTAGAGTGGAAAACAGAGGATGAAGCAAACACCTTACATCAAATGAAACTGGACCAGTGGGAGAAACTCCCCGACATAAACAGGCCTTTAGGTTATGTATGTGTGCAGCTTGGATTTTATTTTTATTTTCATTTTTTTTATCTGATTTTATTTTATTTTCAGAACTTAAATTACAGTCATGCATGTAAACATACATTAAAAAAAGTAGTGGTCTGAGCTGTTGAGACAAGTAAGTAGAAATTTGATGAGAAATGGCAAGAAAAGAATAAAACAAATCAAAAACAAAAATTAAACAGAAAGAAAAATAGAAAGCAATGACATATCAACAGATGAAGTATGTGTCCTGGCATATTAAATAAAATTACTTAGCATCGGTCAGCTCAGTCAGGGACTGTCTAGGCCAATGCACCCTTTGCCCTCTGGATGATTTCACTTAGATCCTTTGGCAGATAATCCATCAGAGGCCGCCATGTGTCCAGAAAAATGTCGTCATTGGAGACCTGAGTCTCTCCATAGGAAAGAAACCTCAAAAATGTTCTTTGAACCATTGAGGGGTAAGAGGTTTCTCACCGAAGCCAAAAATAAGAGTTTGTCTAAATTTTTTAGCATCCTAAGGTGGCATCCCCATCTTGGATTTTATATTGATAATGTGATCGACATATTTTCACCGTAACTCAAACTTTCACTTCCTGTTCTTGTTGATTACTTGGCTACAGGGACTTTTAGTGGAAAAGACAAGGGAAAGGAAAAGGGACGAGCAGCTTTTACATTTTGTTAAACTTACATATAGAACTAGCCTATAAATGAGTCAAAGGATTAAATAACCAGAATTTAGCCTGTAAGACTGGGCGTCCTCTACTAATGGAAAATCTCCAACCAACCCCATGTTGAAGCCGTGTTAATAAAACCATTGTTTTGCAGCACTAAAATCACACTGGGATTCATCCCCCAGGCCTGTCTTGTAAATTCAATGTGGGAAGAATTCCCGTCATTGCTTGTGACTGCTGATGAGCAGAAGATTTATCATTCAGAGACGTTTTGAATCCACACATTCATGACAATTTCACGGTTCCTCAGAAACTGATTCAATTACAGTAATATGTGGACCTACACAGTATGTTTATGGTAACAATCGAGTCATAAATAAGAGCAAGAGTAGCGCTTTGTTGTGTATTGGACACGTTTATCCAGAATTACGCGTCAGAATAACAGTTTTACTTTTATTCGACTCTTTTTTGTTTCTGTGTGGGGGGGTTTCCACGCTGCTGCTCTGTGGGAGCGCAGTGTACCGTGATGTGCTGTGGCTCTCCAGCTGAGGGGACTGTTGGACCTGCTCAGTCACATCACTCTCCTCCCCAAAGCATGTGACCATGTGATCACATTCACCGCAGCCAGGCGAAGTAAAAGAACTTGTGACCCGAACGAGCAGCGTCGGCGGCGGCGGAAGGAGAAAGAGAGACTCGGCGGCTCAACCAGAATAAAAACCGCAGCACAGCGATTCCTCAGTTCTCTCCTTCAATCTCATCACTTTACCTCACGTCAACATGGACTGCGGGATCTTCACATCCAAGACCATCCTCCTCTTCCTCAGCTTGGTATTTTGGGTAAGTCGTGGTCCCATTTCCATACCTGTGAATGTTTCATCTTTGTAACGAAACCCACTGCAAGGAGAACGGCGATGTGTTTGGTGTTTTGTTTTGTTTTTAATCTGTAAATGATCGTTACTTGCCCTTTAGGAGCTCGGTGTGTTTTCAGGACTGCGTTTTACAAAATCAGAGTTGAGAGTTGATAAACCACCCTGAGAGCCTGCAGCCTCATCACCATACTGTACTTCCTCATTTTAACTGCTCCTCAGTGTTGCTCCTATTCGTACAGTTTCTTTTTAAACGCTGACTTATTCCTTCAAGTGTCTGAGTAACAGTATTTATTAGGGCTAAACAGAAGTCTGGGAGTTCAGGGGAGCAGAGATTTACTGACTGACTAAAGAGATACTGTATCTGTTTGACTCCTTGTGGTGTATCTACTGCCTTCTCTGTGATCTACAATGATAGGGAGGAAAGGAAGTTAGTGGCCTTCTTATGAGTGACTCCTGACCAGAACATTGTATCTGGCCTCTTGTCAAAGTAAACTCCAAATTTGTATATTGTTGGCTTGCAATTCAACATGTCTCTCCTCATGTGGCCTCTGGTGGTTATCCTTTTTTGCTGAGAGCAAATGGGGATTGAAGGGGGACCAACTCAGCCTCCCAGCCTGTTTGTGGCTGATGTGTGTGTAATTAGATTTTTGTGGAATAAAACTGCCCTGTGTGTTTATTTGCAAGGGAAACCAGAGGCACAGTTTATCTTTTCAATTCAGGTATTCACGTGGACTTTTTGGAACTTCCTTATTTTCTATCTTCTTTCCAATGTGGTGCATCACCTTCCTCTTTCTCTTCATGTTCCGCTTGACATTTGAAACTCGCCATTTTCTGGTTTATAGCTTATAGAGTTTGTTTGGTGAGTTTGTGCTGAACTGTTTCTACTGTTGGTAGGGTTTACTGCATAGCAAAATTTCAATAGAGACACCTCTTGTTTGTGAACCACAAAACTCAAAAGTTCACACATCTTGTCTCACTGCAGCAGTTCAGCTGTGTTGTCTGTCACGCCTGCAGATGGTTCATATAGAATTTGGGGCAAACTTTGTTTGTCCAGCGCAGGAACAAACCAATTCCATCACAGCAAAACAGTAATCATTTGCCACTGATTTGTTGTGCAGCTGTGTGATTTAGATGACTTTAAACAAGATTAACTTTAACCATGACATAGAAGAGACTTTAATTTTTCTTTTTTTTATTCTTCAAAAAAAATTCAAGCAGCATATCAGCGTCTGCCTGGTCTGCTGCCAGGACTGTCTGTAGGAAATCATATTACCCAGTTAAACACAGAACAAGTCTTTTGAAAATCCCAGTTCCAAAAGGTCTTTTGTTGTGAATTTATTGATTGGCCTCACAATTGATCCAGTGGTGCCACATAAAACATTGTTTCTTTCTAGTCTAAAATTCAATCAGTTTATGTGGCTAATTGTGTAATGGAAGTGTTTTTCTAAACAATTTGGGTGATTTATGAAGGAAGTCAAAAGTTTAAAACGTCATGTTCTGAATGTGTGGAAGCACATGAGCCGAAACGTCACTGCTGCTTTCTTTCCCAGTCGGCTATATTTACTTCATGGCTGCCCCTTGAACCTGCTCTGAGGTGCGGTGCCATTACAGAACATTTAATGTGCTGGGACCCACTTAATAAACGATGGCCTCAGACCAAGAAACATCGCCCCAATGGTTTCTCACATTCCACAGAGGTGGCATCGTGGATGGGCGCTATACGTGTGTTGTGTAAGCGTCTTTGTGCTGTTTCTTAGGCACAAGATCAGAGTTTCTGGGAAGATTAGGAGTGAGCTACGGGGCTAGCGGGGGGAGGTAGACTCACTACTCCCTACACAGTTGATCCCGTGACTATGGAGTGATTATGAGGAGTGAGTCATGGGGCTGAACTGAGGGATGAATTATTGTTAGGCAGCACAAAACACACATTCTCACATATGAACAAACTCCACACCATGTATGACTCATGCCATCAGAGGGGAAGTGATAGTACTGGAAATTACACATACTATGAAGGGGGATTTCTGATTATTATTATTTATTTTTTAAACTAATAGCGTTTTTATTTTCTCCTCAAACTTTGCAATGGAAAATTCAGCTAGTCACATATTTTCTTGTTCTCATATTGTCACTGTATATCAACAGGAGTTACACAGATGGATATATTTGAGTGTGGTCTTATGTGCAGGTTACAACCTGAAGGGTCATTCATGTAACATCCATCACTCAGCAGTTGTTTTCAACTTTTGGCCCCTTTTTTTCAGCCAACATGAGTCTCACCTCATGAGTACGTGTCAAAGGGCAAGAGGAAGTCAGGAGGGCTGATAATGAAATAAATCTATAACAGCCATTGTTTTCTCAACAATTGTCTCTGTTCTTCAAGTCTTTGTTGTGCGGACCCCATAGGGTGTTGTGTTTTTTAGACCACATAGTTAAACAGATGCACAAAGCAGAATAAACAAAGTCATTATTTTAGAAAAACGTGATTATCTGTTGTGCAATTATTGTCACGGTAACTTTAGCCTGTATTGTGTACAGAATTAGAGCGTGTCTTATGACTGTCCAGCTCACCACTGGAGCATGACTCCATCACAACAGAAGTCGTGATGGTAATGTGACTTGATGCTTAAACCATATCTAATTCCACTAGGACAAACCACCAGTGACCTGACAGCCTATGTTCATCATATGAGGTCATATCAGATAATGTAATTAGAGCAAATCCCTATGTGCTCTGCCTGGAAGTGTTGCTCTTACTTTATATCACTGGTATTCATGATAAAAGGGAGGCTGTTATTATCGCTCTTATCTTTTCTACCTTTAGAAAAGGAAATGTAATATTTCAGAATGATATTCAACGTGCTATGTTTTAACTACCAAGACAAGAACCAACTGACTGATGTTTCAGTATTTATGAGTTTAGGGTTAAAAACTGCTCTTTACCATCAGTTTTCCTATTCATTGTACAGAATATGAACAAGATGCATTCAACTGGAACAAAGAGAGAGAGGGTGGGGGGGGACTAGGATCATGTGACAAATCCCTTAAGTTGTATCAGTATGTGTTTGCCTCTGCAGCACTTTGCAAATTTAAATGCAAATATTTCCAGCTTTTCTGCAAAAGTGGAAGATGCATTACTTTGTGACTGCACAGATCTAAATGACTGGAGTAGAAATTGTTTACTGTACAATGTTGTGTAATTAAACAATGTCAGCAGACAAAAGCACTGTGATTAACACTGTCCGATTGTGTTAATCTCAGGGGGATGTTTATCTTTGTGTTGATACCCAAAATTAGATTATAATGCAAAGTAATAAAAAGTGGGAAAACAAGTGATCATCATTATGTCATCATCATGTAACTAATGACTGATTCCGGCCTGTACGTGAACATGGTAACATACTATAACTGTAGCTCACTAGTCAATTGCTGATGTTTCCTTCTCCCCGCAGGCTGCAGGAGCTGTGTTGGCCTACGTTGGAGCCTATGTGATCAAGAGCTATGACAACTTTGACAGTTTCATTCAGGACAAGTACACGCTTGTACCAGCAGCCATCATCATCGGCATCAGCGTGGTGATGTTCCTCTTTGGTCTGTTGGGATGCTGCTCCACCATCAGAGAGTCCAAATTCGGCCTCACCTTTGTAAGTGTGTGTGTGTGTGTGTGTGTGTGTGTGTGTGAGAGAGAGAGAGACAGAGACGGAGGTGAAGTGTAGGCTATGATTCAGTCATTACTTGACTTGTCTTTCCCGGTCTGAATTTGACTCCAACAGGGAACATTTGAGTGCAAATGTTTATTTTCAGTTGCACTTTTCAGTTCACTTCACTTCTATTTTTTTTTAAAACAAATCTCTGAACAACTTCTCATTTTCTTTTGTTCTCCAGTTCTTCCTGATCATCATGGCAATCTTTGCAGCTGAAGTCACTGCTTTGGTATTTAGCTTCATCTACCAGGGCAAGGTGAGTAACAGATGCAGCAGACTATAAAATACATTAAGATATATTTAATCTGCATCACTGTAAATCTGCTTTGGCACACTTATATACTGTGTGAGCCCATTAGCAAAGCACCTGACTGCATACATTGTGTTTTTTTTTTCTGCTCCCGTCTCTATTCAGATAAGCGGAGACCTGGAGCGGTCTATGAACGAAACCTTTGCGAAATATGACGGACAGGGCTCTGAGACCAAGGGTGTGGACTACCTTCAGACGCAGGTTGGTGTCGCGTTCTGCTGCACATAAATAGTTTGCCCAGTTTAGGTTTCTCACTTGAACTTTCACTTCTCTGCTTCACCTGCTTTCTTTCTCGCTTGATGGCTTGCTTTCAGTTCCCTCTCTTGTTGTTCTGCCCTCGTCAAAGAGTCCCCTTCTTATCCTAGGCAGACAGATAACTCATTCACGCACTGTCGTTGATGTCAGTCGGTTTTATTCTTCACCACTGATTTACAGTGACAGCATAGGAATAGGTAAAACTGAAATTGAAAATAACAAAAATACACAATTATTGTACAGATCTCACCAACATACACAATATTAGCGCATTTGGCTAACAGAGCTAGCTAACACAGCTAGCTAAGAACAGCTAAGAAGCAATTCACATATGAACTGACTATTTTACTAAACATTAATTAACATCTGCATGAAACATAAACATTTTCATAATTATGAGCGCCTTATTTCAAGTTACTTACAGACAATGCCTCGATTAACGCCCCAAGAAAGGTGAATGTAGACTGTCCCCGTGCTCAGCTCCACAATGTGCTCATGAAAACAGAAAATTCAAGATGGCCGCCTACATAAAACTAAAAGCATAGCATGAGGCCCACACAAAAACTAGCACCACCTAGTGGCTGCAATAATAAATAAATTGTTGGTTTCACCAGGGTCAGAACACTCCCCGCCTGGTGTCTGAAAGATGCCACCATTAACAACAGAATTAAGTAAAGAACTAAAACATGAAGCCTACTCGGCATCAGCAGAGAGGAGTAGGACAGTCTCTGAGACTGGGCGTAGAAAGGTTTTGCATGAACCATCCTTGGCTGTCTTGACCTCCACCTTCCTGACCTTACCGTCTGCGCTGGGGAATGTCTTGACGATGACACCCATGGGCCAGTCGTTCCTCTTTGCTTGGTGGTCCTTAGGAGCACGACGTCGCCCTCGCAAAGGTTACTCTCTTCCTTTAGCCATTTCCTACGTCTCTGCAAGGTAGGTAGATACTCTGTCCTCCAGCGATGCCAAAAGGTGTCAGCGAGACTTTGCACCTGTCTCCATTGCTTGCTGTATAGATCCTTCTCATCAAAATGGCCTTGGGGAGCAGGAAGTGCACCGATCTTCTGTGTGAGAAGTGTTGCTGGTGTTAGGATAAAGGGCGAATCTGGATCTGTGGATACAGGAACCAATGGGCGAGCGTTCACGATGGCTGAGACTTCGGCCATGAATGTGGTCAAGACTTCGTGGGTGAGTTTAGCTGGGCCGACCTTTAACATCATCGAGTCCAGGATGCGCCTTGTGAGACCTATCAAGCGCTCCCAGCTTCCCCCATATGTGACGAGTGTGGAGGGTTGAAGATCCACTTGCACCCAGTGTCGCTCAGATATTCCTGCAACCCCTTATCACTGTTCATCGACTCCATCTGCAGCTCACTGCAGGCCCCACAAAATTCGTCCCACAATCGGACCTTATCTGTTTGGCAGGTCCTCTGATCGAGAAGAACCGTCGCAGAGCATTTATGAAAGCTGGAGGAGTCCATCGACTCGATGACTTCAATATGTATGGCCTGGTGCTCATACATGTAAAAAGCACTGCCCACCGTTTGCTGCTTGCTACTCCTCCCCTGGTGGCGCCTTGCCACAACTGTCCACGGTCCAAAGACATCCAAACCTACAAATGAGAAAGGTGGGTCGGAACTGACGGTCGCCTGGTAGGTCGGACATCTTCTGAGTTCTCTATTTTTCTCCGTAGTCTTCGACACGTGACGCAGTGATGGAGGACGCTGGAGACGCGTCGTTTCCCACCAATTATCCACAGACCCGCCGCTCTCAAAGCACCCTCGGTGATATGACGCCCCTGGTGCTGAACCTGCTCGTGACAATGCCGGATGAGCAGGGTAGTGACATGGCTCTGTCTGGGAAGGATCAATGGGCTGACTACATCTTTGTCTAGGTTTGCTTGGGACAAGCGTCCTCCAATCCTGAGAAGCCCAGAAGCATCAATGTAGGGACACAGGCTGTGGAGTGGGCTTCGCTTTGGAATGTCAATTCCCTCCCTGATACATTCAAATGTCTCTTTGAAGGCATCTTGCTGCACAGCACGTACTATAATGGTTCTTGCTTGATCCAAGTCTTTGGAACAGGGGCTTCCATGGATGTGCCAACCCTTGCAGCTGCTACCTTGCTTGAAGGAGTTGGCGACATGTGCCAGTCTTGCAACTGCACGCCTTAGCGACCGCCAAGTGGAGAACCTGTCGAAGCGCTTGGGGTCCAATACATCACTGGTGACGCTGGTGGCATGACATGTGATCTGTGGGCGGATGTCAACATCAGAGCTCGGGTCCACCAAGACAAAGGAAGTGGGAGAACTTTCACGTTCAGCTGACCCCAACAGGAATGCTGGACCAGACAGCCATGTGGTGCGAGTCAGACTGCCTGCCGGGACTGATCGCGAGGCATGGTCGGCTGGGTTCTCACTTGTGGGGACATACTTCCACTGCTCTGGGCTGGTTGACCTCCTGATGCGTTGCACCCCTGTTGTTGACATACACATAAAATCGTCTGGATTCATTGTGAATGTACCCTAAGACTACTTTGCTTTCAGAATAGAATGTCACTGCATCGAACACCATGTCCCATCTCATCCACTATTGTGTCTGCTATTTCTACGGCCAAAACGGCCGCGCACAGCTCAAGCCTTGGGACGGTTGTTTCAGGACGAGGGGCGAGCTTCGCCTTGCCTAGTACGAAGCCAACGTCTGTGTTATTGCTTGCATCGGTTGTCCGCAAGTAGGCTACAGCAGCAATAGCAGTTGTAGATGCATCGCAGAAAACACACAACTCCTTACTCTGAGCCTGACTGAGAGAGGCCGAGGTGTATTGGCGTGGTATCTTGACCTGTTCAAGCTCCTTTAGTGAGTCTTTCCACATCTTCCATTCTCTGTACTTCTCCTCCGGAAGAGGATCATCCCAGTCGCCGGTCTCTGAAGCGAGCTCCCTGAGTAAAGACCTTCCCTGGATGCTTACTGGGGCAGCGAATCCTAGCGGGTCAAACAGGCTGTTCACAGTAGACAGGACCCCGCGCCTTGTGTATGGCTTTTCAGCCTCTGACACTTTGAAAGTGAACATGTCTTCCGAAATGTCCCAGCTCACCCCTAAGCTTCTCTGCATGGGAGGGAGGTCTGCGTCGAGATCCAGGTCTTTTAACCCCTTTGCCAGGTCTTCTGGAGGAAACGCCCTCATGACGTTGACCTTGTTTGAGAGGATTTTATGAAGCCGCAAGTTGGAAAGAGCTAACATGTCTTGTGTGTTCTGGAGAAGGGTGATAGCTTCCCCCTCCGTGGGAAGCGACACTAGACCATCGTCGACATAAAAGTTCCTCTCAACAAACAGCCGTGCCTCGGATCCGTAGTCTCCTTCTCCCTCCATGGCAGCACGCCTGAGCCCATATATAGCCACAGATGGCGATGGGCTATTGCCAAAGACGTGAACGCGCATCCTAAATTCCACAACGTCACCATCGAGGTCGTGATTGTGGTACCAGAGGAACCGCAGGAAGTTCCGATGATCTTCACGCACCACAAAGCAATGGAACATCTGCTGTATGTCGGTCGTCACGGCTACTGGCTCCCTCCTAAACCGCAGCAACACTCCAAGCAGGGTGTTGTTCATGTTTGGGCCGGTGAGGAGGACATCGTTAAGGGACACACCGTGGTGTCTGGCGCTGGAGTCGAATACCACCCTTATCTGTTGGGGTTTCTGAGGATGATACACCCCAAGAAAGGTAGGTACCAGCACTCCCCATCAGATAGTAAGGGTGGAGCCACTTCAGCGTGTCCATTTTCGAAGAGCTTGTTCATGAAATCAATAAAATGTGCCTTCCTCTCTGGGTGTTTCCTAAGCGAACGAGTCAGTGTGATGAGACGATGGCTTGCCTGTTCGCGATTATTAGGGAGCCGCTGACGTGGACTGCGAAACGGCAGTGGGGCGACCCAGCTGTTCGAATCGTCCTGCTGAATCTCCTCTTCCATAATCCTCAGGAAGGCAAGGTCTTCCATGGAAGGAGCTGTTTTGTCGTCATCTTTTGTGTGGTGAAAAACAGATTCGCTCATGAGACCCGTTAAACCACTTGCCAGGATTGCTCGTTCCAAGTTTGAGGTAAGAGGATTAGGAAGCCGAGAGGTGTGGCTGATGTTCTCCTTGACATCAATCTTGTTGAGGCAAGGACTCAATAAACTTGAACGTCCGTTCTCAAGTATGTAGGTTCTGCATGCGTTCACAGGTGAAGGTTGGTGTGCACCATTTATGCAGACATCTCCTATTATCACCCAGCCAAGGGCCAATCGGTGCGCAAAGGGGGCGCGAGCAGGGACGTTACGTTGTTCCAGAACCTTGTGCGCTTGAATGATGTCCCTTCCTAAAAGGAGCAAGATCTTGGCCTTGGGGTCGAGAGATGGTATTTTGGAGGCTAGGTCCCTCAGGTGCGGATGATACTTCACAACCGATGGGGTGGGGATCTCCGCCCTATTATCAGGTAGCTGGTCACACTCAATAAGTGTAGGGAGAACTAGACTGGTCCTCTCATCGGCGGATTCCACAATGAAACCTTTTGCCCTTCGACCAGAAGTCTCCGACACTCCTGCACACGTCCTGAGAGTGTAAGGGGCGTCGTCGTCATCTATGCCGAACATCTCAAAGAAGGCTGACCTGGCCAAAGACCTATTACTCTGGTCGTCTAGAATGGCGTATGCTCTCGTCTTCTCTTCCGGCTGGCCTTCAGGATATACATAGACGAGACAGATTTTGGCACAGGATTTCCCCGTAGCGCTATCTCCACAGACCTCTGTGCAAGTTGAGGTGGTGACTGAAGAAGAGGAAAACTCCTCCTCCCCGCCATGCTGTTCAGAGGGGCTAGAGACTCGTCTGCCAGACCAGGGCGCCGGTCCAATATGAAGGGCTGCGATATGCCTAACACTGTCGCACTCCGAGCACTTAATGACAGCCTTGCAGTCCTTCGCTTGGTGAGAGGTTGAGGAACAGCAGCGAAAACATATACCGTTTTCCCTCAGGAATGTCTTGCGCTCCTCCAGAGGCTTCTCTCTGAAAGCTCTACACCTGTGCAGGGGTGTGGTTTTTTATGTATTGGACATTGCTTGTTGGTGTTATCCAATCCTTTGACCTCATGCTCATGTTGAATATTGTCCACTTCTGTTCTATGCACCGTGATAGGGGTTCTTGACGTTCTCATCGAGAATTTCTCTCCCTTAGGTGACCAGCTGCTGGGGGTAGGAGTGATGAAGCTCGGGTCATTTCTCATCCTTGCTTCTTCACGAACGAAACAGGAGATGAAGACAGAAAAAGGTGGGAAGGTGACATGATATTGTTGTTTATATCTTGTGCCATGCACCATCCATTTCTCTTGAAGACTGCTAGGCAGTTTCTCCAAAATTGGGTTAATGCCACGTGCGGTGTCGAGGTAGGCTAGAGCTGGTAAGTAACCCTCCTCTTTAGCCGCTTCCACTTCAAGGAGGAGATCACCTAACTCTCGTAGTCGTTGATTGTCTCTATTAGAAACCCTGGGAAACGTTCAAGCTTGTTGAAGAGAGAGCTGATTCCATCGCCTCTGCAGAACCGTAGCACTCCTCCAACTTTCCCAGACCATACTGAGGGCCACTGCAGGATGTCTGATATTAACTGATCTCACTCTCTTCGCATGCTCAGCAGATTCTGGTCCTAGCCACTTGATCAGGAGATCGAGTTCCTCACTGGCCTTCAGGTCAAGGTCTTCAGTGGCGTTGGAGAAGGTGGACTTCCAAGCCCAGTAACTTTCAGGTTTGTCATTGAATTTTGTGAGACCAGCTGTAAGTAGGTCACGCCGAGCTAAGAACTTTGCTAAGTCTGATATGTTGTGACTGGGGGTCACCAGACACATGTGATCTTCCCCGTGGAACTGGTTGTTATCCTGTGTGTTGTCTCTGGGTGCCCATACCTCTTAGACTCGGGAGCCGACTGTGGTGTGGTCCAATCACTCTCTCTTTTTGGCCTGAAATGATCCAGCGAGCGTCTCCACGAAGAAGCTGCTTCGCCAGGAGTAGAGACTTTACAAGATGAAGGCTCCATCCCACGTTGCCTATGAACAGGTTTGTCACGTGGTGGTGAGTCATCACGTGGCTTGTAGTTTATAGCGCTTGAGGGAGTCAATTCAAACCCAGTATCCAACTGGGGGTTGTCTGATGACTGGAGGTTTGTGAGTGTAAGCACGCTGCTCCTGAACATACTTCTCAGTTCTCTCAGTCTTTGTGTGGACTGAGCCTTGGTCAATGTCACCAACTCCCGACAATTCCTCAATGACTTCTGGATCCATGACTGCTTCAAAGGACAGTAGCTTCAGCTAAAGCGGCCTTAGCCTCTTTCTCCTGCTTGATGGCTTCCAGAGTGGCGTCGAGCCGTGTCTCCTCTACCTTCAGCTCAGCTATCTTTACTTTCACTGCAATTTCCTTTTGTGCGTAGTATGCTTTGGCACATGCTGCTTCAGCTCTGGCGCGTGCCTCTATTGCAACCATGCTAGCAGCAGATCTATCAGAGCGTTTAGATGTCTTCGATGATTTCGATGATTTTGAAGATTTTGATGAGCGTGACCACTCTGATCTTGTTTCATAACCTTTTTCTTTCTCAGCTGACATCTTTGCTGTGATAGTTGGAGTTGAGTGAGCTGAATCTAATCCACCGTATGGTTGTCTTTTTACTGTTCTGCCCTCGTCAAAGAGTCCCCTTCTTATCCTAGGCAGACAGATAACTCATTCACACACTGTCGTTGATGTCAGTCGGTTTTATTCTTCACCACTGATTTACAGTGACAGCATAGGAATAGGTAAAACTGAAATTGAAAATAACAAAAATACACAATTATTGTACAGACCTCACCAACATACACAATATTAGCGCATTTGGCTAATAGAGCTAGCTAACACAGCTAGCTAAGAACAGCTAAGTAGCAATTCACATATGAACTGACTATTTTACTAAATATTAATTAACATCTGCATGAAACATCAACATTTTCATAATTATGAGCGCCTTATTTCAAGTTACTTACAGACAATGCCTCGATTAACGCCCCAAGAAAGGTGAATGTAGACTGTCCCCGTGCTCAGCTCCACAATGTGCTCATGAAAACAGAAAATTCAAGATGGCCGCCTACATAAAACTAAAGGCATAGCATGAGGCCCACACAAAAACTAGCACCACCTAGTGGCTGCAATAATAAATAAATTGTTGGTTTCACCAGGGTCAGAACACTTGTTGTTTCATTCTTTCCTTTCCACCCCCTTAAAGTATTTTCTGTCTCTTTAAAAAAAAGAGAAGCAAAGAATCCTATACTGACAACAGCTAAAACACAGTTTACTGTTTACATTGATAACTAGCCAGTTGGAGACTGTCTATATTGTTAGAGCTTAAAAATAACTCATACTATTATGATAATAATTCAAGATCATATAAATGAATGTAATGTGAAAACTCAATATTAGAAAGGTAAAAAGTAAAAAGCACTGTATATATGTGTCAATGAATATGGTCAACTGTGACATGTGGTTTATTGTTCAGTAGTACAGAGAAATGAAAAAAGCACGAAGCTGTTCACAAACAGGCCGACATAACTAGATCGACCACATTCACACCTCTGGGCCTGTCACACATATTTGTTGCACATGGAAGAAGCTGTTCACAGAAGTAGAACTTAGAGCAGGTTAATGTGCATGTCCAAAAATAAACAAGACTTCAACCATCCCTAAATAACTTGCTGTATCATAATCCACTTTACCATATTCTTTAGACTGATGTAGATGAATATGTCGTTTTTTTCATTCTTCCTTGGTTGTCATAACCTTTCCATTCTCTCTTTGCAGTTGCAGTGCTGCGGAGTTAAGAATGCCACCAGCTGGGCCAGCACAGCCTGGTTCAGCAGCCACAACAACACAGTGCCCCTGTCCTGCTGTAAGAACAGCACCTCACAGTGCACCGGCCGACTAGATCAACCAGACCTGCTTAACGTAGAGGTAAATCCCACAGAATTACACATGTGATTATGTCATTACTGTGTTCAGGATTGCAATCTGTTTATTTTGTATTTCCTCATAAATTATTTTAGTTCCATATGCAACTTACAGACCAGAATTATCTGACACTGAGAGATTGAATTGATTCAAAGACACATGTTTACATGGTTAATACATGTTAACTCACTGTACTGTATGTATTTAGGGTTGTGAGCCTAAGCTGACACGCCTCCTGCAGGATGTGTGGGGTTACGCCATGTTGGTCATTCTGGGCTTCGCAATCATCAAGGTAAGAGCAGGTGCAGTCAGTTCAGTAATTGTGAAAGTGCATCACTGTCAAACACGTGCAGCATTTTAACAAATATGTGCTGGTAAGCTGTGGATCTGATACTGGGGATAGAACAGCAGCCAGTGCAACAGATGGTGCATGTGAGCTACACATTATACATCTCCATATTGCACTGTTGTACCTTCCAATGCATGAATTTCCTAGGCAAGCAGTAGTTGTGTACTAGACCATGTCAGAGATGCAAAACAATCTGAGACACTGCTTAATGAGAATCGGAGTGAGGATTATCAGTCTTTGAATCCACTCCTCTGAAAGAACAGCAGTAGGTCTGTGGATGGCTACTTTTTGAACCAGAAATGGTACAAGTAGCATCCAGTGTGCCGTTTCAGTGTTTACATTCTTTGCTAATTCAATTATGCTTCTCAACGGGATCTTTCTATGAAAGCTGAATTCAGATGTGACCACAGGAAGATACCTCAGAGGGACAGTCTCTTTATTGTCCCAAAGGCTACTGCTACTTCTTGCTCTAATTCTGGCTCTTTCACAGTGGTCAAGTGCAGTCAATTTAAGCCTAACCTACTCAGATACAGCTACGTGTCATCTTTTATGTTCCTCTCCAGAAATAATGTGTTCTTGTAACCTAACACAGCCCCAGGGGATGTGTTTTTAAAAGATTATGTCTGATTAGCTTTTACTTCTCCTGTTGCAGTTCTTTGGGATGCTGAGCGTCTGTGTGATCACCTGTAAAACTGGCAGCCGGAGGAGTGGCTACCAGCCTCTCTATGCCTGAAACACCTCCTGAAACCAAACACCACCTCCTCATTCCAGTCCATTAGGTTTGCTGACCACTTGAGATTGGCAGGCATCCTTACTCTGCAGTTTACAGAGGCTTCCAGGTCAAACGTATACAAATCAAAGATTTACTTAAATAATGGAAAATACATACGAATGGAACATTTATCTTCTTGTAACATAACTCCTCAGACAAGATTGACATAAATGTAAAGTGGCTATGGTTTTTGAGTTAGTGTCTTATTTTCCTTTTGGAGATTTGTATGGTTAGAGGTCCTGAAGTTTCCTTTTTGGTTGTGCTGCCAAAGGTTTCTCTGCTGTCACGACCAAACTATGGCCAATCCTCTGACTTCACATAAACAATGACATAAGAAACCATCTGTTAAGCAGTATTTTGCTTGAGGACTTGCTTATCTGAAGCACCTTCTTGTTGCTAACGCGTGTCTGTAAACCTTGTGCGGCTGCAATGACATCACAGGAGAGAAAAGGTGACAGAAAAACTATTTTTGGACACTGAGACTTGTACTTTTAAATCTTGCCAAGCCTTCTCACTCTGCTGCATCATGTAGAATAGCTATTATTTTAAAGGACATTATTGTACTATGATGTGGGAGTACAAACAATATATTTAGCTTCTTGTGATTGTGAACAAAAGGATAGCAGTTTTATGCCTCATCTAGAAATATAATGTTTGTAGCCCACTGAAGGAATGAATACTATATACACGTATATATATATATATATATATAAATAATGATATGGTCAGTTTACTGTTGAATCAAGTTAAAGTTCTGCATAGTTATACTTTCGTTGTGTTTATGATGTTTCTAAATTAAAAAGGAAAATACAAAATAATTTTGAGTTTGGTGTAAATTTATCACATCCTTTTGTTGCTTTGTTTTCTATGTCTTACAATATTAATAGATCTTGATAGGGGGAAAAAAATCTGTTAAAAACAGAATAAAAAAAAAAGTTGTCTAATTCTATGCCAAAACAAATGTCTTCTCTTTTTTTTCAAACAGCAGGGTTTTTTTTTTTTTTTACAGGAGGCCTCTGGTAAAGGGTACACCTAATGTGACCCACGGTGGTTATCTCCCTCTCACCTCCTGACTCTGCTGATAAAGAGGCCCTTTAGTTTGGCACATACAGAAGATTGGAAGGTTTGTGTTACGTAAGCCTAAAAATTATAAATAAAATTATGAACTCATATCGAGGGGTGTAGTGGTCATCGATTATCACACAACACAGATTACAGGGTAGATCTAACTGATGAGGCAGCGACTAATTTCAACTATTAGTTTCATTCAGACTTAAATTGTCCTTTTACCGTTTTTTCATAAATGAAATCTAGCTCTGCAACAGCATTATTTTTTCTCAACCAGGCCAACCCAGAAATAACTGAATCCTTAACAACAATAATAATCCAGAGCTTTATTGCAGTTTTTTTTCTTTGGTATATTGAGTTGCAGCAACAAAGAAAATCCTGCAGGTGGTGGTAGAGAACCTGCTCTGAGTAAACTAGAGGTTGTGGTGGTTTATGGGCCCAAGAAACAAACTCTCTCTCTGCATTACGAAGGAAGTAGAGTATATAAGGAAATATTTTGTTGACAGTTATTATATTTTTATGTTGAAGGACAAATGCATATCAGATGTTTACATCACAGATGAATCCTTTATCAACACTTGTTTAGCTACACTACATTAACAAAACTGTCATAACTTATGTCTGGAGTTTTCAATTATCTGCCCTGTTTGTGATTAATATTTGTGTGTCTAAATGACCCTGACATCTTGTCTCAGTCTGTGTCCCTCTCATATCTCTGGACTGCATATCTTATTCTGTGCGTATCCTCACTGCTCCGGGCTGTGTTGGCATTCAGACACAGCGGGCCCTTTTCAGAGAGTGCTGTTGGCACACACATGGCAAGATAACCTTGTCAGCTCTGAGACCTGTGGTTCCTCCCTCCGTCTTTAAACTGTCTCTTTCTCCCGTCTCCCTTTCTCTCTCATGTCTCTTTATCTGTGCGTGAGTGTCAGGGGTGTCAGTTACTCAGCTCACCTTTTCTCTCGTCACTGCCTATTTCCTGTTTTGCATTAGAGGTGTGTTTGCATCTCTGCTCCCTACTGAGGCAGTTTCTGTTTTGTACTCTTGTTTTTCTCAACTTCCCTCACTCTGTAGTATCTCACATGTTCACCTCTGATATCAGACGGTGCAGCAAAGGAGATAAAGCCTTTTCTCAGTAATGCTACAGATACTGTGAGTAATATGAATCAGTCTGAACATGTGCTTTTTGAAATACAGTGTCTAAAACCAAGATTATGCTAAATTATTGGTTTCTGTCTGTTCTGGGCCCCTGAGTTAAGCCCCAAGTCCCTACATTTACAGTAGCATGATTGGGAACTTGATGGTCTCCCTGCTTCCTGAATCCCCATTAATTTCAAATATTACACCTCATGCCTGTAAATAACTATGATGACCTCAATGAGGTGAATGTTGTAAAATCTAGTGTGCATTTAAATATTTATATACACAATAGATTTACTGTAGATAGCATGAGGTTTGAATCTCTCTCACCTGAAAGGTTGAAATGCAGTGGAAAGCACTGAACTCACTGAGGTAAGAGCTGTTTGCGGATATGATTTGCTGTTGCTGCATTTTCTACTCCCATATGGGTCATCTTCTCACACCTGCAGATGTGGCCCCAGTCTCTCTCTCTCTCTCTCTCTTTATGGTCTTTTCCTTCCTCTTCCTCTTTCTATCCCTCTCTCTTTCTTCTTTGTCATCAGTCAATACAAACAACGCACACTAAGCAAGTCGACTAAGCCCAACGTCGTCATAGGGAAATTTCAGCCCAACCTCTAATTTATTTATTTCCTTTCCTACTTCATAAGGGATCTGGTGGAGGGAGGTAACCAGAGAAGGACACACAAACACACATGCACACAAAATGCTGCTGCTCACTCTGCTGAAGGCAGGCAGGCAGCTTCTGTGTCTTTGTAGCGATCCATTGACTCTTATGCAGAGAATTCCTTCATGTATCATTTCTATTGCTGTATAATCCTCTCTGGATTTGTTTTTCTTTTGTAACATATCTGTTAGCTTTAGCATGAAACAAGTCTCAAAGACACCCGATTACCACAAACTCTTTGATGTATCACAGGATAGATGGCAGGGCATGTTTACTCTCTCATAGGTTTGATGTGATAAAAGAAGGACCTTCTCCTTTTTATGAAAAGATAATACAACCTGGTTTTATTTGGATTCCACGCTTGCACCTTTCTTTTCAGGGCAGACCCATAAGTAATGACCACATATTGTCAAGACCAGGAGCAGGTGCTGCTGCTGACAACATACCTGCCTCTCTATTTATGTTTTTGTGTGTGTTTCTGTAAATAGCCACCCACCACTGACACTGTGATGTCTCCATTTGTCAGATGCTATCAGTTTTAATTAAGGAGGCTGTCTGAAAAGAGGAACAGAAATGCAGCACAGACACCGAGAAAAAAGACTCAAATGGACCAAAAGAGCAGCAGCAGTATCATAGCATTAACCATGTTATCTATAATTTCCTAATTTAATCTTCGCAGCATAAATTGTTATGAGATGTTCATGTCATCTAGCTCTTTTTTTTCCTCCCCTTGATCTTCTTTTCCTTTATCCTTGCAGATTCTTTGTCTGCTCTTGTTTTTTCCTGTTCTTCTTTTCTTTCAGGTAATGTGGGGCTAATAGCGTTCCCTCTACATATTAATAGTCAGTTTTGCTACAAACCTGGAAACATTTCCAGACCTACAAACCCCAGATCTTTCATAAATGCTAACAAGAGGCTATTTTTGTGAATGTCATCTATCTGATAAATCAGAGCTAATGGCTTTAAAGGCACATTTGTTGTGTTGCAGCGTTTCAGAGAATGTACAGTGAAATAAAAACAGCACAGATTGGAGAGAGGAGATACCAGAAAGTGTTGTTTTATTCCTTTGTGATTGCAGATGCACTTTTGAACTGCATCAGAGTTTGTCAAAGTCATGTGGGAAGCATATCACAGAGTCAAACGAGCTATTAAAGTCATGCTTTGTGCATGTGTGTTAAATATAATTACATCATTAGTGTTTGGAAGATTGCAGCTCTCCTTGGGGTAGAAGATATTTTTTTAGAGCATGAAATCAACAGAACACATACTTCCAGTAATAGTGCAAGATAAAATATTGATTTGACATTTCATCTTGAACTGTTGTTTATCTGCTACCGAATCAAAACATCTGGAAAAAAGACTTTGCTCTGATGCAACTGCAACAAAAATATTCAACAATTTCCCTTTCACCACATCCCATTTGTAAATCTGTGTTATCTTACTGACACACAGCAAAAGCAGTGGTCCTAGAAGATGTAAAGCCAAAATTCTTGTCGAACCCAAGCAGTTTTATTTTAGCAACATCGCACAGGAGCTACAGGACTTGCACGGAGTTGCTGTTTTGGAGGAAACGAACATTTCTCTGTTCAATTTTCCAACAGCACCAGCTCTCTGATTATAACCTCATCTCTGTAATCAGAAAAGCAACCACTGAGCCATCATCCAGTTTGGCAAAACATTCATCAGATGGCTGCTTCATTCACTTAATGTAGCCAAAAAAGTGTCCTGTGAGCTAATCAGGGGAGAAAGAAATTATTTAAAAGAGCAACAAATATAAGCAATGCAAAACATATCGGGTTTTCATCTGTTAACATGACTTTCAATACATGATTGACACAATTAGGGGTCCCCTGTGCCCCATGCAGCTGCTCTGTGGTCTTGAATATTAAAAAGTCTGGGCCTAATGATCTTTCATTTCCAATCAGCATCCTCTGCCCCCTGTGATATCTATCTGACTGTGATGTCCCCAGTTTGGTGACGTCTTTAATGTGGCTGCCAGAGTTAGAGGATGCTGTAACTCACCATCACCAGGCAGAGCTGCAAAAATCCAGACACTCTTCTCTTCTCAATGATGGAGCCATAATTTCAGCGTGTCACTTTACACAGGGTTCATTACATGAGGTTACTCCTGGGTCTCAGCTCTCCATACAGCCTCTCTCCTATTTGCTAATCCCTGCAGCTGTAGTTGTCTGCACAATTATTATTACATTCACCATGACCTGCCTTCTATCTTTTTTTTTAATTTCTCTCACTGCGCTGACTCTCATAACCACCCTCTACTAACCACAGGCCATGTACTTTGTAATTCAACAGATTGTTTAAAATACAGCCATAAGGCACTGCATGTGAATGGTGGAGTGGGAGCTTCTGTTTCTGTTCTCTCGCTATGCTCTCTGTCGTTGTGTAGGTCTGCAACAGTGCATCGCAGTCGAACTCTGATGACATTAGTTGTGGTTTTGGGAAGAATAACAACTCAAAACTGAACAGAAACATGACAGCAATAATAGCAATAACTTGTAACTGGACAACCCACTCATATGTCAGATATTTAGAGCATATTCTCCCTAGTGTCACAATTTTTCAACCGTTCATGCTGGGATTTACAGGCCATCAAAGTGGAAAATGGCCTTTAAATTTCACCAAGAACTAATCAGGCTCCTGCTTCTCACTGTAAGCTTGTCATCTTTGCTGTCACTGAAATGACATGCTTATACAGGCTTTTCATTTTCACTCCCTCCACGACTGCATCTCCCTACAGGTCCTTGATGTGGTGGCGTTGACATATTCATTCACTACCAACAACCAAAGGCTCGTCTCCGACCCCCTCTCAAACCCCACAAACCCTGTGCCTGTCAGGGAGATGGATGACCATGGTAATGATGATAGAGCTATAATAATCACAGCAAGACTAAGCTGCAGGCTGATTTAGGATAAAGAGTTACAGTCACTGATTTCTCCCAAAACTTTCATATGTTCTTTACAGTATAGCCCACTTCATCTGATGGTGGGATAAGGACCAACCCCCCCCCTACAGGTTTAACCGAGGTCAGGGTGCTGCTGGGACTCCTAGAGAGAGAGAGAGAGAGAGAGAGAGAGATGAGTACTTCATCATCCGTGGTGCAGTGTATGTGAAGAGTGTGTGAAGCCGCTCGGGTCTAGATATAGGCTACATGTAGGGTGATCCCTCCTCTCCCTCAGATCAGACCTGTGAAGCGCTGACAGAGAGCGGACAGTCGCCCACAGTAACTGGTTCAGCCTCTGGCTTATCTCATCTCGGCGGATACCCCCCCACCCCCACCACCACCACCACCACCCCCTCCCCAATCATCACTCTGCTCCCGGTACCGACCCGTGCCTGCTGTTCCCGTATTATCTGAATCAGAGCGAAAGCGAGAGATGCGGACATGTTGTCACTTTTCTTTGGCTTCCAAGGACCCGTATCTCTCACATCTTTCCTTCGGATCTTTTGTCTGTGGAAGGCAGCGGGGCTGCGGCGGCTGCGTAGCGCTCCGGTGAGTAGTGATGGTTGCTGTTGTTATCTTTGCCTGCATGTATTTCTCTCTTTTCTCTTCCCTCGTTATTGCACACGGAGCAGGTGCTGAGATAGATGAGATAAAGTGAAGCTGTAGTTGAGAGCACACATACAGTAGGCCTGACACTTTTGTCTCTCTTTATTGTAGGGAGAGGGGGTCTGTTGGGGTTAAACTAGGCTTCATGGTTTATTAGAAGCACTTCAATCTCAGTGTTTTTGTTCAGTCAGAGGGGCGTTACTGGAGTGTATGGAGACACACACAAAGGCAGCTTCGCGAAGATAGTGTGTGCAGAGGGGATGCAGCGTTTCCCATCTGAAGTGAAAGTGCCTGGACGCCTGCTGGGAAGCACACTGGGAAACAACCACCTAAAAAAAACACACACATACAGACACACACAAGAAAGAAAACATGGGCAGCAGCTGCACAAAGCCAGAGTACAACAGGGTGTACCGTTGTTTGCTCCCATCTGCTATCACACTGCCTCAGAGTGTAGAGGATGGTTTCACTATCTCTCCACAATCTAAATGAAAGGATATTAAATTAGTGATATCACCAATTCACCATTAAAGAAATGAATGTATTTTTTATTGCACTAGATGGAGAAACTGTCAGAGATCTGCTCTTGCTGCGTAAACCTGAAGAAATATGGAGAATAGATGCTCAGAGAGAACACCCAGTGCCATCTCCAGAGGTTATGCATTATTTATAAAGTTAGCCCAGTGCTGCACCTCCCACCCAGCACCACTGTCAATGTTCCCCCTCTCCCTCTGTTCTCACCTTACACTCTTACAGCCTCTGACAGTCAGCCTGACCGAGGCAAACACGAGTGTGTTCAGAAGTGTTGTGAAGGCTGTTAAAGAGCAGTTGGAGAATGATTGCTTATACCGCTTCATTCCTAGAGAGAAAGAAAGAGAGAGAGTAAATACTCAACCTTGCCCTCAGGCCTTTGACAGCAAAGAGATTTACTTTATGGATTGATGGATTGTTTGGGTTCTTGCTGCAGGGGTCTAGGGGGTGTGAGAAAGTCAGTGCTTTTGTTTCATACCACTGTGTGACCTTCCCAGGGGTGGAAATAAGAGGGAAGAAAATGCAAGAAGAAACAAATGAAAGCATACAAAGTGGACTTTCCATTGAAAAAAATGCCACTGTGTTAATCTGTTCCATTCAGTCTCGCCGTCTCTCCTCTGGAGCATCATCTCAAGCTTCACATAGCTGATATTCATTGAACTGATATGATAATCCTCTCTAGCCAGTAGTCACATTAAGTCGCTGGTGTAGATTAGGTTACACTGCCATTCAGTGTTATGTAATGGCAACTCTCATGCGACAAAGGCACTGTTGACACGCACACACACAGGCGCTGTTGCTGTGTAACTTTCATCTTTATCTTTCCTGTCTGTCTGCTCTTTTTTCACCCTCTTTTCTCCTTTTCCTCCCTATAGGAGCAGCAGCAACAGATGTTCTGAAGGCAGTATCTTTCCAGTGACCACGGCCTGATGGTTAAATCCTTACATTCATGAGAAGGCAGCAGGAAGCAGATTACTGAGGGATTAAAACGCATGCACACGTATTGTACGCACATGCACGCTAAGAGGGTAGAACTGTTCCTGGGTTTTACCGCTGGGCCACTGTGGATCTCATTCTGAATGAACTCGTTTGGCTGGCTGACTAACTGAGACGCTGTGGTATCATGGAAGAAGAGGAGGAGCCAACCGAGTCTCATTGAATCTACAACACATTCCCCCCTCCCTCCCTCCCTCCCTCCCTCCCTCCCTCCCTCCTCCTGCATCAGTATCGAAGGCTTTGACTGGCCGGTGAGGATTACAGACAGAAAAGAGAGAGGAGTGCAGAGCTGACTGTCCGCCTGTTGCTGTCCCATGATGCATCTACACATGTAAGAGCAGGATCGGCTGCACAGTGGGCTGTTTCTATGGATACCCCTGCCCTGGGTAGTATTAATAAGACTTACTGATATCTGACTATCTGTGCGTGAAGAAGATACAGAGAGAGATTAGATGTGCATCCCTGCAGCATCAGATAACATCTGTGGAGCAGTAAAAGACTTCATCATCAAGTGTCAGGAGGACAATGTTGGCAGAATCTTTTTCTTTGGATTTGGACATGTGCTCTCGATGCTTTGTCAACACATGTTTAAACTTGTGGCTGCAGCATCACTGACTAAAACAAATGTTAGCTTTCTTTCCGCTTGATTTCATATATTTTGATCCTTTCTGAGGTTCCCACTCTTTTCTTTTGCTCAGACACCCCTTGTCCTAAACTCAATGTAAAAATGTGATCATTACTACAGATGATTCAGTAAGAGGGTGATTTAATAAGAATCTGAACCCACAGGACTAATAGAGGTGAAATGATGCACAAAGAAACCTCATTTTAGGCTTATGGGGCATTCCTTTTTTTTTCAAACCTGTGAATCTTTTAGTGTAAATGTGGTAGAGTTATTAGATAGTTCCGCTAGAACTGCAGCTATTTGCCACCAGACAAAACAGATATCCACATGCACACGCTACCCAAAGAATAGTCAGGTGTCTAGTTACGTCTCTGGACTCACCAGCAAGATGTGGAATTGTGCACATCAGACATTAACAAAGCAGTTTTAATACATAAACTCTGGGGATCCATCGATTACATCGAACTGCCTGAAATCATCTGTCTCCAATACCTCTGAACTGAGCCTATCATGGCCAAACAGGACACTCCACTCTTCCTCCATGGCTTTGACCTCAGCGGCCACTTTGTTGACCTTCGACCTCTCGGCACAGGTGTCACTGGCCTGGTGCTTTCAGCCGTGGACCACCGCAATGGACAGCGTGTGGCAATTAAAAAGTTAGTGATGCGGGACCCTGTGACGGTGAAACATGCCCTGCGAGAGGTCAGAATCACCCATCGACTGCGCCATGAGAACGTGGTCCAGGTTCACGAGGTTTTGGCGCCATATGGACGTCCGCTGCCCCGAGACCCAACCAAGCTCAGTGCCCTTTACATTGTACAGGAGTGCATGGAGACAGATTTGGCTCGGGTGCTGGAGCAAGGACCACTACCCACAGGTATTGGGGCAAATTGGGGAAATTTCTACCTATGAACAAATAGAAAATTCTACGTGGTCCTTCTAGTTGTTTTTTTTAATGCTGTCCATATTAAAACTGTAATTTTTTGGATTTAAACAAAATCCCTTGAAGACATTGTTTGGTAAGCCTGTGGCAAAAATACCACACTCAAAAATGACACATTTGTACATTTCAGTTCATTATGTCATTTATTTACTTGTTTTCATGAGCATAATATATATTATAAAGGAGTGGAGTCTAATTTTAGTAATTAATTGCAAGGTTAATCATGGGAAGAATAGCAAAACATCTTACCAACTTGATCTTTAGTTTAATTCAAGCATTTACTGAGTTATGAATACACGTTGTAACTGCAATTACAAGAGGCCGTCGTGGTGTAACCTCATCTGATTTCTGCCCTTGAACAGGTCACGCTACGCTGCTGTTCTACCAGCTGCTGAGGGGACTAAAGTTCATCCACTCGGCTAACGTCCTGCACAGAGACCTCAAGCCTGCCAACATATTCATCAACACAGACCAACTGCTGCTCAAGATCGGAGACTTTGGGCTGGCCAGGATAGTCGACCCTCACTATTCTCATAAGGTAATAATGGAGCAAAGGGAACCACAATAATGAGTTGGCTGGCTTGGCAGTGCACTAGTAGTTTGGCAAAAAAGAAAAAATGTATATGCTCGCATATGAGAACTCTGTGAATGATGATCACAGATGGCATATAGAAAAGACTTTCAGACCAATCGACAACACATGTACAAACCTTTAGAGCCATAACCATTGCTCTTGCTCATCTTTTTGGGGGCATGCTAATGTACCTGTGATCCTTTTTCTCTTTTGGTTCATGTTCACTTCACACATTAAATCGTAATTTTATAAATACATAATCTTCAGAGGGAAAGTAATCATATTATAACAATTAAAGGTAGTGAAGCTGATAAAGGAGGATTTTTCACTCTTATGACGCAGTGTAGGTTGTGCTATTGCTGCTGGGTGAATTTTGGGAGAGTATTGTTATACTAAACATTATCATTGTGAAGAGATTGCAACTCCTAAGCCCTGACCTGGTGTGGTTTTCAGACAGCAGTGCGCTGACCCATGTCTCTGTGTAGCAATGGAAACATTATAGGATGAGATACTGTTGCAAAAGAATCCCCCTATTGAGAATCAGTGAGCTTGCACACATGTTTTTGTCCGCTTCACAATTGAAACAGAATAATTCTAGCCCACCTGTCTTTCTGGTGTCCTTTCAGTGTCTTATCTCAGATGACATCGTTGACATCACTGGTCTGAGTCATCTATTGAAAAGTTTGCTGGCCGGTCAAATGCAGCCAGAATATAATTCTTTGAAAAGTGTGTAATTACTACATCTCATTGACGGACACTACATGATGCAACTGTTGTGTTTCTTTTCATTCTATTGGTTACACATCCCCACTGATGTTGCCGACCTGTGTCTTTCACAAAAGGCCTGTCCAACTGAAATGCTTCTATTAACTTAACTTTTTCTACCCAAGGCTGGTATCAAATTTTGTGCTAATCAACCCCTGTAATTAGCCTGTCTATTGAGGTCTATGCCTTCTGAGGGATCAGTGTGACAGTTTACTGCTTCATTGTGCCGCTTTAGTATGCGTGAAGATCCCACAACAATTCTGTTACACTAGCAGGGTAGGATATGTGTGTGTGTGTGTGTGTGTGTGTGTGTGTGTGTGTGTGTGTGTGTCTCTGTGTGTGTTTATATGTTTGTGTGTGCTTTTGGTCTGTGCATGTGGAGAGGGACTCTTCTGAAAGGCGATCTTTGTCAGCCCAGAACACGGGACTGGAGACCAGCTGGGAGCAGACACAGGGGGTGCATTTTTAGGGGAGAGGAAGGGCGGAGGGAATGACGGGTGGTGATGGAGGAGGAGGCAAAAAACAAAACAAAAAACACAGATGAGGAGCAAGGGTGAGAAATACTGAGTCATGAAAGGATGAGAGAAAGAAAGTTGAAGAAAAAGGAAGAGGAAAACATAAAAGTGTGATAAAAAAACAGAAAGTGAGAGAAATTAAGGTACTTTGGAGAATGCAAGATGAGATGAGACAAGGTTTGCACACTCGGAGTATGTTAAAGTGAACGTCTATGCTCTCACACTGTGTAGCTACAGAAGCTGTCTGTCAGAGAACACAATGTTCAGGGCTGAACTGCACTGACAATTGACAGGTACATAAATACAGGGACAGATACACAGATAGAGCTGGATGTTACTGTAGGAGTTAGTTGGGAGTCTGTCCCGTCTGATGTGCAGAACATCAGTTTGTCATTGTTCATTACCATAAAATTGAATTACCAGATTTACGTGTGTGTCTGCCTGTGTGTGTGTAAGATGATGCCAGGCTATTTGTGATGCAGAGTTGACACCAAGGCAGATGCCTGCAGTGAATGTGAAAGCATCCTCTCTTTTATTTAATAATGCAGAGCCAACGCACCGCTTTTTCAAACGTTCTGTGGTAATGGATGAGCAGCTCTGACTTCAGCTGTGATGGAAATTCAGAAATAGTATTAACCTTTTTTCATTGGGCTATAAGACATGACTGATGGCTCATTTATACTGCACTCAAACAGAGTTCTTGCATCACTGTCGACCTTCAGGTTTTATATTGTGTCATGCTTGACAGTAAATTGGCTGGTATGGCTTTCATTTCTCACCAGTGATCTACCCTCTTTTTAATTAACTATAACTGCTCCAAAGAAATCTGCCTCTCTACGGTTTTATACCTTTACCTAGGAGCTTCTTTGGTGTCTTACTTGGTCAGTGTATTATCACAGCAGTTTTTGTCAGCACACTGTGACTCTGCAGTGAATTGAGATGAGGCTGATGTACGAGCTGCATGTCTAGAAGTGTGCTTCTGACCACACAGACAAACATTTACTCAGGTGAAGGGAGAAAACGGAGAGGTTGAGAGGAGAGAGAAGGAAAACAGAGGCAGAGAAAACAGAATTTGTGGTGTCAATTATACTCTACACTTGAAGGAACTTGCTGTTGTGTTGCCGTTGTTTCTGTTGTGTGTGCATGTGTGAATGTCACCTGCTGAGGCAGCGCTGGATCAGCCCAGAAATTATTCATGACCTGGATGAAGGACAGAGAGAAAGACGGCAAGGGAAGGTGAATAAGGAAAAGAAAAAGTAAAGTAGAAGAGAAGGAACGTAAGGAAATGAGGTGAGGGGAACAAACAGAAAGGAAGGAGGTGAGAAGGGAGGTAGGGCGGTGAAAAGAGAGAGAGGGACAGAAAGAGAGTGAGAGCGAGAAAGCGTGTAAAAAAGGAAGGGTAGTGGAAAGAGAAGCACTAGAAAGAAAGGGGGTGTATAAAACAAACCTTTTACACCGGATAACAAACGTGACACCATCGTCTGCACAGTGTAAATATAGCTACAAAAATGGAATCAAAGTCCACATCTGTGCAACACCTAAATATGTTTCTTTATTCTGTTCATATCAGTTTCTAAAGACGATCTCTGACAAACCTTCGTCATCAATTAATAATCAGAGCCTGAAAACGTTGTTCTTACATGGCCACCTTTTTCTGGAAGTAGGGCTGTAGATGTAGAGAATGATCAGGAAGGAGAGGATAGACAGACAGACACATGGTAGACAAGGTGGGTGTCTGTCTGACCATCAACTCAGCATCAGTTTCTGCTCTGTCATTTCCTGGCACACAGAGGGAGGGAGTGAAGGGGAAGGTGCAGTTAGGGCAGAGTGGGCCTGGAGAGAGACGGGGGGGAGAGAGCATAAAAGAGGTAGGAAAGGGACACGTGATAGAGGGGTGAAGAGGAGAGCAATAAAGGGAGGAACAAGAGGAGCATAGGTGAAAAACAAGTAGAAGGAAGAGAAACACTAAGGCTGAGGAGAGCTGTCGAACAGTTCTCAATTCAAAGCTGTTTATTCACAGCTAAAGAGCTGTGGATCTGGGCAGTTCATTCAACACATTGTATTCTCCAAGCAATATAACAAGCCCAAAAAAACATAGAGTCATTTTTAAATGTTTGAAAACATTTTGGTTAGGGCGGCTAACCTCTTGCTAGGGGAAGTTTTGCATGAGTGGCAACATAAGTGTGGATGACCCACAATACATACATCTCTGTGTGTCATGCCTTAAACCTGCCAATTGAGACACAGATTAATACTTTCTTATTTTAGAATACCTCACTTTTCAGTTTTTGAGTAAATCCTGAAACTACTTTAGGACCTAAAACATAAAAATGTCCTGCGTTGTGTAATGTTATGTTGGTCTTACAGGTGCCTCAAGATAATTAACCAGCTCCCAGACTAATTTCTGTCCATCTATCTTGAGCATGAAAACTCATCCGGGCTAGGTTAAATCCAGTGCAGTCCTTTAAGAAGTGACAGAGCGAATAGTGAGATGGAAAAAGGAAACAGTGGACTTTAGGAAAGGGATAATGGGAGAACAAAGGGGTGTAAGCGCAAGATATGTCAGAATTATAAGCACATCTTGTAATAAAGTCTAGTTCTTTAGATGTTTAAGCCTCGGGCATTAAGTAATATCATCAGCAATGCGAGGTCAACCAAATAAAGTACGGTGGGGTTATACATAAGAGGTGGCAAGTGTGTCAGTGATAGAAACAAGCAAGAGTCACTCGTTATAGATAACTCTGGTTTGTGTGTAAATATGTTTGCCGGTGGCTCATCACCATGCACGGCATCATCAGTGATACTCACAAGGTGAGAGCTTACAAAAGTAAAAGCAGAAAGGGGCCATGTTAGACCAGCTCTAATGAGAACACGCGCGTTGTTGTTCAGTAGAGGCTAAAAGAAAACACAAGGTGAGGTTCAGTAACAGCAGGTAGAGATTCAGTGGAATATTTGCTGCCGGAGAGTTTATCCTGAAGGCAGTTTCCATCACAGCTAACATAATGTGATGAAATCTTTGTGGGTGGAAGTTAGAGAAATATCCCATGTGAGCTCTAGTTTCCTCCTTGTAGCTGACATTTTCAACAACTTCAACTCATACACATGCAGTCATATAGTAATAGCTAGAAGCAAGCAAATCTTCTCATGTACTGTATGCTCATCACTGACATTCCACTGTATATCTTCTCTTGTTTTAACTCACCAATTTCTCTTTCTCCTATTTCTTCACCTCCTACTCCAGGGCTATCTGTCTGAGGGTCTCGTAACAAAGTGGTATTGTTCCCCTCGTCTGCTCCTGTCCCCCAACAACTACACCAAGGCCATAGACATGTGGGCTGCAGGCTGCATACTGGCTGAGATGCTCAGCGGACGCATGCTGTTTGCAGGTACAACCAATGTTTGTCTAATCCAAAACACTGTCACCATGACCTTGATGTCCCGCACATCGTTATATTATTTTGATGACATAATGAAATGAAACATGATCACATTATTACATTTTCATTATGTAAAAATTGATCTAGACATTATTATTTATTTAAGGGTGAACTTGGTGCTGTTGTGTGTTCATCTCAGCAACATTAAGATGTAGCTGCTGAGGCAAGATATTACCCTGAAAGAAGGTGTCTTTGATTAGCTGAGTTCTTTTGAGCAGAGATGCAGAAAAGGCCCTTAAAGCTGGTATCATAGTAGAAAAGTGAGGGCTAAGGAGAGAGATTTTCTTTCCAGTGTCCTCCACCAAAGACACTTTATTCTTTTTCTTCAGGCTACTTCTTTTTGCCTGACCAGAATAACAATGATGATACTGAAATTCTCCTTGTCTGAAGCAGATGTAGTTCCTCATGACAGGCTGATTTGACCTCCACCAGCCTCGCACACCACGGGGGAGATGGTGCCAAAGTGTCATCTGCTCCCTGGTGTTCCTTTCTGCTGATGTGAAGTGTTAGAGATCTTTGCCTTTCATTTCACCAGGACACCACTGTTTACATGGCACAATATGTTTTTGTTTACCAGAGAGGGAGCAGTGCACTCTCATCCAAATACACTACATCTGCCCTCTGATTTCTTAATGCTCAATGTGCTGATATAGCACCACCTGCTGGTGTCCATCAGCTGGATGGAGGCAGTCAAAGGGTATTATGATGATTGTATGACGGGGTGGAAAAACACTGCTGCACGGCTCTATGTGGGTTCAAGCATGTTGCACTTCTGGTTACATAACAGCCCGTGACTTCACATTAGCTTTTCTCCATCAGTTGTCAAGGATCAAGAGCACTTTGATGACTTTTCCTCAGAGTTGAGTTTGATCACCTGTGACTTCCCCCTAGTTGTGCGCAACCCCCAACAAAGTCAGATCAATGTCAAAGCTTATAGAGGCTTAACACTAGGACTGGGGCATATCGGGGTTAATGACTGACATTATTAGAAGGATATTAAAAGGACATGGCATTTTTTTTACGCAACCTTTCTAAGAAGTGCTATGCAAGGTATGCAGGCTGTACTGTGGACACCAAATTCCCTGGTGCACACAAGACCTGTTGTGGAATCTTATTTTGAGTGTGACCACACAAGCAACATGCCTGAAAATTCAACCTTTTCTCTTCCGTCCTATCTGCATTGAAGCACCTTACCTCACCATTTCTTTTACATGACAGCTCTCACCTACTAGATATTCCTGTTTGACTCTAATTGGCCACCTTTTTTCTTTCTGCTTATGTAACTGATCCTCTGTCTCGTCCCCGCTTGTCTCTGATTGGCTGGTCCCATCCGCAGGAGCTCACGAGCTGGAGCAGATGCAGCTGATTCTTGACTCAGTGCCGGTGCTGAGAGAAGAGGACAGGCAGGACCTGCTACAGGTGATGCCTCAGTGGCTGCTGAAAGTCCTGTGTCCACAAGATGATGGTATAACAGGGTGTCATTGTTATGTTAGAGCTTAAGTTAAGCTTTAGTCTAGATTCAAGGTTGAACAGCTCTCTCTAACAAGGGCCCTGTTTGTGTGTTGCTTCCAACCAGAATTTTGCTTCATAGTTTAATTCATCTGGAGGGGTGCCTAGAAAGTAATGTTCAAAAAGAAATATATAACACCAAAATTAGGCACACGTCTTAACAGCATTGTCATCCTTCCCAGGTGATGCCTTCATACATCAGTCATGGATGGAGAGTCAAGAAACAGTTTTCAGAACTGTTACCTGAAGTGGATTCTCAGGGTGAGCAAAGACTATTTAGGAGAGTGAAGAAGATGAAGACCCACCAGTATGAAATACGACTGAGGACAAATGAGTAAAAAGAATAATAAAAGATTTGATGAAGAAAAAGACATCAGTTTTTTCTGAACTGTGAAGGGTGTAGTTCAGATGTCTAACACTTCTAATTTAGCCCTGAGAAAAAGTTTTCTTTAGAGCACACTTAATGGTCACTACTTTTTATTTATCTCCCTATTTTTCTCCTTTCAGCTGTGGACTTCCTGGAGCGTATCTTGACCTTTAACCCCATGGATCGACTGACAGCTGAAGCAGCACTGTCCCACCCCTTCCTCCAGCAGTACTCCTGTCCATCGGATGAGCCCACCTCCTCTCATCCCTTCCACATTGAGGATGAACTGGAGGACAGCCTCATCACTGAACAGAGCCTCAGCAACAGCAACAGCCAAGCCTCCAGCATCCACTGGGACAGGTGTGTACATTTACCTCTTTAGATCATGGTGGGGATTTTTTTTTCAGGTTTTAGTCTGAATTTTATATTATCTCATTAACAGAGCACATTATCCACAGTCAAAGAGTCTGTACTATGCTGTTGATTCAACCACTTTGAGCAACCACAAAGTGGGAAAAAGCTCTATGGTTGTAGACTTGCTAATGTGTGTTTATGGATTTAAAATACTTAAGTGTATACTAATATATTCTAACACTTACACTGAGGGTTGAGGAACTCTGGGCGAAAACTCACTGAACTTCCAACACTTTTTGTTAACACACTGTTCAATCAAACCACCATCTGTTCACATGTGTGTTCTAGATTTTAATTACAACACAATCATTGTTTTTGCACTGAAAAGTCAAAGTATTGGAATTCTGGCAAATCAAAATGAGAAACTAGTTATTTTCCTACTGTAAATAAACATATCAGGCTCAATATTCACAGTGCAGTGAAGTTAATAGAAATCCTCAATTACTCCCTCCCTGCAGGTATGAGAACAGTTTATCAACAGATGTGTGCTGGCACCAGTCTGGCGGAAGGTGTCGCTGCATGCCCTCTGGTCATGTTACTTCTGACCTGGGAGACACGACGGAGGATGAGGAGGTGCAGAGGGATCCTCGGGCCAGTTCCACTTCACTGTTAGAGGAGGCTCAGGTTTTTATTCTTTTTCTGTCACTTCCCCCCATGCTACACTAACTAGTGTAGGCTAATCATTGTTTTATTTCAATGAAATGTTAGTAACAAATTTAAATGAATCACAACAGAGCTACGTTTAACTGCTACTTTCCTATCTTTCTCATTTAAAACCCTCTTTCTCCCCAATTGCTGCCCCAACCCCCACCCCTCACCTGTCTAATGTAGGTCGACCCACGCAAATATTCCCACAGCAGCTCAGCTGAACGCTTCCTGGAAAACTCTCACTCCTCTCTGGAACGGGTCTGTGGTTTGGGGTATGGCGATCTGGACTGTGGCCGATCTTGTGACTACAAAGTGGGCTCTCCTTCGTATCTTGATAAAATTGCATGGAGAGAAGGCAAACCTCAACACTACTCAGAGCCTAAACTGATCCTGGATCTGTCTCATTGGAAACGTAACACTAATATCCTACCTGTGCCTGCTGAGCCCATCGGTGGCAGTGTGGAAGACCTGGGAGAGATGAAACAGGAGGAGGAAGCAGCAGAGGAGGAAGCGGAGGAGACGGGGGATTTATTTCAGGAGATCTCTCGCTGGGTGGAGAGCACCCAGTCTCGTCTGCACTCCCCCAGTCCCAGTCCTTCTCTAGAGCGCCATTCACCCTCCTGCTACACCTCCTCTCCCCCTCTTCCTCTCTCCCCATCTGACCTCCCAACTCCAGTCTTCCACTACACAGAGGTTGTGCAGCAGCCATCATCTGAATTTGATGAATATCGACTAAGCCCACTTCCACCTGTTACACCTTCCTGTAATTCTCTGCCCTCACTTCTCCCCTCATCTCCAACGTCTCCTCTTCCTCCTCAGTCACCTCCAGTAGTTTCTCCCCTGAACTCGCCACTTTTTCCTCCCCCAGAATCACATCCCCTTTCCTGTACTTCCTCTGTTTCTCAGCCAGTAAATGATGAGTCCTCAGATTCACTTCCTGTCAAGCAAAAAGAGCGACTTTTTGACCTCGATGTGTTCATATCCCGGGCACTAAAACTGTGCAGGCAGAATAAGGAGAAAGCAGACGGGAAGAAAGGAAAGGAGGGAGGGTGGAGAGAAGAAAGCAAACAGCCAAACATTAACCGAAAGGTGCCCAGGCTTCCAGACCACAGGACTCCACCACAACAAACACCTAAGTCTTGATGTTAAATATCAGCTTCAGGCCCACTGCAGTATAGCATCATAATCGGTAGCACTTCCTAATGCTCATAGTGCTTTACGTAAAGGGGGTGTCCACAGCTGAATGTGCTGCTCAAACATTAGATGTTAGTGTTAGCAGTCTTTTTGGTACAAATGCAATGACATGCAACACCCTGTGACTAAAACCAGCCACTTAAGCAATCCTGCAGCTTCTACCCTCTCAGGTAAGAAGAGGTCAAAAGGAATTTGGGTTAAATATAAGTAACCATGCTAGCATTGCAATTATCAACACCACGTGAATATATTTAGAATAATCTTAAGTAAACAGCTAATTAATGATTGCAGTATTTGTGACTTGCTATCATTTGTCAAGCTAAAGATGGGTCAAACATTGACTTGATAGCATTTTATTCTAACACAAACATCTGCAAATGGAAGTCAGCCTGTAGAGTTATCCAGGATATTGAAACAACATCCTACTGGAGTGGGATCACTCTGATTGTCTTTGAGTTATTTGTTTTCTGCTGCGTGTCAGTCATTCAGACATTTTTCTAGAAATGTCAGACTGTCTTCCAAAGGTGATGTTCACCAAATAATGATTGTGACACGGGAAATGCTTCTTCCAAGTTTCTCTGAATGTATTAACTGAAAAATAATCAGTCAAATTATGCTACATGGTAAACGATAAGGATCGTGTTTGTTGCTATTTAAACCCTTCCATGGTGACATTAAGACCTCTGTCACTGATACATGGCTTGTAAACTTGTATAAACATGTTGTTATACTGAATTCTATAGTATATTTCTCAAGACTGTCTTGGTACTCTAGTGTCTTGTTTTCCTAGTTGAATGCTAGAGCACTATTTTACATTAATATGGAAAAGTTTTGTTTGTTTTTTTTGTCTCTTTTTATTGCAGAATGCTCTATGGTAATAATTTATGATTATTCAGCAAACTTCATTCTGGTTCCTATCGTAAATAGTTTCATACCCTGTCTGCCCGATGCACCAAACAAGGGTCATCATCTGCTGTACACTTATTGAAAAGATACTGTGCTCTCTGTACTGGACAACCGGATGCCCCTCATCATTTTTCTCACTTAAAAATTAGCCACAGAAATCTTGAAAGCAAATGTAGCCTATATTTTGAAGAATATAGATCCTTTACAGCCTTTCTGGGACATTATTTGTACTCAAAACCTCTCAGTGCTGCCCAGTAACCAAATATGGTTATTATGATAATATATAAAATAAAGAAATTGTATATTTTGAAATACTTTTCTATTCAGTATGTTAGACAGTAGACCCTAGTAGAATGTTATTTAGTCTGGCATCTGATGACCCCTCAATCATTAACAAGTAAAGGCTGTTGGCTAGAGCCTCATACTTTCTCAATCAAGTGCATCCGATATTCACTTCACTTGACAAAATAAAAAGCTCACAATGAGCATATGGAAATGGCATTAAAGTTATTCTGGTGAACTGGTGCCAAAACGAGTTAGTACAGTTAAATCCATGTGCCTCTTATTGTGTAGACAGAAGGAAAAGGCTTCCACCATCCTTGGTTTCACTGATGTGTAATGCTCTGCTTTGTCTGTACACTTTGTTTACATACAGCCCATAGATAACAGTCTGTAGGCTGTATATACACAACAGCACAGTTATTGGGAATGTGAGAGGCACAATGCTTAGGTGTGAAAACACTGCCAGGACAGCTATAATGCCCCCCTGAAATACGACATGTTTAATCTGTTCAGTGATCTTTCAGTCCAGCATCTGATACCCATTCTCTTAAATATCAATCTGAGTCCACTGAATCCATGCAAGCACTACATAAATATTTTCCCTTTATGTGTAAAACCTTAAAGATAGAGCTGAAAAACCATAAATGTTATATGTTCTCTTTCAAAATGGTTTTGCAGCTGTGAACCGGTACTGCACTAAAAGTACTGGTAATGCAAAAGGCACAGCAGCAGTCACAGGGACGTGTTTCAGCTTGCAGCTGTCCTCAGCGTTTGTTAGTTAGTGGGTGTCTAACTAACAAACGCTGAAGACGGCTGCATGCAAGCCAAAACGCTAGTATTTAACTTATTTGAGAGTGCTGTCAGTTTTCTACTACATGATTATTTTTTGGACAGGCACCTGGAGATTTCCTGAGATTGGAGTGAGCACGCCAAGCCTGTCGATTTCATGGTATCTGCACCTTTTATACTCACTGCAGCTAACACACAAGTTGTGTCATCATTTGCACAACATACTATGACAATGACTTCCAGGGTATTGAGCCATAATGTCAGATAAGTATGATTCAGTAAAGGCAAGTATGTTCTTTTATATTCACAGTAGACATGAAGCACATTTAGAGTCTCTAGCACATTTCGAAACACAGGTTTTCCTCAGACTCCTGACTCCTGAAACTCCACCACTGTCAATGCTCATTTTAAGGGATTAAGCATACCTGGGTTGGATTGCTGGACTAACTGACAGAAGCGTTCTAATTAAGACAAAGCGTAAACTGTCCGTTTTGTGGTTCACAACCATTTATCTACAGTATTTATCAATGGATAAAAGCTGTGCTGCACTTAATCTTATTAAAAAACAGTTTGAACTTGTATGGTCAAAGTCTGCATTATACAGTTTACTCTGCAGGTAACCGAAGCCAGCAATAACATCAATCGTTGATGTATAACACACACACACTGTAACATGTGGTTACTGAGCCAACTCTTTTAAGTGGGTGAAGCTATGTAGAAAATGTGCCTCTGTACACCTCAATGGTTCCAGCTTGCTGAATGTAACATATCCTCCCCCCTCTGCATGGCTTTCACTACTGTTCAAACTGCTTAAACGTTGTTGTTTTCATTATGTGTCTCTTTGTGAAACAGTTCTATTTCTGTCTGCTCTTTTCTCTTTGGTACTCACGCTTCACAGAGGCTCTAGCTTCTCATTTGAGAAGAGGTTTTTAAATGCCCACCGTTGATTGATGGCAACCCTCTTTTTGCAGTTTCTTTGTTTTGCTGGACATTTAATAAATTAACATGTAAGCTATTCTTTGGCCTTGTGTTTTTTCAACAGTCCGACTCAAATCAGAGGGTATAGTAGATCTCATATCATGAAAATAAAAATAAAATGATCACACTGGCCTTTATTTTGAGTATGAGGTAGATAAGAGTAGCCTAAATGTATCGTGATGAGGACTGATGGGAACATTTCTGTGAAGCAACTAAAAATGGAAAATCCCACAAATTTGAAAGGTCATCTTGGGAGTTCTCACACAGAAGCTTCACAAAGGCATCTGATCAGTGCCAAATTTATTCTGTAGCATGACAACAACCAAGAGCAACCAGACAGTAATAAAGAACTTTGTTCAGCAACAAGAAGAACAACTAGAAAATTTCCTTTCGGGAAATTTTGAATGGGCCACGGCTACTGCCGATTTTGCCATCTCTGTCAACATGGGAATCAAACCCACGATCTTAAGGTCAAGACAGAGCTGATCAGACAGACACATGATCATCTTTCTATAAGCACTGATATGGAGGAGCTGTAATCACATTAGGTTAACTGTGTGTGTGTGTGTGTGTGTGTGTGTGTGTGTGTGTGTGTGTGTGTGTGTGTGTGTGTCAATTAAAACAATTAATCTAATTAATTAGAGGCTTTGTAATTAATTAATCGCAATTAATTGCATTTTAATCGCATATAAATATTTGACCTGAGAACAGTGAGAAGCATTTTTTTCACATGGATTTTAGTATACCATTGAATGACTGAATAGCTTAAGCAACAAAACATTGTTTTTTTTTCAAGGT